>NC_083281.1:41254051-41557081 GCF_963506605.1 Zootoca vivipara | reverse complement strand
ACACATGAAAATTATTGAAATAAGGGAAAACATAGGTATGTGTGTTTACTTTGTATACACACACACACACACACACACACACACACACACACACATGTATATGTATTATTACATATATTTTAAGTGCAACACAATTCTGCCAAACAGGCTTGAGTAAGCATGCTTTCATTGGTGTGTTTTTTTAAGGTGATGAGGCTGTACCTATATTCCTGTGGAGGAAGTTCCAAAGAGTGTATGATGGTGATATTAGTTGTTATGCTGATATGAACATGTATTCCATGTGGATAGTAGCATCACTACATTTGGCAAGAGGGAACACCTGTAGATATGCTGGGCTTATCTGTTGATGTGAATGTGTACATTCTGCACATGTGTGGCTTCTGCAGAGCATGTGCAAAGCTGACTTTTTAAAAAATGTTAATTTTGGTTCAGCCTATATATTATGAGCGTGCATAGTGTACATTAGAGACATCTGGGAGTGGGGGGATTAGGAGGCAGAACTGATGCTGTGCCTTACACCACACCACTACCATAATGAAAACCTTTTCTTTCCTACCACAGAGTTTGCAGCATTTCCTGGAATAGGCAGGTTGCAGTAAATGTGGAGAAAACAACATGGGTCAATGAGCACCTTGCAGGGAAGAACAGTACAAGCAACAGTTAGCTCTTACTCTGAAAGACATTGCAAATGAGGTCTCAGAAAAGGAATCTGTACCATCTAAAAAAGTTTCATGCAGTTTGTTGGCCTCTGAAACTTTGTCAGAACCTTGCCCAAGCAGAATGAAAAGTATAGCAACAAAATTAACAAAGCCTTGCTATGTGCTTTTGAAAGACACCAACCAGCAAAGAAAAAAACAAAAACATTGTTTAATGCATCCAAATCCAAAGAAATTGCCACAGAAAATGCAAAACAAAAGGAAGGACGGTATTTATGAAAAACTAAAGGTTGCCCTGTTTGACTTGTTAGATAAAAATTGTACTGAAAAGCTAAAGACATCCTCCAAGATTAAGAATGCTGAGGGACAACTGGAATATGAAAAAGTGAACAAGGTGGAAAGTGGCTTGGAACTCAACACTTCTGTTCAAGTGCTAAGTTCTGGAGAATCGGACCCTGGGGAAACAAATAATGATTTTGACATTAAAGCTGAAAGAGATACAGAGATATCTGCCATATGTGATGAAGGTATTTTTGCAAGATTTTCTTCTAAGGAATCATGCCATGATAATTCCATTATCCATCATTGTCATGAAGAAGAAATTGAAAAAGAGAAAGAGTGTTTAGATACTTCTCCAATTCATGAGATGCAAAAGCTAAAGATTAAGTTTCTTGAACCAACTGAAATGTTTATGAAATATGAGAATAAGTTGGTTAAAAAGGCAAAGAGGAAATGCACATGCCATAAAATAGAAGAGTATCAAGATCTGGACACATCACCTAGCTTTTTAGGAGAAATGTCAGGCAGTGATACTAGTCAAAATCTGATAGCTACTTTTCATAAAGAAGCTTTACAGACTCACAAAATTTATTCCTCTTTTTCATCTGAAAATTCATTTAGTGAAACCAAGGTCTCCAAAATATCCAGAATAATGGGTGCGTCTTCTCTGTTGCCTGATACAACTGTTGAGAAAGAAGACATATGTCAGGCAAACTCTGAATTTGAACCTAATTTTGTTTCAGAGGCTAATCTTAAAATAGACTTGAAGGACACAATTTCTGACATAACGAAAAGTGAGATGTCTATAGGAGAAAGAATTGTTTCAGATTCTATGGATGCATCGGCTGAAGAATTTCTCAAAGGACAAGTGGGTATGGAAGAACATGAGACTCTAAACCCAAACAATACCTTGTCTGGGAACAAGAATATGGATAGTTGCTGGTTTCTTCTGAAAATTGATGAAGTTATAGATCAGGAAGATTCTGTGTGTGCCACAGATGAAGAAAACAAATTCAGAGACCTGGAATGTGGAGATGTTATTTTAGATCATAGTCTTGACTTTCTAGAGTTGGAGAGCAAGTCAGGGTATCAGTCATTCACAGATGGCACTGCAGTTACCAAGCTCAGTGAGAAAAGAAGAATGTCAAGTGATCACCAAGAGGACTTTGATGGCGAAATCAACAATGTAGAAGAAAGTGTGAATACTCAACCAGCCGAAGAAAACACTCATGTGCAGGTGTGGTTGTAGTAGCATGTTCACTGTAGGCTTGTGCAAACACTACTGTAGTTAAGGGACCAAGAGGAAGCCAATTAGGATAGCATATTCCCTCCCCCTATTCCATATGCTTTTTATTGTCAATTCTTCCTACCTGGCCTTAGTAGCTGTTAAGTAATACCCACGTTTGTATCTTACCTTTACATCCCAAACAGGAAGCTCAAAGAGGCTGGCAGTCTTGGTAAAATGTATCAATTCAAATACAGTGGTACCTCGGTTTATGAACACAATTGGTTCCGGAAGTCTGTTCATAAACTGAAGCGTTCATAAACTGAAGCGAACTTTCCCATTGAAAGTAATGGAAAGTGGATTAATCCGTTCCAGACGGTCTGCGGAGTAACCGTTCATAAACTGAAGCGAACTTTCCCATTGAAAGTAATGGAAAGTGGATTAATCCGTTCCAGATGGGTCCGCGGAGTACTTAAACTGAAGCGTTCATAAACTGAAACATGGGTGTAATTGGTTCCGGAAGTCTGTTCATAAACTGAAGCGTTCATAAACTGAAGCGAACTTTCCCATTAAAAGTAATGGAAAGTGAATTAATCCGTTCCAGATGGGTCCGCGGCGTTCATAAACCGAAAATTCATAAACCGAGGTGTTCATAAACCGAGGTTCCACTGTAGTCTAAAAATGTAACTCTCAAATAACCTGGCTTCCCACTTCACCAGTGATTTCTAATTAGCTTCAAACCTAATATAGAATAGGGAAAATCTGTGGACTGTTTAAAAAATTATTGTAAACAACTTAAGTCAATAGCAGGATTGACATAAAAACGTGCAGCTACAATTTAAAGGGGATACAAAAGGAAAATTTAGTAAACAGGTTTGAATTGGATATGCAGTGGTAAAAGATACACCATAAGTAAGAGCAGAAAGGGGGGAGGGGTCATTAAGATTTGGCACATTGACTGTAAACTTTGTCAAAATATTTGTAAAATGGAAAATTAAAAAATAATGTAAAAAATTCTAATTAGCTTCAAACCTGAGTTAAGAATCTTGGTGACGTAGAAAACCTGAATATTTGTATTTTTTAAAAAATGGGATTTGTTATTTTATCCTATCAAAATTTCAGGACTATTTTTTATAACATAAAAATATCAGCTACAAAAACTGACCCTAAAATGAGACCTCTACAAAATTCTATGATAAAAGCCCCAGCCAATCCCGCCAGAGTAAGAAATGTGAATTCCTCCTGACATACTTGGCAAGCTTCAGAGAACACTTGTACTCTTTAAAAATTATCTGGATTTTGAACACTGATGGTTGGAAAGGTGTTCTTTGCTGATCTTGATGGCAAACAGTGAGTGTGGGGGATGGGTGATCTGTTAGATATTTCTCTTAATCAGCCAACTAAAAAACAGATTGCTTTTAAAAGTTGGTTTATAATTGATGTGTTCTCTTTCTGTCCAAGGAGGAAGAAAGCCTGCGACCACATCAATCTCACGGTGTAAAAATGGTCTTTTACGTATGTCATCTTCTTACTGTCCTCATTGCTTTATGGTTATGGTTTGGTGAGGATTAAGTAATACATCTAATTTTAATGCAGTATTTGAACTCTAGGCTTTACAATCTTATCTCTCAAGTTGCAGTATGATTATGCAACATAGCTCCTTTACATTTAATAATAAAGAGGTAGGATATTACCACTACAGCACTGGGATGGAAATAAGCTGTCTCTGATTAATTATCCCCTTGAATAACCATTAAATACCTACCATAGATACCTTGTTCCAGGTTAAAACTGGCCAGCTTTAGGGTGCTAATTGTAATTTAAGGTTGCAGTCTTCTCAGAAGTCCCATTAAATTGGGAGTAAGTAGGGCTAGGACTGCAGCTTCAATTATTAGCCCTTTGGGCATGTTAACATCAGAAGGGCTGTAGCTCAGCATGCAGAAGGTAAGGTCCAATGTTTGTTTAATTCCATTTCATAAAATGTATACACCACGTGATTATAAAAAAGGTCAAAGTGGTTTCATCTGTGGCATCTCCAGGTAGGGCTGAGAATGTCCCCATGAGGGCCTATGCTAACCATTGTAGGCAGCACTAAGCCAGATTGACATTTCTTCCAGTGTTCTCTGGAAATACAGCGAATAAAAGATTGTGAGGTTATCAGGCTTGACGTGAAGAGTCATATTCCCCTGAATCATACCAATGCCTAAAGCTGGGCCTGTTCTCTGAAAGTTAATAAGTAGTTCTGTCTCAGTGTTCTGAACTACATAGCCATTTGGTTATGTACACAACTCTACGAATTTGTAAACTGATGATTAACTTTGAGCTTGTGATGGCCACTTAAAATCTGATAATGGGGCAGTTTGCACAGCACCACTTCTGATTTTTTTCTACATAACACTAAAACTTCCCTCAACCTTTTTACTATAATAACAAGGTGACTTAAATAAGGAGCTGTCCATAATTTTAAAAAATAAAATTGTGTGACCATGTAAATATTAATGTGAGGTAGCAAGTAGAGTCACTTTAAGTTGAGTGTACAGTCTGTTCACTTTAGATTTTGCATCTGCATTACAGATACAAAAAGGGGCAAAAACACTATAAGGGCCTTTCTCTTGTCCTGCTGCTTTATTAATGTCCAAAGAGAAATCAGAGAAGAGGCATTTGTAATGGAAATGAGCGCTTTGATCACTTTTATTATACCTACATTACAAACTCAAATGTGTCAATGCCTTTTTAGCCTCATGTATGAATTCCTGTTCCTGGAACCAATAAAGCAGCAAGCTTAGCTGCCAAATATAGATCCATTTTAGGATCATTGTGAAATTTATGGCAGTTCCCACTCCTCCCCCATACTCCTAGTCTTAAAACCATTTTCTGTTTGATTCTATTTGTTCTATAATTTACTTCCTTTAGGAATATTCTGGGTCAACAGTCAAACTCCTCGGAACTCAGACTCGCAGTGATGAAATGTTCACTTTGGGGAAGCTCATAGAACTGGAGGATTCGTCAGATGACGAGGTGCACATTACTAGATCCCATTCAGTAGATATTTCCCTCTTGCATTGCAGCATGATGAAATAACTGAGTAGAATGATTAGCAGCTGACAGCAATAAATGTTAAGATAGTTGAGGAAGCTCCTTTTTAATGAAGATGATTAGATAGGAGTTTGCAGTAAGTTTCAGGCCTCTTTCTGCTTCGTAGTGATGTCAAGAGCTTATTAATTTGTTGGAAGCCGAACTTGTCTCTGGTGCCAATCATGCTGCAGAGGCTGTGTGAAAGGAGAATGTGACTGATACCTCTCAGCACTGAGCTGGCTAAAGGGAGTATTTGTTCATCCATCCCTTTGTTCATTGTTGCGTTTTTTAAATCTTGCCTCTGGTGTCAAGTGGATTGCCTTGTTGACAAATCCAGCAAAGCAAATGTCATGCAACAAAAATACCCCCTTTTAAAGCTTCCTTTCTTGCTATCCTTGCTGCTGAAATATTATTATTATTCCTTGAAATCTGCATGCAGCCCTTCAGCCATAGATCTCAGGGACGTTCACAACACAAAAACAATATAAAATCCACAAAATATGTAATATAAATAAGAACAAAAACAAACCAAGTATCTTCCCAACACATTTAAAACGGTATCTGATGTTAATCAACCAAAGGCTTGATTGAAGAGGAACGTTTTTGTCTGGCGTCTAAAGGTGTATATCTCCCTGGGGAGTACATTCCACAAAATGGAGAGCCACAGCAGAAAAGACCTGTTCTCATGTTGCTACCCTCTGGATATCATGAAGGAGGCACAGGAAGAAGGGCCTCAGATGATGATCTCAGGGTTTGGGTAGGTTCATCTGGAGTTCTTGGGATATTGCGGTTCTGAGCCATTTAAGGTTTTATAGGTCCAAACCAGCACTTTGAATTGGACTCAGAAGCTGATTGTCAGCCAGTGCTGAAACCATCTTGCCCCAGTGAGCAACCTGGTTGCCAGATTCTGCACCAGCTGAGGTTTCTGAATCGTCTTCAGAAGCAGCCCTATGTATCACACACATTGCAGTAATCCAGGCTAGAGGTTATCAGAGCATAGGCAACAAAACGTAGGCTAAGTCAGCCATCCCCAAACTTTGGCCCTCCAGATGTTTTGGACTACAATTCCCATCATCCCTGACTGCTGATCCTGTTAGCTAGGGATCATGGGAGTTGTAGGCCAAAACATCTGGAGGGCCGCAGTTTGGGGATGCCTGAGCTAAGTGGATGGGAAGGATCACAAGGGGAGAAACACATCCCTGCACTTCTCCCCCTTAGAAACTTAGAAACCATTCAGAGTGGAAAGCTATAGACCAGCAATATTACTGACAGATTGACTTAGGAATGCCAAGAAAGGCACCAAGTTGTCAATTCCTGTCATAGACAGAAGGTATCCTGTTGGTGAGATAGGGAAAGAGAATATGAAGTATTGTACCATTTCTATTTTGTCAGTTTGATTACTTATTTGTGCAGCACTCACACTGCTTTATCTGAAAAGAGAAATTTAATATAACGAGCAGATCAAGAATCCATTTATTTATTTTCAATTAATTTTTAATTAAGAGAATTTCAGTTGTACAGAAGAAAGTGAAAAAAAGAAAAATGAAAAAAATGCAAAGAAAAATAAAAAAGAATAAAAGTTTTACACATGCACACACTGTAGATATATAGAGCAGGGTATAGCAGACTAAATATAATCACTTACACTTCCATGCATTATTTTATAGATATGTAAGTACTGTTATTGTCATAACATATATATGATTGTTGATAGCCTACTATATCCTGTATAAATTATTTCCAAATGTCAATATTATTTCTCCAAATGAAGTCTGTGTCAATAAGCAATCCGTTCATATGTTGTGAGCACTGTTAAGTCTTCAATCCATCGATTAAAGGGGATTATTATTATTATATCTTTATTCTTCCAGTGCATCAATACCAGTCTTGGCCATGGTTAGGGCGCGTAGAAGGAATCCATTTATGGCTATTCAGCAAAAGGTCTCTTGTTTTATCAATTTTTCCCGATTAAAGGTCCAAAGAAACCAGTAACTTAGTTCCATTTTTTCTTCCAACCATCCTCACTGCAATTCCCACAGCACAAGGAAAGCCAAGGCAACTGTGCTCTTCTGCTACCAAATAGTAAGAATGAAGGGAAGCTGTATTCAGAAACTGTCGTTCAGCACAGGCCTTTGAATTTAGGTAAGTTGCTGCTTATTTACTGAACATGTATTGGGGCTTTTAGCCATCAGTCCCCAGGGATGGGCAAAAGGTAAAATCGACAGGTAGACACCTGGGCTCCGTAAATTCCAACTAAAAATAATTCTGTATCGTGGCTGGGCTTTTGCTAGTTTCTGTGTCTTCAGTTTCTGTGTTCCTCTTTTGTAAAATATGAATACTGATTTGCTAACAATGTATTTAAGAGTTCTTGTTCATATACCTGATTTGCCATGACACAGATACAGATCTATATTCCTATATGCAGGCTATTCTAGTGTATGGCTTTTGAGACACAATAGATAATTGACTCTATACTGTACACTCAGCCACAATTTTACACCTGACTGGTTGGTGGATGTTGGAGTTCTAGCAAAAATACAGAATAGAGCTCACAAGACTGAAGTCTTCCCTCTTACCACTGTTACAATGAATGAATGAGGAAGACACAAATCTATGATGAAGAAAAGCTGTGTAGCCAGGATGCCTTATGTTCGCCCTCCACTGTCAGAGGCAGTCTGCCTCTGAATGCTAGTGATTGGGAATCACATGAGGTGAATGCAGTTGCACTCAGGCCTTTGGACTTCCCATAGGACCTTTGGTTTGATCCATTGGGGCTCATAGGTAAAAAAAGGTAAAGGTAAAGGATGCCTGGATGGTTAACTCCAGTCAAAGGCGACTATGGGGTGCAGCGCTCATCTCGCTTTCAGGCCAAAGGAGCTGGTGTTTGTCCACAGACAGCTTTCCGGGTCATGTGGCCAGCATGACTAAACAGCTTCTGGCGCAATGGAACACCATGACGGAAACCAGAGCGCATGGAAATGGCGTTTACCTTCCCACCGCAGCGGTACCTATTTATCTCCTTGCACTGGTGTGCTTTCAAACTGCTAGGTTGGCAGGAGGGGGCTCATAGTACCATCACTGTGCACAGTGCTTTATGTGGTATAAATCTGTGTACACAACATGCATTTTTTTTTAAAAAAAAAAACACCCCCAAAGAATCCTGGGTCCTGCAGTTGTAGCAGAAAGCTGCAGTTCCCAGCACCCTTAAACTACAGTTCTCAGGATTATTTTTTTTTTTTGGGGGGGGAGAAGTCATGTCCTTTAAATGTGCATTAAATAGATGCTTTATATGCAGCCCTAGAGGATAGGGGCCTGCAATCATAACTTCTAGAAGGGTCCCTGTCCTTGCTCAGTTAGAGCTCACTAGCTACAGATTTGTGTGTTCTATTTCTACATAGCTCAAACATTTCAGTAACCAGTTCAATATTGAAGTGGTATTTGATAAGTCCCAGGATATTTTCAGACCGATGAAGGGCTTCTTAAGTCCATGAGGTGTTACAAAACCACCTGTTGGTGTCCTAGAGTCAGAAGATTTTCTCAGGGCAGAATGTTCTTTTTTAAAAAGCAGCAACTGAAAAATGCTTATAGTACACCTTGTCTGAAGCAGTTATGGGTTGTGTGCTTAAATTGTTTCAGCTCTGATGCTTTTCCAAGTGTAGAGAAAGCTGTTGGCAGTGTGGCTTCCCTGGGGAAGGAACTGTGAAGAGGGCAAGTTCTTTATTTCTTTAACGTTTTATCACAACACTGGCAGTAACCAAAGCAAGCCCATCATGGGTACCAAACCGTTGAGAGTCCTGCTATACCCAGAAGAACAACTGCCAAGAAACATTGTGGCTCACACTTTTTTTTTCATTCTGTGGATATTTTAAAATTTACTCTAGGAGTGAGGCTAGTGCTTTGGAGGGGAAACAAACCCAAATTTTGATTTTAAAATGCTGCAGTTCAGCATCTGGAGTACATTAGGCAAATTAGTGTTGATAAAAACACTGAATTTGCATTTTTGCTGTGGTAGCAAAATGTTCCTTTTTATCCCTTGGTGGTTCCAAGTACTGTGGAATGAAAGCAACAGCATTTCACAAGATCTTCACAGCTCTAGACTCCAGGCCCTGCTCATGCTAGCTACTTCCCCCTCCTTTTTATAGGCCACATCAAGGAATGTTCAGATGTTAAAAATGGGGAATTGCTCACAGGGGCGTACCCAGGATCAAAATTAGGGGGGGGCAAGGGGCGGGGGCAAGGGGCGGGAGGGGAGGGGCCACAGTGGGAATATGGGCGGGGCTACGTGGCCTGCGTCCTCCCAGCTCTTCTGAGGAGGCAGCCCCAGGCTCTATGTTCCCGGCGCGAAGCTCCAGAGGCGCGCGGGGAACGCAAGCCTGGGGCTGCCTCCTCCGCACCTCCCAGGTCTTCCGAGGAGGCGGCCCCAAGCTCCCGTTCCCGGCGCGAAGCTCCAGAGGTGCGCGGGGAACGCGAGCCTGTGGCTGCCTCCTCCACTTACACTCCCCGCTCCCGCTTAGCGCTCCTCCGCTTACGCTCCCCTCGCGCCTCTGGAGCTTTGCGCTGGGAGCCGGAGCCTGGGGCTGCCACGCTGCGCCCCTTAGCCTTTTGCTTCTGGGGGGGGGCAATTGCCCCCTCCTGCCCCCCTGCCCACGGCACTGGTCGCCCCTCTGGGCAGCTCGCCCCATCCCCCGGGTGCGCTGTTTCCCTCCGTCTCTTACGTTTACACCCCACCGCTTTTGCAGCTCGATAGTGGGAGGGGGAGAGGAGAAAGTGCGATGGGTTATGGAAAGGGGAAAGGGGGGAGGGCTGGTCTGTTTCTTTCTGGCTGGGGCCGCGCACCCCACTTTTTGCATTGAGATTTCTTTCTTTTTAGCTTGGGGGGGGGCGGGCAGCTGCCCTAACTTGCCCCGTGGTGGGTACGCCCTTGATTGCTCACCCTTTAAAAAACTCTAAAACAGTAACAGAAAAGCACAGACATGGTGGGGAGGGAAAATTTCCTCTTGTCAACAGCAGGTGTAGCTGACCATGCAATCATCTTGTAGCGTCTCAGTGGTAACAGAGATGTTAGCTTGAGGGTGAATTGCATTTAACCAGCAGTACGAAGGTGTTGTATAAAACAAACACAGCCTGGGGCAGCAGTGGGGGAAAATAATATGTTCGCCTTGAAACAAAATTGTGGGGCCATTACTCCCAAAAAATAATTGTTTATACAAGTTCTAATTATCTAGTACTATGATATATTCTGCTTTTGGCTGCTGATTACTAGAGAGTAGTCTTCAGCTGGGAGAAGAAAATGAGTGTTGGCTGTTTTGAGTGCCTGTGTGTTTCTCACTTCTGTAACTGAGAATGTAGCCATTGATTTTTCAGAAAAGCTTAACCCCTTGAACAGGTGGGGAACATTCTAGGCAATGTTCTGAAGGCCACATGCCAGTGGTAGGTGGAGCCGGAGGCAAAACTGGGCAGAGCAACAAACAGAAATTTTACCTTTGTACTGTAGACTACTTTCTCCACACACACACACCCCTCCATCAAGAAAAACAAGGAGCACATAGTTCAAGCACACCAGGCAAAAATGCTCTTGCTTTAAAGTAAGGCCAGTGATGGGTGTAGTTTGGAGAGTTCCAAGGGTCATACAGAGAGGTCTGAAAGGCTACATTTGGCCCCCAGTCCTGAGGTTCCATACCCCTGCCTTAAAAGCAGGCAGTACTGGATCATCATATAATTTCTGTTCTGTAAGTTCCTTGGGGAGAATGTTGGAAGATCTGAAAGTTCTTTTGTTTTAAGATGATAGTAGGACAAAGAAGAATAAGAGACGTCAGGGACCTAACAAGGCACCAGCTCCAGTTCACAGTTCTCAGCTGACTCAGGAACAAAGTCGCCGTAAGGTTATGGATGCCTTGAGGGAAGCTCTTTTGAAAAGGTAAAAATTCCTGGACGTCTCAGTCTACACAGAAGATGAATTTACTGTGTGTTTGAGTCTTGATTGTAAGGTGGTAAAGGTAATTTGAAACATTTGTAGCATTATTATTATTTTTATCCCACCATTCCTTCAAACAGTACAAGACATGATAAATAGCTTCTCCCATGATATCCCCACAATGGCCCAAGTCAATACCTCTAGCAGTTTATACCACACTGGCAGTTATAACACACTGGCATTACCACACATTTATCTGTTGCATTGAGAAGTTGTGGACTCTGGGCTTGGCCCACTGACCAGTTTTTGTGTGTAAGAGCAGACATGTTTGCAGCTCAGCCCTTGTATGGATGCCCTGTCTAGGTAAATCAGCACATTCCTTGCCTTCTGTGTTTCAGGTTGGATGATTTGCCTGACCTGTGTGTACAGAAAAACACAGTCTTGAAGATAGCAAAGAAAGTGGAGCAGGAGATTTTCAAACGATTTTGCTGTGTTGAACAAAACTACAAGAACAAGTACCGCAGTCTGCTCTTTAATTTAAAATCTGCAGAAAACCAGGTCAGAAAAACAAAATGAAAAACCACACAAAACTCTTTATTTGCTTCCTGACTTTTTATTGGGCAGTGTGATTATCCTTATTAAGCAAAGATTGTATATCGCGGTGAAAGATAGATTTTTTTTGCTATGTTTTGTTAACTTGTACCCTTTGTTACACTTGCCATCCAGTAATATTTATTCCCTCTCTAGGCTTGAAAGATGTGTCTCGCCATCACTGTTATTTTTTTAATTGGCTGTGCTAGTAAGATATCCTTGACTATGCAAAATGGCTCACTCAGCTTTTTTTTTTTTTAAACATCCTGCAAAAGGTTGCTGCTCTGGATTGATTGTTATTCTAATAAAGAGATCCTTTTTAATGAGGACCGCTTGTTTCACTTATTTCAGTACCTCTGCCGCAAATTAATACTCGGGGAGATTACCCCCAAGAGACTAGTTCAGATGAGCTCCCTTGAGATGGCACCCCCGGAACTAGCAGAGTGGAGAGCCAAAGAGAACAAACGTGTAAGTAATCATTTTATGCCCAGGAAAAGGCAATGTGGAGCAAATCGGTTTCCAGCTTGGACCCCAAAGTTGATTCTGATCAGCAGCATGTTCTGTGCTTATCTTAAGGCAATTTACTTACTAGAGAAAAAATATGTCCTAATAGAAGCCCAGCGGTGGGACATGTTTGGCTTTATTTTTCCATGTGTATCCTAGCCTTAGGGCTCTTTCACACACAAATGGTGGCAAACCTGTGCCACTGAATGTATGCTTCAGGTCATAGCCAACCCTGGTTCCATAACAAGTGTATGTGTATGATACCATGTTGGTAAACACGTGTTTATTGCATTTGTGCATTATATATCAAGTGTAAACCCAAAAGCATAATATGTGAAGTGCCCCCTCAAAAAATACAAATTTAGAGCCATGCCTGCATCACTCTGCTATTTGCAGGTGCTGGAAATAATAGAGAAAGAGGAACAAGAAGCACCAAGGTGTTGCTCTGCAAAATTCAACCACAAAGGAATTGTAGAGATAGAGAGAGAAGCAGAAGAGGACTTGATGTTCCAAGAAATATTTGTGAGTAGATGGTGATATTCAGACAAGCACAAGTAACTGAGCATACACTGTGCAAATCATTTCGTGCTCAAGGAAAAATATATACAGTAGGTGCCTGAGATCAACCAAATTGCATGAAGCAGGCATCTGAGCTGCATGTGATGAATTTCTGACACAGGTTTCTGTGCAGTTTGTTGGGTAGTAGAGAACTACTTAACTGCACCACTGCCTTGAGTCCAAGCAGGTGCAGCAAAAACAGCCCAAATGTGACCCCCTAGACTTTTGCCCTGCTTGTCGTTAAAATTTCCTGTAATCGCTATAAAAGAAGAGCGATGGGTTGCACTTGCCTGTACTGTGGAACCTGCGTAGGACCCTGGGGGTGCAGGACTGAAAGGTAATGGCACACCTCACACTACAGTCCCTTTGACTTTTCGTTAGTGACTTTGATTATGCTTTCAGTAGTGCTTTGGTCAGAGCCTGTTCTGGATAGGATCAGAGAGCCACATAATTCGCCAGATGCTGTAAAGGAGTCAACATTTGCTCTTACAAGTGCTGCAGACTTTTAATTGGCTCCCCCCCCCCCCAGATTAATTGACTGTTGAGTTGTTTAACTAATGAGACTAATTGTAGTTAGTGAAACCAAAAGTTAAGGGCACAGTAACTTGCCACCTTGCATTATTTTTAGGGATCACAGTCACCCAAGGAGGTGAACCATAGTTCTGAGGTTCCTGGAGTATCTGTGAGAGACCCAGATGATGTTCAGTGGAATCATTCTGAGGATCCTAACTATCTTAGTTGTTTTGGTAAGTTATTTTTGCCAAGGTACAAACTTACCAAACTTGTTAAGATTCTGCAGCAAAAAGAGGGATTGCTTTTTCGGACCACTGAATTAAAGCTTCCAGCCATTCTTTATGAGACTGACCTTCTGAGTTTGTGAGTTTTTATTTTATTATTTCTTCAAATACAAAACTCCAAAGTCAATCTTCAGATCCAAGTGGCAGTAGAAAAATCTGGGGCCTGCCAATTAAATTTGACTACGGAGAGAAAGGATTCTCAAAAATTGTTTCAGAGTCTTTTAATGTGGGGGGAAAATAGCACTATTCCTTCTGGCTTTCTAGGACAAATTACTGCTGGCGGTGTGCAGGGATTTAAGCCACCTACGTACAAGCACACTTTAAAAGAGAAAGCAGATGCCACCAAACATTGGCACCCAAGCACCATGTACTCAGAGGAAGGAGAAAGGCCTCTGCATGCGGACAGGTCTGTATAATTCATACTTCTCAACCCCCAGAACTTTAATATTAAAGACAGAAGACCTATAAATAACACAACACTTTTAAAAATGTGATACATTAAACCTTAAAAGAAAAAAGAAATACAGTGGTGCCTCGCTAGACGAAATTAATTCGTTCCACGGGTCAATTCGTGTAACGAATTTTTCGTCTAGCGAGTCCCAGTTTCCCATAGGAATGCATTGAAACTTAATCAATGCGTTCCTCTGGGGGACTGGCGGCAGCATGCGACGGGGCTTCGGAGAAGGTCTCCGAAGCCCCGTCCAATGCCGGCTGTGTGCGAGGCGGCGGGGGGAAAAGCTCTCTTCTCCCAACCACCGCCTTGCCTGCCTCCCCCGACATGGAGTGCAGCTTCAGAGACCTCCGAAGTTGCGCTCCATGCCGGCTTTACGCTGCGAGAGGCGGCGGCGGGGGAAGAGCTTCTCCTGCTGCCTCCTCCCCCGACATGGAGCGCAGTTTCGGAGGTCTCCGAAACTGCGCTCCATGCCGGCTGTGTGCGGCGAAAAGCGGCGGCGGGGGAAGAGTTTCTCCCGCTGCTGCCTCCCGCCTGCCTCCCCCGACATGGAGCGCAGTTTCGGAGGTCTCCGAAACTGCACCCCATGCCGGCTTTTCGCGGCGAAAAGCGACGGCGGGGGAAGACCTTCCCCCGCCGCCGCCTCTTGCTCCGCACCCCCGGCACGGAACGCAACTTCGGAGACTTCCGAAGTTGCGCTCCGTGTCTGGGGTGCAGGGCGAGAGGCGGCGGCGGGGGAAGACCGAAGTTGCGCTCCGTGTCTGGGGTGCAGGGCGAGAGGGGTGGCGGGAGAAGACCTTCCCCCGCCGCCGCCTCTCGCCCCGCACCCCCGGCACGGAGCGTAACTTCGGAGACCTCTGAAGTTGCATTCCATGTCGGGGGAGGCAGGTGAGAGGCGGCGGCGGGGGACGGAGCCGAATCGCAGCGGGCGCTGCTTGCCCCCCGCCTGTCTTCCCCGAGCCAAGGGGAAGACAGGCAGGGGCAGCCGCCGCACCGCCGCGTTTTGGCTCCGTCCCTCCTGGCAAAGGAAGATTAGCTGTCAGCTTCCCGCGCTGACAGCTGATCTTCCTTTGTCGCTTTCTATGGCCGCACTTCGCAAGACGAAGCGGTGGTCATAGAAAATTTTGTCGTCTTACGAATGCCTCGCGCAACGCAAAACTCTTTCGTCTAGTGAGTTTTTCGTTGTGTGAGGCATTCGTAAAGCGAGGCACCACTGTAAGTCAGTCTGAGATGCGTGAAGCTTTATTCATATCAACAGTGTTACTTTTAAGATGTGGCAGTAACTCAGGCATGCATTGCCATTTCCCCTTGGTAAGAGGAAAAATTCCATTGGATAGCCTTTTAGGTCCAAGAGAGAAATGAGATAATAAAGCACAGCACATCTAGATTTATAGGGGAAATGTGATTCTTACTCTTCTACAACCCATCCAGCAGATAGAAGAAGAAAAATTCTGAGACTTAGTCTGGTGTTTTTGGAACCTTTGTAGTTGTTGGCTGTCGTATTTGGTATCAGTACTGTACGTCCTCTGTTATTGGCTGAGTTGTTGAGGAATAGTTCTGAACGTTCTGACTTATCAAAAGTTTAAAAAACAATGATCCACAGAAACTGATGGCTTCCATTGCAACAACTTCCAGAGGGTACTTATGTTAGTCTCCTGCAACAACAACAACAACAAAAGAACTTTAAAGACTAATAAATTTATTATGGTGTTAGTTTTCATGGATTAGAGTCCACATCATCAGATGCATTGCAATACCCCTCAGTTTGTATGGGTGTAAGGGGAGTGGAGTGGGGGAGTATAAAAACTGGAGTTTATTCGTAAGGAATTACAAAAAGTACAGCCTGTGCCAATTTAATTAGAGCTTAACTGTATGCAAAGTAAACACTATGAAACATTACAACAATTGGTGATAACAGAATCGGCTTAGCATTGTTGAGTAAAATAACACCTGTAGTTGGACAGAAACAATTGTCTCTATTCAGGCCCAAATGAACTAGAATCAAATTTCTTGATAAATTGTAACTCAGCTGTTTAATGTTGGGATTTCCCTTTGAAGTTCCTTTGTTCAGAGATAGCTACCTTAAGGTCCACAATGGAGTGTCCTGATAGCTTGAAATATTCTTCCCCAGCCTTGCCAATCCCACTTTGAATAGCCAATAGCTGCACTCTTTGGGATAGCTAGCAGCAATAGGGGGAGGAGTAGCAGGCTCCATTTACCACATTCCTTGGTGTCTGTTTGGATTGGACCCAATAAAACAAGCAGTTGAAAAGAATGACATTTAAAAACAGTTATTAAAACAAGCTAAAACAATAAAACCAGAAGTTCAGTTCAGGGGAATGCTTGCGTAAACAGGTGTGTCTTCAAGAGCTGGCAGAATGCCAACATTAGGAGACATTTCCTAAGAGCTATTTGATGGTGGAACAGTGCATCCGGAAGTGGCGAGTTCTTCTTTTCTGAAGGTATTTAAGCACAGTGGATAGCCATATGTTAGGGATGTTGTAGTTGCAAGATCCTGTATTGCAGATCCTACATTGAGCCCCGGGGGTTGGACTAGATAGTCTTCGAGGTTTCTTCCAGTTCTATGATTCTGAACAACAGAACTGCATTTGCATAATTTTCATCTCTTTTAGCCCTATCTCACCTCACATTCCAAAGAAACATCGACGAGTGGAGAAGCAGTCCACGAACTCTTCCATCTGGGAAGGAGTCATTCACATGTTCAGTGTGAAGCAATTTGTGGCAAAAGCATATCCTGTTTCTGGATCCAGCTGTAATCTGTCACAGGTACCGGTATGAGCAGTGGTGGCTGGTAACACTGACTTGGTAGTGCTGTGTCATAGTCCCGTTGCCAAGCAACAGCGTGCAGAGCTCAGTGGAGTGCGAGGCCAAACAAACAAAAGATAAGAGTCTTTGAGATGCACCTGGCAGAGTCAGCATACAAAGTCAAGTCCGTTCCAAGGGTCGGGCAAACAGCAATCCACATACAGTCATACCTCGACATCCAAACGCTTCGACTTCCGAAGGTTTCGACTTCCGAAGTCAACAACCCCGGAAGTCTTTTCGCTGCGTGCGCGGTCTGCACCTGCGCAGAGCGGCGCCAGCGCGAAATCGCGCTTTGCGCAAGCGCCGACAACGTGCTTCGGCAGCCGAAAACCTCGACTTACGAAGATGGCCGCGGAACGGATCGTCTTTGTAAGTCGAGGTACCACTGTAGTCAGACAAGGGTCCAGGCAGAGAGCAGGAAGCAGCAAGGTAGGGCCAGGAACCACAGGTATTGTTTCCAGCCTCTGATGGCTGCTGAGAGCTCTGTTTAAGAAGGCTGGAGCCAGCTGGTTCTCATCAGTGCCTTCTCTGTGTCCTTGAAGGCTGATCAGCTGCAGGTGGAGTCACTCTGCCTTCTCCTTCTTCAGACTGCTGTTCAACAGGTGAAGCTGACTCTTGGCCTATGACAGGTTGCAATTTTTAACCTTGCTTCATCACATTAGGACTCATACAACACTTATTTAAGAAAGTGTGCCATTACAGACTTGCAGACTGCCACCGTCTTCTTGGTGGAAAACATCCACTATTCTTTGCACATCTGTGGACAGGGGAAGAGCTGCTAAGCAAGAGGGCTCAAGTATCATTTTCAGACAATATTGACTGCATACCTCTTATTTAGAAATTAAGGCAGACCTCACAGCATAAGTTTGTGAATTCGTGTATTGATTACAGCTACATATCCATTGCCAATGAACTAAAGGATCATGCAAAAACTTTTAAAATGTGAGGAACACTTGCTTCCAGTTGCATGCAGTTATCCTCACCCCAAATCAATTTTAACTTTTCATTATCCAAAATACATTTTTCTCTAAATTAAAAGAACCCTTACCAACACCTGCTGCAACTTTTAATGAGTGAGGCTCTTTGGGGAAGGGAACATGTTAATTCTCTGGTTACTAAAGTCCAAGGGTTTTTTTGAGCAGGAACTGGGTTCCCTTACCTTTTTAAAATTAAATTGGGGGGGGGCTGAAACAGATATACACCCAATGTCTGAGCCAAAAATCCACCTATTTTAACCATTTAACCACTGCCTGTGTGTGTGTGTGTGTGTGGCACTGTGACTGGATCCCACATTAAACAGACAGACAGACAGACAGACAGACAGACAGACAGACAGACAGACAGACAAGCTTTGTGTTGCGTTCCCCCATATTTTTTCCAGAAAAAGGTACAGTACTGCTAAAACCTATGAGGAGATCTGGTCTTCAGGGAAACAGCTCAGTTTGCTCAGAACAGTTGTATGATTTGATAAGGCTGGAACAGACTAGGTCCTCTCTAGTCAATGTAGATTGCCTTCATAACAGGAAGGAGGGGGAACTGTTCAGCCAGGGCTCAAAAACAGGCAGTTCTTGAGGAACATGGGAGGGACCTCTTTACTATCCAGTACTTTTGAATTAAGTGTGGCTAAGTGATACAGAGAGCAGATTGGACAGAGAAAAGGAGATGGACAGAAATATCTCCAAAGCTTCTCTTGAGTTCAAATGGAAGTATAAAATGTGCGTGGGACAGGAAAGAATGGGTGGCTTTGGAACTGGGGAGGGGGGTCCTTTAAAAATGTGTTTGACATTCTCCTTGGAAGGTTTGTGCCCCAGTAGTCCAAGTGTAAGAGCCTCTACTGGGTATGAGCAGGGCTAGATTAGGTACAGAGCAATACCTCCACATTCCCTCCACCCATTTAAGAACTGTCAGCAAGTTTGCCACTATTATCAGACCATCCCTTTTATGTTGCTTCTTGGGTGGGATGTGCTGACCAAGTCCTAATAACTCTGGAGGAGGGATAAGCAAGTGCTAAATAAGCCTTACAGTCTCTGTTAAAGCAGCAGGGTAAAAAGAGAGGACAAAATAAGGTATCTTTCTACTCTTCCCTGGTTAAGTTGAAACTGATGTTCCAGGGATTCTGATACTGCAACAGTAGTCATAAAACTGGTGTAGTGACTAAGACAGTAAATTATGAGATGGAAAATCCATGCTTCAAAACTTATTCCTGCCCTGAAAGTTTTAGGAAGCCTCCCCATCCCATTTTCAGTAAAGGGAGAACTGCTGCCCTTAAAACAGCCCTAGAAGGATTGCTAAGATAATGTTCATTCTAGATCTGTTTCCACTAGATCAGTGTATTGTTGGAAAACCAAATTCAATCACAGACATGTGGATTTCACTTATGATAGTGATCTTCCTTTATGCTCTTTTGATTTGTCCAGGCCTTACCACATCTTCTACAGGGAAGGGGCTGTATTCTCCCGGAGGATGTCTGGGCCTATCTAGACAGCATATGGCCAGCAAACAGCAAGGTATCTCTCTGAAAGGTTCTTATTTTAATCAGGCTCTGTTGCTTATTTGGTACCACAGTTGACTTTGAAGGTTCCCACAGCCCCACCAGGAACATCCAATGCAGATTTGTGTCTCCTCAGGATCCTCCTTTGTAAAGAGTGGGATTTGGAGCCAAATTACATGTTACATAGCATCAGCTACATAGCAGATTTTTTTGCTTCTGTATTTACCATAGGTAATTCTGCAGGTGCATGTGTGTATCATCTGTATAGGGAAGGTACCACAGATAAAGCTCTGAACAAAAGTTCTCTCATCCAGACTTTGCTTTTCTGCTGGTTGATATTTCCACTGAGTTCTTGGGTCCAGGGATATATCAGTCAAGGATTGTAGTTTTGCTCTGAACTGTTTTAGGACTGTAGCTTAATGACATTGTTTTAAGGTGTTAGGGCTGGGAGGTATCTGGTTTTCAACATTGCGATATATCACTACCTAAGTGTTGTGATATAACAATATATCACGGTGTCTGAAATAAGGATGGAACTACTGTATGTAGTTGAAAAGCGGAAAAACATTGCAATATACTGATGTCTGATTTCAGACACCATGTCTGAAATAAGGATGGAGCTATGTAGAGGCATTGGATGGTTTTATGGTTTTCGCCACATTGTGATTTTTAATTGCACACGTGCGTGCGCGTGCGCACACACGCGCACACACAAATTGTGATTCACAATATATTGTCAGGTCAAAAATTATAAAACCAATATCATGATATTGTCTTAAAACTGGTTTTGGATGATATATCATCATATTGCCTAGCCCTTGTGTGTGTAAGTGTGTGTGTAAGTAAGTAAGTAACACCCAGTATACTACACACATACAGCATAAATCAAAGAACTGTATGAGCCCTTGTAGCTAGATTGGAAGGTGAATAACATTGCTCTTAGCAATCTAGGGCCTCCTGATAGTTACACCTGTAATTTGTTAGCTAAAGAATAAATTTAGTAATTACTTCTTGCCTTTCCCTTACATGCAAATCTGTTTCATCACACAGATGGTGGTGGGGCATTTATAAGGAATGAAAACCATAGAAGAAGTATAAGGATTTTATCTTACTATGTTGGTAGCACCTAGTAAAAAAAAATTATGTCAGCACCATCCAGAACTCTCTTCTGTTACGCTTTCCTGTTTTCAGAAGTGTTGCAGTTGCAGATAGTAAAGGACCAGACTGTGGGCTGGAGTAGGTAGGGCTAACAAGCACGTTCTGAGGAGGCGGGATCTTTCTTGAACTCCTGTCATCTTCCTGCCTTGATTAGGGAAAGTTCTTTCTCGGAGCCTCTTAATGGCTAGAAGTGAGCAATGTATACAAAAAACAAAACAGAAACAAAAGTACAAGTAGAAAGAAAGAGATGCAGAATGCAAAAACTAGAAGCTTAATGTGGGAATAGAAGGGCTGGAAACTAAATGCATTCTTCCCTCTCCATGAGAGAGGCTACAACTGGAGTGGACACCACTTGGGAACTCCCAGAACTTACCGACTCCTAGAACTTACCAACAACTATAAAGTGGTAGGGAGCCAGACAAGACACTCAGCCTCAGGCCCTGCCTTCTTGGCTTTGAGTCAAACTGCAGCTAGAAACAGTCCAGCATGATCTAACCTTACAGGAGGGGATGTGATTTCTAGGACCCGGACTTGATGAGCCATTCCCTGCTGTCACCCTTATTCTTGATTGAAGAAATTTTCATCCTGACCTGACCTGATCCGTAGGCTGGCTTGAGGCCACAGTGGTGCACCAGCGGCAATAAGTCAGATGGCAGAAGGGAGGTGTTAGGCTTTCTTCCAAAGGAGGTGTGAAAAGCTCTTCACCCACCGAGCCCCTCCTGATCTGGCAGCTGTGTTGTGTGGGGCCCTCCCTGAGCTGAATGCCCTCATTCTTATAAGAAGAGCAGGTGCTCAATAGGCAAAATGTTCCTTTTCATAGGAGCTCTGTACTCCCTGATAATAGCTTCCTTTCTTTTTCTTCCCTTGTTTGTGCAGGAGATGGGAGTGATAAGATTCCACCCCAGCTTACCCGAAGGCTTTGACCCTTATAACACACTGTATTCCTACTTGAACAATAAACAGAGATATGGCATCCTGGACAGCAACCAGATGGAGATCTTCATGGTGCCTTTAGCAGCTTACCAGCCTGTGCCTTCTAAACTGCACGCATTTGGTGGTCCAGGTAGGAACTGGGAACAAATCTTTCTCCTTTTCTTGAAGTTCATGGAAGTGGAGTTGAACAATTATCATAGATACCTTTCTGGAGAACACATTTTGTGCCACATTAAGTCAAGACTCAGTTTTTCATTTCCCCTGTAAACTAATACAGTCCTACCTGGGTTTAAGTATGCTTCGGTTTGAGTACTTTCAGTTTAAGTACTCCGTGGACCGTCTGGAACGGATTAATCCACTTTCCATTACTTTCAATGGGAAAGTTCGCTTCAGGTTAAGTACGCTTCAGGTTAAGTACAGACTTTCGGAACCAATTGTGTACTTAAACTGAGGTACCACTGTATGGCTATTCTACTACAGTTTCTTTTCTGCATGAATTTTGTTTGTATAAGCAGTTTTCTTAGATTGGGGGTGGGAAAGACTGAGAAGGGAAGGAAATGATAGAGGTTTATAAGATTATTTGTACCGTGGCACAGAGAGGGTAAACAAAAGAGAAATTTTACTTCTCAGCATACAGAAGCTTGTTGAAATCTATTGACACTGATGGGCAGAAGGTGTAAAGGCAACCAAGAGGACTTTTTTTTAAAAAAATATTCTTATTAAAGATTTTCTGGGGTTACAAAAGTACATACATCTTCTCTGTTTTCAGATCATAAAGTTCTTTATACAGATCAGGTATATTCAGTGTGAGACTTTGATGTATACAGTATATAGTTGGGGGAGAAGAGAGTTGGGGAGAAATCAGGGCAGGGAGAGAGAAGGGGCTAGTAAACTTTCATTCTTTCATTTTCTTTCCATTTATTATTTTTATTGACAAAAAGAGGACATTTTCACCACAAATAAGGTACTGGATGGTGTGAAGAATGACATTTCCTTTGGAGTAACTCAGTGAAAAATACGCAGGCCATGTGCTAATGGCAAGAGTGCCAATGCTCTGTATATTTGCTACCAAAACAAATTTTGGAACTAGGAAACAGATGGCTAGCATATATTATTACAAAATACCTGCCAGAGAATACAGGTCATGGAAGGAAAATAAGCAGTACACTGAAGGATTCTGGGGCTTCTGAGTCCTCCCTAGATGTTGGCCCTGACTCCAATATGTGCAGCTAGTTTGCGTAGCAAAATGGATCATTACTGATTTTATGGAGCTGCCTGTACTCATTGGAACCCCAGTATGCATATTGGAGCTTCTGGAGTGATGGAGCTTCTCAGAGTTTGAAAATGAATCTTGAATGTTTGGCGTATGAGGCAGATATGTTTATGCCCCCCTTAGCAGAATCCTTCAATTACTGGTCATCTTAAAAAGTCCACTTTTCTGAATCCCTCCTGCCATTGGCCTTTTTCATCATATTATCTGATATGACCTTTGCATGCCTATTCCGAGACAGCACAGAATTTGATCATCTGGCTGGAGCAGGATATTAAAATGTATTTGTTGACATTTGGAAGTGGTGGTATCCTTTTATTTCTCATTGCAAAGCACTAGGGAATCATGTGTCCATTTATCAAGAATGCTATTTCCTAGGACTGCTGTGAGAGGATGAAGACAGGCAGGCAGGGCAGTGGGAAGCACCAAATGGATTGAAGTGATTCCATCATGTAAATGAAGTATCATAATAAGGATTATTCTACTACATCACTTCGGTCTGTGTCTGGTGTTAAACCCTTAGAAACACACTATAAATTTTACATTTTCTAAAGCAGTACACCTCTGCTTTTTTCTAAACAGAGATTAGATGATTGCTAGTGGGTTTAAGGACTTGGATTTTTTTAATTATTGAATGATTTGCCCCTCCCCCCAGTTTGCATTTAAAATGTCAGGGTGCATGCTGCAGTCAAATTATTGTAGTTTTCTAGGAGCTAAGGCACCTGTTTTAAAAACAGCTGAGATTCTCATGCCTTTGTCACTAGAGTTACAAGAAACATGTCATTTCATTTATTTGCTTTCTTTCTTTCTTTCCATAGGGCTTGAGCCATGCCACCCTTCTTTGTTGCTGGGACTAATTCTGCCCAAGAGAACATGTACGGGCAGTTTGGAAACAATGTCTAATCCTTTACCAAAAGCCATGAGGAAGAATATCACTTTAAAGGACAACATTGAAGCTGATTGTTTTTCTCTTCCACAAGTGGACACTTGCCAGACATGGCCACCACCACAATTGTCCATAGATAGCCTTCTCTGTGGAAATGAGGGGCCCCTGCTAGTCCTTCCAAGACAAGAGCCTTTAGCAGCTGATGCTGTCTTTGTTCACCCTGAAGGGCTTGGTGGAGAGACATTTCATAGAGATCCTTCCTCTTTGCGGCATGAAGAGGCAGGAAATGAAGCCAACCACTTTCCTGTAGGTGATGCTCTCCAGTCACTAAGTAGTTCTCCTTGGGCAGTGGAACAGTGGAGCAACTTGAGTCTGGGAATCTTGGGAGCACAGCCACATCAGGACAGGGATCATGTGCAGCTCTGTGGTGATTCTGATGAATCACATATCTGGAAGACTATTGAGCTGCTTTTGTCTTCTAACCCTGTGTGCCCAGACCAACATGAAGCAGAGGGAGCAAACCTATTAGATTCCCCATTCTTACAGAGCATCCTTTGTGCTGATGCTGTGCCACCTTGCGAAGTGTCACAGGTTCTATCTTCGCCCCAGATTCCTTGCATTGCATATGTTGCTGGAGAACCCAACTCATTGTTGCAGGAAACTTTATCCCTCATCCAGCATGTTGAGTCCCAACTCCAGACCCAGGAGCCTAATACACAGATGCCCTAAGAGCCTTGTGGCCCTCAAGGACTAAACTGTAGTTGTTTAAAAACAAAATCCAAAGGAAGGGAAAGGTGGCCTTAAAGATTGTGGTGAGGCATGGCAGCCATCTTCTAATGCAATTAAGAACTTATCTCAGGGAAAAAGCGGGGGGTGGGGAGGAAACCTAATATTGGATTTGTGCTTTTACTTTTCCAACATTTTTTTAATATATATTTGCTTTTGCTGTTGTTCATGACTCTCATAATCCTTGTCCTCTGGCAAGATTTGATCAATGTTCAGAATGTGCTGGTGGTTAAAAAGACATTATGACCACTGGTGATGATTTTGCAAGCCACTAAGAGGTGAATATTGATGACCAATTTTATTAAGCATTCACGTAACAATTTTGGTAAGCCTGTCAGCTGTATTGTCCTGCCAAGGAGAATCTTGCCATGCTTCTGTACCTGGCCAGAAAACTGGAGAACCAGTGGGAGAGATAGTGTGATCTTCACCTCTTGTTAGGAAGATGATACCACATGGACTGGTTTGCCAAGTAATGTTTGCATACCACTTGTTACAGGGCCACCTCTATTTTCCTGGAAAGCTTTCTTGCTACCAAATTGGATGCAACAGTCGCAGGTCAATGTATTGAGACTTGAATCTCTGCCAACCATATTGTAAACAGGTGGGGAATTCTAATGGTAACAACAACAGCATTCAGGTAGGGGGAAATCACATTGGGGAACAGACTGTGTAAGCTGCAACTGGTGGAAGGTTTATCACCCTCTGTTTACCCTTCAAATTGAGCAGATCTGGGTTTTTAAATTAATGCACTTGCCACTGTGGTTCGTCTTGATTGTTTCTGTAAATGGTGTGAGCCTTGTCAGGCAAAATCTCGAACAATGTCTGTGGCAAAGCTGATTGGTACACCACAAGCACATTTTCAGTATAGCCTGAAAACAAGCATTCTCCATTATGACCATGCAAATTCATGCTTAATACCGTCCTGAACAAAAGGGTTTTATGGTGAGACATACAAGTGAATAAAGGTCCACTATTTCTGGTTTTTTTTTGTAATTAGATGTGTTTATGTGGGGTAAGAGAGAGTGACCCTAGTGGTAAAAAAAGTGATGTTGTAAGATGAAAGTTGGGTTGGTACTGGTGTTATCTGCATACAGAATGCTAGCATGACAGGTTTTTCTGTTTTTCTGTTAATCTGTTCATCACAATAAAAGTTTTGTTAATTGTTATAAGAGGAATTGTCTAGATGTATTGTGTATGGAGAGGTTCAAGGTGGACCCGAAGCTTCATTGAGGTTGTGAAAAGTTACTAAACTTAGTTTTTCAACAACCTGTATCCTGCAGAATTGATTGATAGCATTATGCTAGTAAAATGCAATCGAACCACAAGATTGGGAAGGAATATCTGGTCTAGAGTCTTTTTTCTAGCAGCAGGCCTCTCCATCCCCTCCAAAATCAGCTTGTAGCATGCAAAAGTAGAAAGCAAATGTTTCTTCATTAACTACAGAAAGGCACCTGAAAACCAATAGTCCCAAATCCTTCAGCTCAAATGCATTTATTTCAGAATAATAATAATAATAATAATAATAATAATAATAATAATAATAATAATCCTTCCGGTAGCACCTTAGAGACCAACTAAGTTTGTTATTGGTATGAGCTTTTGTGTGCATGCACCCTTCTTCTTTCAGAATAGTTGTTGCATTGTAGTCCAGCGATACCTGGAAGGCCATGGATTTCCCCCCTCTCGTTCCAAATTCCAATTGTGGACCCGCAGCCATCATTATGCCTTTAGTTTTCTATCGCAGCACTAAGATGCCTCTCAATATTTAGTACTTAAGAATTCCTGGAAAATGGCTTTGCAAATAAATTGTTCATAGGCCTACAGATCTGGGATTAAATACAACTCAGCAAATAAAATATTATATTGGGATATAAAGAAAGAAAAAGAATAGTTGTTGCATGCTTGTGGTGTAAGGCATTCCAGCTAACAACCTAGCTGCTGCATTCTGCACTAGCTGCAGCTTCCAAACCAAGTTCAGGGACAGCCCCATACAGAGTGTATTGCACTAGCTTGACGTTAACAGGTTCTCCCTGTGAAGGGATGGCTATAGCTGGCAAACAAGCCATAGCTGGAAAATGATGCTCCTTGATGTGGAAGCCAGCTCATCCTCCAGCAACAACAGCAAATCAAGGAGAACTTACAGACTATGGTTTTGTCCACAGTTTTTTGTCCCACTTCTAGAAAGCATGGGTCTGAGCTTTCTGTTTGCCCTTCCGCTTTCCCTGGAAAACCACGCTTCAGAGCACAGGTGGGGGACCTTTTGGGTCTAACAGCCCAGATCTTTGGCAGGTGGGTGGGGCAACTCACCTGTAAATATTCTTACTCAGCACTTCCCAAGCACCCAAAAGCCAGCTGGTTGTTGGGTGCTTGGAAGCTGCAGCTCAAGGGGCTTTGCCTGGGCTGCTTGGTGCTTTCCAAGTCCCAAGCACAGGGCGGAGAAACCAGCTTTCTGCAGGGATCAGCTGCATGTTTGAGTTCCACATGGGACATTGGGTGCGAGGCTGGTGAGTGTAGGCCATATTGGGACCTGTCCTGGTCCAAATTTCACCCGTTGGCCAGCGGTTCCGTTCTCCTGTTGCAGACAGAGTTCATCCTCATCCTTTTCAGGTAACCTATCCAAGCCACGTGGGACCCAGGTGGTACTGTGGTTAAACCACTGAGCCTAGGGCTTGCCAATCAGAAGGTCGGCGGTTTGAATCCCTGTGACGGGGTGAGCTCCCGTTGCTCGGTCCCAGCTCCTGCCAACCTAGCAGTTCAAAAGCACGTCAAAAATGCAAGTAGATAAATAGGAACCGCTACAGCGGGAAGGTAAATGGCGTTTCCATGTGCTGCTCTGGTTTGCCAGAAGCGGCTTAGTCATGCTGGCCACATGACCTGGAAGCTGTATGCCGGCTCCTTCGGCCAATAATGCGAGATGAGCACGCAGCCCCAGAGTCGATCACGACTGGACCTAATGGTCAGGGGTCCCTTTACCTTTACCTTTATCCAAGCCACACACTCAGTCCATTTTATTGAGATTCACCTTCAGCTTATTGTCCCTCATGCAACCCACCGCTGCATTCAGTCATTGCTCCAGGACCTGTGGAGCTTCACTCGACTCATGGTATAAAGAAATAGAGCAAGACCCTCCTGCTGCTGTTGGTGCAAATAGGAAAGAGGGGAGGCAAAATTGCAAAAGTGAGCAAAAATAATAGATCTTCCAGTTGCAAACATCGTTTCATAATGCATATATTTGATTTGCTGGAAACAATCTTTAAATATAGCTGCATAACTTTCCTTTTAAGTGGCCCTGTATTTTACAACATGGATTTACTTTTATGGCAATAAAAAACAGACGTACAATCTTCAAGCTTGATGGGTAGCCTTAATTGCAAAAGCAAGTCATTTAATGGAGTTATTTTTAACATAAGGCACATGGAACAATGACTATATTTTTAAACACTCCCCCCCCCACCATAATAGCTTATTATTATGGCAATCTGTAATTTGACTTTTAATGCATGTGGTATCTATTTCAAAATTGTGCAGTGCCTCCCATTCCCCCACATTTTTCTTGGTGAGTTAAGGTGAAAGTGCCATTTTCTGGAGGCATACAGATCAGCCACACATAAAATAAAAGTGAGCTCTCAAGGACCTTTGATGTTGCAGAATAGAGTAGCTGCTAAAGGATTACTTTGTGAGCTTCTCCAGTTTCTTAGAACAGATCATTTGGTTGAGTAGCTGCTCTAGGTAGCTTCACATAGCAGGCAGAAGGTGTAGGGATCCAAGATTTAGATGTGCTGCTAAGACATGTCAGTAACAGTCTGCAGCATCCTTGATCATATGTAACAAGTCCATCCACCAGCAACAGGGCAACTCCTCAAGCAAGTAAAGAAGAGGGTCCCTTGGGACAGCAGTGTTCAAGGAGCATAAGTAGCATCCATGTGTGGTCTGATAGGTAAGCCCCGAGGATCTTTTCCGTGATGTGATGCATACAGGTGACCCAAGAGTTGTCTTCCACTGTGGAACTTAAGCCTTTGCCTGTAGATTCTCCAAAACTCCGCTTTAGAGATGGCTGTGAGCAACTTTGCAGTCTGCCTTTCATTGTTCTGTTGGGTTGTGCACTTTACCTATAGCACCTTCTGGGACCTTCCCTGCAGGAAGGACTGAAGTCTACCTCCCAGACATGAAACTACCTCCCAGAACCACCTTGGCTAGTTGGTGCAGAAGGATACCATGGCCAATGGAATGAAACACTGCTGACAGATTCAGGAGAACCAACAGAGTTGCACTTCCCTAGTCATCCTCCTCCTCCTCGGGCAGGTCATTTACTAGGGCAGCCTTCCTCAACCTGATGCCCTTTTAGATATTTTGGACTCCCATCAGTCTCACCCTATACCATAACAGGGAAGGCTGCATTAGGGCAAACAAAGCTCTTTTCAAGTCACCCTCTGGATTTAGTGCCTGTGGCCCAGTAAAGGTAAAGGTACCTCTGACCATTAGGTCCAGTCGTGACTGACTTTGGGGTTGCGGCGCTCATCTCGTGTTATTGGCCGAGGGAGCCAGCGTACAGCTTCCAGGTCATGTGGCCAGCATGACAAAGCCGCTTCTGGCAAACCAGAGCAGCACACGGAAACGCCATTTACCTCCCCGCTGTAGCGGTACCTATTTACTTGCACTTTGACGTGCTTTCGAACTGCTAGGTTGGCAGGAGCTGGGACCGAGCAACGGGAGCTCACCCCGTCGCGGGGATTTGAACCGCCGACCTTCTGATCGGCAAGCCCTAGGCTCTGTGGTTTAACCCACAGCGCCACCCACGTCCCTGTGTAGACCAGTACCCTGTGCTAAAACCCCTGATTAGTTTCTGAATACCGTTACAAAGTGGTGTTTCAAACTCAAAGGCCTTTAGTTAGTGTCTGAATCACCTAAGGGGTGAGGATTAGTTACTTATGTGGGATGTGTTTGCCTGCATACAGAAATCTTTGAGGTTTCTTCCTTGCCCAGAATTAAACAGCGTCTCTCTTAGAGGTAGGGTCATCGCTTTGTAATCAATTCCCAGGAAGCTCTGGCAGACTAAGCCCACCCTCGCCTTCCAAAAAGCAGCAGAGGATGCATTTTCATTCTCGTCTTCTTAATGCAAGAAGGGGCCTGCTTTTAGCTGAACTATATATCGTTTTACTGCTTATGGATTGCTGGTGTTTAACTAGTATAAATGGTGATTATTCTAGAGATAGTCTAATGGCAGTTTTTCTTGTTGATTTGTAAGCCATCCTGAGAACCTTTCGGGCAAATGCATGGGGTAGGTGCTCTAAATAAATTAATAAAGGGAGGGGGAAGGAGAGAGTGAGTGTCTTTTAATGGCTGCCGCTAAAAGCTAACTTTATAATCCCCAGTTGCCCAATAGTCGTGTCTGGTAATTAGAGTATCTCTATTACACCATTTGATGGAGGGAGATAATTGCTCTTTAAAAATGGTGCTTGTTTGTTACTCGCCTTGAAACCCACCGTTCTACTTTCCATAGGCTGCATTTGCTGTTGGCGGGAGTAATGATCAAGTTCCGCATTATACTGTGAGGCACAGGTGTGCCTAAATTAAAACTTTATTAACATAGCCAACATATGCTACCAATTCCACTTTGCATATAGTACCTAGGAAGGAAGGATTGTAGCCTGAGAGAATCCTCCATTCCAAGAGAATGTAATCTTTCAATTCCAGCTGGTCATTATGAAAACTATTTAACTTTAAGAATTGGTGTCTGGGTTTTCTCTCCCCAGCTTCACCCTTCACCCCTTTCTCCTTTTGTATTGCGGCTTTTAGCTGCAAGTCTTTCAGTTTGTTTTAATCCAGTGGTTCCCAACAGGTGGTCCGGGGACCCCAGGGGTCCGCGAGCTATGCCAGAGGGGTCCGCAATATGCTATTAGAATAAACAATATATTAAATATATTTCGTATGATAACAGATTTTTTGTTTTGGCCGCTTCCTGCATGAGCAGAGTCTAGCGCAAAACTAGAATTAGATAGAGGCAGTAGTTCTGCTGTATGCCGTTAGGTGGCGCTTTACAAACACTACTGTTTTGCAAAGAGGCAGCGCGCGCATTCTACTAACACTCACCTCCCCAAGATGCTTTGCGCGCGTTGGCTTCATTTGTGCGCTACTGCGCAGGTACCCTGTCTTCTCCATTCCCCTCCCTCCTCCCTGGCGCGTGCTGCCTCTTTGCAAAACAGTAGTGTTTGTAAACAAAGCGTTGTTTTTCACGGAAGCTACAGTTCGCGTAGTTAAAAATGGACCGTTGGTTAAAAAGTGGTTCATTAAAACGACAAAGGCTTACAGATGAAGAGGAAGATAATGCATTTGATGTTCAAGCAAGTAAGTCAGTGACTCTCGAACCGATCTTGTCAGTGCCCATTGAACCTAAATCGTCGGCGTCCCTTGAACCTAACCCTTCCAAGATCAGTGTTAAGCTTACTGGAAAAATTAGATTAGGAATTAGATTTAGGATTAGGAATTAATGGGGGTCCTTGTCACAATAGCGGCTCGATGAGGGGTCCTCGAGAAAATTTTGTTGGGAACCCCTGTTTTAATCTATTGTAAATCATCCACACTGGAAGCCTTTCTGACCCTGAGGAGCAGGGCACAAATGCTCTTCTCAATAAATAAATAAATCTGTAAATAAAGTTGTCTGGCTAGGACTGATGAGAGCTGTAGTCTGAAGCCTTTGGAGGGCACCACTTTTGCAAAGGTTGCTTACAGCATAAACTGTCACAGACTAGAGATCACTTCGTGAGATCCATGGCGTGTAATTCCTCCGCTTGGTGAAAGCTGCATTACCATTCATTCATTCATTTAACTAACTAACTAACTAACTAACTAACTAACTAACTAACTAACTAACTGCCCTTAAAAAAAACCCAACAATCCCAGGGCGGTGTGCAACATTAAAAACACATTACAGAACATCAATAATAAAAACATGATGAAAACAAAATAAAAAGCATATTTTTATTTATTTTTTATTTTAAAGTCTAATAATAAAATAGTCATTATAAATATTAAAAGTCTGCTTAAATGAGCAATTTAAAAAGTGCTTCCAGATATGAAAATAAAATCTAATAAGTCTCTCCAAGGAGGGCATTCTGCGATTTCTATACGACATGCAAAAGTCCTTTCTCACCCTTCACCTCTGTTACTCCAAGGAAAGGGCCCAGAGCAGGCAGTGTAAGCTCTCTGAAATGTTGCAGGTACCCTGTTGGCACCCCAGGTAAGTCAGGTGAACTCCACTGCTTCCCAGACCCACTTTTGTGTGGCCTTGTGTTGGCTCTCCTTTGGACTACCTTCAGGGGTTGGTGTTGCTGGGCAGCATTCATGCCTCAGCAGAGTCCCCATCTACTGATAAGTGAAACTCTACTTGCTGCCATCGCTGCCCCTGCGGCCCCTTCTCCCTCACAATGCTGCTCACTAATGTCTCCGAGCATGTGGCCTTTATTTTAAATATTCCTAACCTTCTCATCACAGGATTCCATGGCAGCCTACAAATGGGTGAATAAAATTAATTTGCAGAACATACAAGTGTGATTTGAAACCAACAAATAAACATAATAAAGCACAAGACAATTAAACAACACCAACCAGGGCCGTCTTAAACATACCAGGCGACGTGGTGCAAAGATCCCTCTGGCACCCCCCCCGACAACTCCAAAACAAGGGAGGGGGCAGTGGAAAATGCCCTCTGCCTCCCCCACCGCCCTGATCCCCGGCGTGGTGGCGCTGATCAAGCAGGAAAACGTGCTGGTAGACATGCTCTCCAGCATCAGGGCACCCGAGAAGGCAATGCCTTTCACCAGGAAGCAGGAGGAGGACAATGACTGGGAGCAGGGCTGTCTTTAGCAGATGCAGAGGCTTGGGAGGAAAACTGTGAGCAGCTTCCATCCTAAGCCTCTTTGGGGATCGCTCTCCTCCTGTGGAGGCTTGGGAAGGAAGCTGCACACCCGCCAGCCATAAAGATGGCAGGGCACAGCTGGCGGGCGTGCAGGGAAAGGGGAGGCTGCTGGCAAAGTCGCGCAGCTCCCCCACTTGCTAGGGCGTCCCTGAGAAGCTGGCGCCCTGGCGCAACGAACCACTAACACCAATGGGAAAGACGGCTCTGACACCGACACCCAAATGCAAAACAGCACAATCCCAACAATTATCTAGAATCTAAAATTCCTGGGCAACTAGAAAGGTCTCTTCACCGCAGGACACTGGTTCACTGTGGCCTTTGTAAGGAATAAGCCTTACAATGTTCTGGCCAACGTTCCCTGGGACACCCCCATCGTGCCTCCCTGGGACACCCCCTTCAAGGCACATGAGAGGAATCAGAAAAGGAACACTAAAGAATATGGGACTGCCTCCCTTCACCACCCTCCAATCCAAATGATCAATCCCACCTCAGTTGCCCATCCCTTGACCATGCAACACTTTGTGCCCAGAGGACAGCTCTATGAAGACAGAACAGGGCACTGCAGCCCCCGAAAGTATTGTGCTGGCCCTGCAGTCTTGTTTTAAGGCCAGTTGTGCCACCATCTGGGCAGAAGTTCAGGGCCCCAAGCAGCAAAATGAGCATGAACAGGGCTAACTTACTACATTTGGAACGAAGGTAAATAACACACAATTGATGCCTGAAAAGACTACCCCTCCCAGCCCTGGTAAGATATTAAGTCCAGAGTCTAAACCTACCCTAACTATGTCATTGTTTGCAGCTTCTCTGGAACAGGAGCTGCTTTTTTCCTGCTTCTTTCTCTCCACCCCCTGACCTCCAACCCAGTTTAAACACAAACTGAGTTTGTTTCCCCCTTGCGGTCTTATTTCCAGCCACCGATCTTTGCTGCTTTTCAAACAGGCAACCAAAGAAGTGTTTTGTGGCTTCAGGGTGGCGTATGTGATGGTCAGAAGCAGCGAAGGGCTGGGGCTCATCCGCAGAATTTCCAAGTGTCTGAGGAGGGGTCTCCTTTGCCCCAGCATGTGCTAGCTTCTGTCTCCTGCTCTGTGCCCTGGGATAGCAAACAAAGCAAGGGGGGTAGTGGTGGTGGGTCCTGCTGATAACCAGGAAACTTTCTGTTTCAGCACTAAGCGCAGCCTTAACTGATGGTGTTGCTCCCATCTGCTAAGTAGGGCAAAAGCTTCTGGAGGGCCAGGAGGAAGGCAGCTTATCCAGACACAGCAGGGATTGTGCCGAGGAGGGAGTGGGCAGGTATCATACCCTGCAACATTTCTGTGGTGAAAATAGGGACGTCCCATTCCATAATAATGATAATTTTACTGTTTATACCCCACACCTCTGACTGGGTTGCCCAGCCACTCTGGGCAGCTTCCAACATATAGAAAACATAATAAAACATTTTTTAAAAAACTTCCCTATATAGGCTTTCTTTCAGGCAGCTCAGCTGTCTGAATGTTGGAAGATTCAGGAGGGGTAAAGGAACGTAATTCACAATGCATTGTTAAACTATGGAACTCACTCCTGCAGGACACAGTGATGGCCCCCCAATTGACAAAGGAGAATCTTGCTTGCTGGTTTCCCACAGGCATCTGTTCAGCCACTGCGAAAACAGGATGCTGGACTAGATAGGACATTGGCCTGATCCTGCAGGGCTTTGCTTATGTTCTTATGGCACAGGCTCCTCATCCCTGTTGTAAAGATGATCCAGCTAGACTGGGAAACAATCGTGGGACTGGATCTGTTTGGAGCTGGCTGAAAAGCTTTGCAGAAGGAGATGTGAAAACCAGAGAGTTTGGTGCAGTGGCTAGAATGCTGGACTAAGATCTCTGGGTGACCAGGGTTCAAATCCCCACTCAGCCATGAAGCCCCTGGATGTCTTTGGGTCTGTCAGTGTCTCTCACACTAATCTACCTCTCAGGGTGGGCGTGAGGGAGATGCTTCTTCAGTTAGTTCAGCCTTTGCCAACACCTTGAGGGTGCCAGGCTGTCAAAGGCTGATGTGTTAATTCCTCCTAATGAGGTTCCCTGTGAACAGCTTCTATCTGCTCTGTGTAAGAAAGCGGTGGAGAGTTTCAAGCCCGATCTGGCTGGGAAATGGTGCTAAAGTGCATCATTTTATTATTCCACCTTCAGTTCCTGCAGGGCTTCGGAAATAGGTCTCTCTGCTGCCCCCTGTTGGGCAGAGCACACCAGGACACCTCCGTGTCCCCTTCTGCTCAGCATGTAGCAAGATATTTTATGACGCACTTTCAGACAGTTGCTGTTTTGGGTGGGATTCAGTCACATGCCAGCAAATTAAGGCTGCTCATGAGCCACCATTGCCAGCAACAGCAGCAGATATATGCTACATTTAAGACAATATATTCTCTTGCTAATTATACTGTTATAAATATGTATTCTATATTTGACCTCCTCTAGTAATGTACATCCTGCCAACCTAGCAGTTCGAAAGCACATCAAAATGCAAGTAGATAAATAGGAACCGCTCCAGCGGGAAGGTAAACGGCATTTCCATGTGCTGCTCTGGTTTGCCAGAAGCGGCTTTGTCGGCCACATGACCTGGAAGCTATACGCCGGCTCCCTCGGCCAATAATGTGAGATGAGTGCGCAACCCCAGAGTCGGTCACGACTGGACCTAATGGTCAGGGGTCCCTTTACCTTTACCTTTAGTAATGTACAGTATTGGTGGAATACAAGTGGGCTGCTGTGGGGTCAAGCTCACCATCAGAGCAAGCCACCCTTCTAACATCACCTTTTGGGCAATGGCCTAGCCCTCTTTTAAAGTGTTTTTACCTGTTTTGGGTTTGATTTTTGTAGCTGATTTTTATTTTGCATTGTTGCTGTTTGTTTTCTTCTTCTTCTTCTTCTTCTTCTTCTTCTTCTTCTTCTTCTTCTTCTTCTTCTTCTTCGGGAGGTGATGTAAAAATTGGGGTTTGGCTTTTGCTGCCCAACTCGCATGGGACTCTGAGTCCCCTAAGTCCATGAGAAGAATGGATGGAGGCAGGAGGCAGTGGAAAGCGAGGCAGATCTTTATTTTTCTGTTGCAACATAGTTCCCTCCCCGCCTTCCAAGGAGGGAAAGACGCTGAACAAAAGTGTGCAGTAACCTTTAAAGACGTCTGACATTGCCCAACCCCCTTAGCCAAAGACCACCCCCCAGTCATCATGCATACATCATAGGAGGTGGTCTACAGCAGAAATCCTGTCTGCCAGGATACCTGATAATGGTCATTGATTGCATTACCTGGGCAGGCTGGCCATTCTTCTGTGATGGTTAATACTTTAGTTCCCGAATCCAGGTCACAGGCTCACCCTATTCATACACAAACATGCCCTTAAGTCAGGATTTGTAAGCGAAAAGACAATGGGAAGGCTTTCCCCATTTGCCTCCCTTACTGCAGAGGAATATTTGAGGTCATTGGGAGAGTCAAAATGGCTTCAGGATTGCTCAGCTGGTTTTGGAGGTGGTGTTGAGGACTCAGACTGCTGTTTCTGGGGGACCTCAACATCCATGTTGAGGCGACTGGCTCTGGGGTGGCTCAGGACTTCATGACTACCATGACAACCCAACATGTCACCAGCCCAATGCATGTGGCACTGTGGCAGGCCACCCTCCAGACCTTGTTTTCTCAACTGGATAGGAAGAGGGTGATCTGAAAGTGGGGGATCTAGACACCAGTCCTTTGTTATAGCCAGATCACTTCCTGTTGAGATTTAGGGCTTATACATATACGTGGCTTTCCTCCACTCCTTCCAGACATGGATTGCACTTAAAAGCTCTGTGTCCAAGCTAGAGTCAGATAATAGTTTTCTAGAGAACTAAATGTTCTCTTAGGCATCAGTCCTGTCCCAGGAGTATACACAAACATTTATTTTATCCTATGGTCTTATTTGGCCAAACAGGTGCAGCAGGTTTCTGATGCAAATAACAAAACCTGAAAAACATTTTTGATCAGCAATGAAAGTGAAATTTGATTCCTCTTTTAAGCTGCCTCCAGCCCTCTGCAAATGTTAATATATATCTTCAAGCTTAGTGTAGGCATGGCTGGGCAAATACTGAGAACATGATAACAACAGGGAGAAAAATGACCCACCCAGCACTTAAATCTCTCAGCTGCGTTAATGGATTTTGCGGATGGCAGTTCAAAGCAACTCCTGCTATATGATACTTGGTAGGTTTTGCAGGAAAATTTCATAGATGTTGATGAGCAGAAGAGAGGATGGCTGCTGGCAGATGCAGCCAAGAGTTGCTTGGCCCCTTCAGATGTGTACTATTTAAACATCAACCTAGAAATAAATGATGGATTTTCAAAGACAGTTCTGTCATGCGGAAGAGTTCCCCAGTCCCCAGGAGACACGTCCTGCCTCATTCCTGGTACAGTCCAGTGGGGACAGTACAGATGTTGCTGGATTGTAAACAAAACAAATTAATTAAAGGAAAATTAGAACATCGGCACATTCATAATGGCTAATCCACCAGCTCCTAATATAATTAATTATGTTAATGCAGGTGGCAGCTGCCAGGGAAGGAAATATGCTGCTGACGAATGCTGCCGGCAGAGCATGGGGTGTCAGAAGGGAGCCATCGCTCCTGGGTAGGGGGCTAACTGGAAGGGCCTGTCTCTTGTGCTGCTCCTGCTCCACCCGACAGAGCTTGAGCAGGAGACATTCCCATGAGTCTCTTTCTCCATTGCTCAGACAGGGAAACGAAAGACACCTTCCTGTGAGGCAGGTGGAAACAACAAAAACTGGAAGAACACAGGAAGCTGCCTGGTGCTGAGTCTGGCTTCACTGGTCCATCTAACTCAGTACTGTCTGCGCTGACTGGCAGTAGCTCCTCAGGCTTTCCCCACCCTGCCTGGAGGTGCCAGGAACCGAGCTTGGGATTTGCATGTGAAGCAGATGCCCTGGTGCTGACCTGTAGCCCTTCCCCTTAAGAGTCCAGTTGCACCTTAAAGGCTAATAGATTTCCATAGAGCAGCACTCTTCCCCAGGCTAGCGGTGCTTTCTGGATGTTTTGGATGACAGCTCCCATCAGTCCCTGCATTGCAGGGGGCTGGACTAGATGACCCTTGGGGATCCCTCCCAACTCTACAATTCTGTTGTTCTATTATTCTATGTTCTGGAGGGCATCACCAGCCTGGGGAAGGCTATCTTGTAGCCTAAGCTTTCATGAAGACATGATCCTCAGGATTTAGTGCGCGTCATTAGGAGCAAATGCAGGATGCAGGCCCAGATCCCATTCCTGGGCTGCATGCGCAGAAAAAAATCTGCAAGTGGATTCATAATGGGAGTGGAGAAATAATCAGCAACCAAGTGGAGATGGCCAGGCACGTGGCGTGAGAGGGAGATGAGGAAGGGTAGGAACTTGCTGGAGCATTCTAGCTAGGCTGAAATGAAGCCCCACTCTCGAAAACTACTTCACATTCCCTGTGCAGAGCAGCAGGGGGCAGCAAAGCTCCAGCGAAGCCTCTGGCAGCAGCATCATGTCATGGCAGCCACATAGAGAGAGCAGGCTGATTGTGTATGTAGTGAGGGTACAACATGGAAACAAACCTTTTAAGGTGTATCAGTCAAGATACCATCCCTAAACACACACACACCCTACTCTCCCTGCTCCAAAGCTCAGAATGTAACGCAGAGGGTCTGTCTTTTAGAAGAGCGAAACATTTTCAGCCTGGCAGCCATAGAATCATAGAACCATAGAGTTGGAAGGGACCCCAAGGGTCATCTAGTCCAACCCCATGCAATGCAGGAATCACAGCTAAACAATCCTTGACAGATGGCCATCCAGCCTCTGTTTAAAAACCTTCAAGGAAGGAGAGTCCACCACCTTCTGAGGAAGTCCATTCAACTGTTGAACAGCACTTACTATCAGAAAAGGGACGCGGGTAGTGCTGTGGTCTAAACCACTGAGCCTCTTGGGCTTTCCAATCGGAAGGTCGGCGGTTTGAATCCTTGCGATGGGGAGAGCTCCTGTTGCTCTGTCCCAGCTCCTCCCAACCTAGGAGTTTGAAAGCACACCAGTGCAAGTAGATAGATAGGTACTGCTGTGGGGGGAAGGTAAACAGCGTTTCCATGTGCTCTGATTTCCGTCACGGTGTCCTGTTGCACCAGGAGCAGTTTATAGAATCATAGAATCATAGAGTTGGAAGAGGCCACAAGGGCCATCCAGTCCAACCCCCTGCCAAGCAGGAAACACCATCAAAGCATTCTTGACATTCTTTAGTAATGCTGGCCACACGACCCGGAAAGCTGTCTGTGGGCAAACACCGGCTCCATCGGCCTGAAAGTGAGATGAGCGCCCCAACCCCATAGTCACCTTCTGAACCATCCAGGGGTCCTTTACCATTAGAAAGTTCCTCCCAATGTTTCGTCAGAATCTCCTTTCTTATTTGCATCCATTGGTTTGGGTCACACCCTCTGGAGCAGCACAGAACAAGCTTGCTCCATCTTCCATGTGACAGTCATTTGGATGTGATTGCAAAGAGGACATAAGCCATGCGCTGGCTGGGGCTGATGGGAGTGGTCACTACCCCAAACAGTACTAGGCTGGAGATGGGTGACATAAGGAATTGCTCGATTCCTGGAGACTTGAGCTGAAAGAATGATCAAAGAGCCTAGCCCGGCCTTTCCTGACCTCCAGATGTTTCTCCCAGCCAGCACATGGGAGGTGTAGCCCCAGGAGGGGACCAAGCTGGGAAGGCTGGTTTTGATCCTTAGTGAGAGGTGATGGAGAAGCAAGCCTGCCTAGAAGCTCATGCCCCCCCCCCAAGTTGTGGGGTGGGGTGGGGGAGACAACTTCAGCTCTCCCAGAGCTTAACTCTAGTGTTCCAGAGCATAAGTGATGCTGAGAGTTGTTAGGAGACCCCTATTCCCCTCATGGAGTTACAATTTCCAGAGTTTTCTGGGAAAATGGGCTGGCTGAAGTGTGCATGCACACGAAAGCTCATACCAAAATAAAAACTTAGTTGGTCTTTAAGGTGCTACTGAAGGAATTTTTTGATTTCACTCTGCCAACTGGGGCTCTGTGAGGGGAATAAGGGTCTCACAACAACTCCCGTCACCCTACAATTTTCAGGATTCTTTGGGGGAAGCCATGACTGTTTAAAAGTGGCATGATACTGCTTTAAATGTATAGTGCAGATGGGGAGCAAAATTAGAATGAGCTGGATCTGCCTGTTGTTTGCTCTGGCGCCACCTACAGTTGTGCTCCTTGCTTTCCCCCCGCACCAGTCCCAATGAGCTGATTCTTCTTTGGCGATCACTCGTAGCCGAGTAAGATTGTCTTCCATAAACACAATTTTAACAATGGGTCCGTAAGTGACTGTGGAGGCCAATTCTGGATCCGCACGTCCTTCCACAGTGGGGACATTGGTTTCCAGGTGGGAGTTGATCACGGTGTGGATTTGCCAAGCGTGCCTTCCTCTTAGCACGTTTCTCCCTTGCGTCCTGAGATTGAGTTTCTTCAAAGCTCATGACACCTTTGGTAAAGGCTGTTCTCCAACTGGAGCGCTCGCAGGCCAGTGTTTCCCAGTTGTCAGTGTTTATACTACATTTTTAAAGATTTGCCTTGAGACAGTCTTTAAACCTCTTTTGTTGACCACCAGCATTACGCTTTCCAGCCACTTGACTGCATGCTCTCTATGTATGCAGCTATTGCAGAGTAGATCATTTATTCTCCGCCTACTTAAATACCCAGGGAAGGACCTCTGAATGGTATTTGGCCTATTTACTGGCCGGCATGAACAGAATAATATAATCAGTTGCTATATTTCTCCCCCCCCCCCCGCTGCAAGGACTGGTAAAAGGATTTTGTTAATATAATTATATCTTGGTTAGTTTCTGTGCTTTATTTATATAAGTACCATATATATTAACTCAGCGTATGTTACTAATGGCGTGGTTTTGGAGTTTTAATTTGTTTTACTGGGTCTGTGACCTTATAATAACATCTGCTTGTTGTTATTTATCTAAAGATTTTTATATTAAAACAAATAAACTCTGCTCTTACACCAAAATAAAAGCCTGCCTGCTAGAGCAGCTTATAAATCTCTCACAAAAAATATATATGCAGTATCTTCCCCCAGACTTACTGAAAAGGCATGATACTAAAGGAAAATAAATTAGGAGGCAGGAGGAAACAAGCAAACCCAGGTAGGCTCAAGTTCTTAGTTACAAGTGGGGTAGAAAACTCAAGGAGTTGCTGGTGCAGTGGCAATGGGTCTTGTCAGCAGAGGGATAATTTTGCCTTTGTCACATCACATTCCTCCAACCCGCCTTCCAAGCATAGCTGCCAAGTTCTCCCTTTTTTAAAGGGAAATTCCCTTATGCTGAATAGGCTTCCCCGCGGGAAAAGGGAAAACTTGGCAGCTATGCTTCCAAGTAGCCAAATGGCAATGCTAGTTGCCAACCAGGGCTATGCATGGACGGTGCTGCTGGAACTCTGCGCTGTGCACTCTCCTCTTGATCCATCCTGTAGCTGCTGAAAAAGCCTGCACAAAATCCATTCCTGCCCTCTAATGCCCTATTACGCCACGCAGAGCCACGGCCAATTCGCAACACTTAATTACCAGACAATTGAAGTCGTCTCTCCACCCCCCCTTCTCGCTTTCTCTTTTTCCATTCTCCCTTCTCTCCTTCCCTGCCACTTCTGCTCTGCAAAGCTTGGAGGAAATTCTTCCTGGGATTGTGATGGAGAAGAGACTAGTCAATAAATCTCCCGGCTTGCGCAGACGTGATCAGAATAATCCTGTTGCTCAGGCAAGAAGTGTACACTGAGCACCCCCAGACTCAACAAGGATGCTGTTCATTGGCCTAATTCCCAGGGAATTACCCTCTCTCCTGGGTGAGACGGATTCCCCTGCAACCCCCCCTCCTCGCTGTAGACTGATTCCCATGGAATCTCCCTGCTTCCCTCAAGGCTAGGCTTTGCCAACCTGATGCCCTCCATAAATTTTGGACTACAACTCCCAGGAGTCCCAGCCAGCTCCAATGCATCAGGAAGTTCCAATGTAGTTCCAATGCATCAGGAAGGCACCAGGTTGGTGAAGGCAAGCTCTAGGCACCCCCCCCCCATCCTAACACTCTGGACCAACTCATTCCTTTCATCTGGACTCTGGATGGCAAGGCAGTGCATCACTGGTTTGGGCCAAGAGGCGAGTTTGGGCCTTGCAGCTGTTTCTGGTTTTATATGGACAATTGTCAGTTTGGCTGCCACCTTACTGTGCCTTCAATAGCAGCCTGACAGGCATTTCACTAGTGATGCCTTCCTTGCAGAAGAGTGGCAGGGAAAACCTCTTCTTTAATTCCTCTGGGTTGGGCTGTTAAAGGCACAGGGGGAGGGCCAGTTAGGGAGGAGAAAGGACTAGTCATGTTCCCTCTATAAAGTGAGAATCATGATTTCTGCAGCTGTTCGAGTTTCCTGAGGGTCGCATTCTATTCTGTCAGTGGGCAGGACCAGAGCAATGACATGTAAACGTTCCCTTTGTGCAGTAGGCTACTTTATCCATATACTCACCCCCCCCAATCCTTCATTGATAAAAGCAAGGGACTTTAAGAAGAATAAAGCATTAAAGGGTTGAAGGCAGAACAAAAAGCATGCTCTAATTGTTTGAACCAAGAAAGTTTTAAACCATCAAGGGAGTTCTGAGTGCTAAGAATTTTAATTTTTTTTTTAATTCTCTATTTTCCCAACGAAAGTGTTGCCTTGAAATGGAAATGTTGCTACTTCATATTTCCTCTGTGGGAAAGCAATGTGTTTTGATAAGAGAGAACAATGTGAAGAGAACAATATTGTTCTATTGATCCTAAGGTGGAGGTGAGAGATTGAAGATCTTAAGATGGAGATGGACTTGTAAATAAGATGAAGAACGTTTAGTATGGCAAATATACATTGTTGGACATTCCATTCACTGTTGGCATGCCTTAGCAATTGTTTGATGAGCAAATAAAAGTCATTAGAGCAGAGATTGATGTAATGGTGAATGAAAGCGGACCAGAGAAGGATGAAATGGAAAATGGAATTAAAGAGGGCACAGTGACTTCATATATATATTGTTCTATATGCAAAATGTCCTGAAAACCCCCAGACCTCCTGTTTTTTCGCATGAGATTGTAATGGCCACTTTGGGTTCTGAATTCTTGTGCCCTCTCATGCCGAAAAAACTCTTTTTTGGTGCATGAGTGAGGCATGGTTCACGCGACTCACCCTGGAAGTCACTTTTGTCCAAGTTTGGGGCTTGAAAATGTTGGACGGTGGGCCAAGCCACTCCCTGCCCCCTAGTGCCTCTTTTCAGGTCACCACATACTCACTTACATCAGAGCATGACCCCCAAAGCCCCCTTGAGGCCTTTGCCAAAGATGTCAACCTCCCCCCCCCCCCCCGCTAAGGAGCGGCCAGCTCCCAAGAGCCTGGTCCTCATTGATGAGGGGAACGCACAAGATCAAGAGCAACCTTTAATTAGCACCCTGGGCGGCTTCTGAGTGGTAGACGGTTATTGTCATTGAACTCCAATCAATGGCTGGCTGAGAGACCAGTGGGATAATTAGGGGAGAATAGAGCAGGTTAGCTGGATGTCGATAGGGGATGACTAATTTTCTTTCTTTACCATTCAGGCAGAAGGAGGGGGCTCTGGCCTCCAAAGGCTTGGGGTGGCAAGGCAGAGGCAGCCGCTTTCTGTGGTCTGCTTCCCTAGCAGGGGACACCCCCCCACCTCAAACCAGATTTCCCCCCTGAGCCAACTAGCCACTGTCCCACCTGCATTTGCTAATCTCCACCCGCTGCTTCTTGTCCGCTTCTTGCTTAGGCATCTATTTCTGGACAGGATCGCTTCAGATTCAGGTTCATAGCTGCCAAGTTATCCCTTTTTTAAAGGGATTTTCCCTTATGCTGAATAGGCTTCCTCGCGAGAAAAGGGAAAACTTGGCAGCTATGTTCAGGTTGTGGGGGGATTGGGTATTCACACTTGCAAAACTAGCATGTTGGAGAGGAGGCTTGCTGAGAACTAGACTCTCCCTCACAGGGTAGTTCTGAATGGGCAGGGAGAATTGGCTGGTGGTTGCTGCTGCTGCTTTAGATATGGCAGAGCAGTCAAACGTTTGCCCCCGCACCCTCCACCCCTGAAAGCTGAAGTGCTTGCACAGGGCACAATCCTGGCTCTGGGTCCCTTGAGAAGGGGCCACATGCTCTGGTGCTTCTTCAACATCTGGTATATAATGTGTTATTAATAGTCCTAGTATGAGCAACAGAGGCGAGGGAATCTCTCCATTTTGGTTTCTCTCTGTTTCTCATCTCTCAGTCCTTTGCATCTCCACAAACCTTTTTTAAAGTCTTCATGAAATTTCAGAAGCATTTTATTGTGAATCCCCCCTTAATATAACACAACTTTTGGTCTAGGGTATTTTTATCTTGGCTGCATGCAAGGTTTTCCCTGAGCATCTTGGTCTGACCATCCCTTCCCTGAAATCTCAAATTGTGCACCTGGCAGAAGGGCGCCGAGATAGCAAATGCTGCTGCATGCTAGCCCCACATTAGTTTCAAACAAACTCTGTTGATTCCAGACAGCTGGCTCCCCTCCCTCTGTCCCCTCATGGCTGGCTGATGCCCCCTCCCCCAATAGTTGGGCCAGTGGGCTAGTTTTGCTGCAAGCCCAGATTGTTGTGACCACCCTCCTCCAGCCTGCTTGTGGAAGGGGTCCAGTGGTGTGTGTGTGTGTGTGTGTCTGTGTGTGTGCGCCCCTGCTGAGCCACATGCTGCAGAAGCAGGTGTCCAACCCTAGCAAGCGCACAGAGGTGGGGCAAGTGATGGCAAGGAAGGGAAATGGCAAAAGAGAGAGAGAGAGAGAATGAATGAGTGAATGTCGATCTGGCTGGGCACACCACACAACCTTATCGAGCCAGATTGGTGGTGTGTGGGGGGGAAGCTCTTAGGGAAATGAACTTCATGGAATAGCACCCTGCTATGAATGGAGTTTTAATGAGCAGGGGACATGGGGTCTAAGTGGGCAAATGAATAAGCCTATTAAAGGCAGACGAACGGTGATGTTTTTTCATGATGCAATGAGCACTGATTAAAAGGGCAGTGTCAGTCACTTCTAGTGGGAATAGATGATAGCGCTTTCCCTTCCTTCCTTCTTGGGAGGCTTTTTCCCCCCTGGAAAAGGCCTGTTTGATTACAGGCAACTGCACAAGGACATATGAAGAGCCTTGCTGGGGGACGAGCCCCGTGGCCAGGGGTGGCCTGCCCTGTTTCAGTGCCTGAGGCAAAATGGGAAGGCGACACAGTCACTGCCTTCCACCAGAGCCTCACTTACTGGGGTTCTGCTGCTGCTGCTGCTGCTGCTGCTGTGGCCTCCAGTAAGATTGTATGTGGTCTTGCAGGATTCTTGCAAGATCTCTCCAGAAGCCACAGCCATGCAATCTTAGCAATGGTAGCAGGGGTGCGCAGAATATCCATGGGTACACCACATCATGGGATTCTCCTGTCCAAGGTGGCTGCTTCACTCCACCTCATCTGTGGACTGGACTGGTGGGAGGGACTTGATGACTATTGTGCGCTCCAGTGTTTTTTTTCTAGAAAAAAGTATACCTGTACTCACCAGGTTCGTGGCGATCTACCATACTGTGACAAGTTCCTCTCCTGCCTGATCTCCCAGCACCCATAAAGGCATGATGTGGGAGGGGAAAAGGCAGGCAGGCAGGCACAGTCTCAGATTGCTTGGGAAAAACTCTGAAGAGGAGGGGACTTAGGCAACTGTGGGAAGGTGGAAATCTTCAGTCCCCCAAACTGCCTCATAGGGGCAAGACCTACTGGAGATGAGATGCTGTGCTCATTAGGCCTTGCACTGCTGTGCAGATCCTGTTTTCTCTAATAAAGAGTTATCTTCACTCACACGGTGTGATTTACTGCTGGCTCACTCCTGACACTCCTCCTCTGCCCCCCTGATGCCTGCTCCTCCTTCTCCCCCTGCCCCACTGTCTTTGGTGCCCCAAGCTGCCTCCAGTTGCCTTAAGTAGCAGTGGAGGAGGAGGAGAAGGCGATGGCAGCAAAGGTGGGTGGGGGACAGAGGAGGTATCAGAGGCAGGGGGCATTTTGTGTTTTGTCTCAAGTGGGCTGGCCCCGTCTGCTATACAGTGGTACCCCGGGTTGTGGACCCAATCTGTTCCGGGGTGCCGTTCGCACCCCGAAAAGTCCGCAACCCGAGCGGCGATAGAGCGCATGCACGAAAGCGCGCTTCTGCGCATGGCGGAACCTGGAAGTAAACACTTCCGGGTCCGCCGCATTCGTGTCCTGAAAGAATGCAACCCACAGCGGATGCAACCCGAGGTATGACTGTATAAGCTCCTTTACTCCTCCCTCTGTGAGACTGCTGTATTCTCTTGAAGGGACTTCCCCCTTGTCTCACCCCTGCCGGATCCGGATGGATTCAAAGACTTGGTCTTATTGAGCCTCCGGTCAGCATTTGAGCTGTTCCTGATAAATCATCTTTCGACGAGGAAAAGGGAAGGTGATCTGACTGCCCTGCTCCCTCCAGTGAGCGCTTCTTGAATGAACCTGTGCAGCGAGAATTTGTTTAGCCTAATGAAAACATCAGATCAATTTAGTTGCCATTAAATCAATAGCACACGATCCCTATTACAGCAGTGGTTGACAGGGAGGTCTGTTGGAGACCCCTTCTAAATCGCCCAGCTCTGACAGTTGCTAAGGCCTGGTTTCCTCTGATCGGAGGGCACTGGCAGCGGGGGGGGGGGGGATTTCAGTGTGTGAACTGGCCTCGTTTGCACTTCCTGAAGGAACACACAAAGCACATTGTGTCTCCCCTTTGCCATTCACACTTCTTTGAATTTCGCAACAGGTGTTCTCCAGCCAAAACACGTACCAAAATGTGTACACGGGGGCGGGGCGGGTGGGGCGGTGTGTGCATGTAAATGCATATATTTGTGAAAACAACATACAGCAATGCATTATTTAGGGTTGCCATATTTTGAAGAGCAGAAAAGAGGACACACGTGCCAACTTCTACTTTTAACTATGGATCACAATGACAACTCTACCCACGAAAAAGAAGGTGTGTCCTGGAAAAAGGGGACATATTGGCAACCCTAGCATGCATCTTAGGCAAAATGGCATGCCAAAATTGTGCATAATTGGAGAAATATGCACTGAATTGTTTTCAAAACACACATATACGTATACACATACACATACACGGTTCACGGAGTACTTAAACTGAAGTGTACTTAACCTGAAGCGAACTTTCCCATTGAAAGTAATGGAAAGTGGATTAATCCATTCCGGATGGGTCCGCGGAGTACTCAACCTGAAGCGTACTTAACCCGAAGTATGAGTGTAATTGGTTCTGCAAGTCTGTACTTCAACTGAAGTGTACTTAACCTGAAGTGAACTTTCCCATTGAAAGTAATGGAAAGTGGATTAATCCATTCCGGATGGGTCCGCGGAGTACTCAACCTGAAGCGTACTTAACCCGAAGTATGAGTGTAATTGGTTCTGCAAGTCTGTACTTCAACTGAAGTGTACTTAACCTGAAGTGAACTTTCCCATTGAAAGTAATGGAAAATGGATTAATCCGTTCCAGGCGGGTCCACAGAGTACTTAAACTGAAAGTACTGAAACTCAAACTCAAACTGAGGCATGACTGTATAAGGGATGCAGCTGTGGTCTAAACCACTGAACCTCTTGGGCTTGCCAAGCAGAAGGTTGGTGGTTCAAATCCACCCAACAGGGTGAGCTCCCATTGCTCTGTGGGCCAGTTCCTGCCTACTTAGCAGTTCGAAAGCATGCCAGTACAAGTAGATAAATAGGTACCACTGTGGCTGGAAGGTAAATGGCGTTTCCATGAGCTCTGGCACTCATCACGGTGTCCCGTTGCACCAGAAGCGGTTTAGTCATGCTGGCCACATGACCTGGAAAGCTGTCTGTGGACAAACGCCGGCTCCCTCGGCCTGAAAGCGAGATGAGCGCCACAACCCCAGAGTCGCCTTTGACTGGACTTAACCGGGGTCCTTTACCTTTACCTTTTACCTATGTATGTATGTATGTATGTATGTATGTATGTATGTATGTATGTATTGCAAACTGATTCAGGAATGAAGTGAACTGAATTTAGGACTGGAAAAATGAGACACTGAGAGAAGCTAAAAGTGTTATAGCCCAAAGTCTTGCCATGTTGCAGCAACCTCTGCCCCAAGGTGTCTGCAGCTGGCAGAGCAGCCCCAACTGGTCAACAAGGCTCCTTGAGCGGCAAAGCTGGCTGCATGGAAGCATAGACTCCCTACTTACCGTCTTCTTGGGACTGAACTCCAGCTTATTGTCCCCCCTCCAGCCTCTCAAGGGTTCAAGACTCTGGCCCAGAGCCCCACTACGCCTGAGGAAGCGACCTAAGGGCAGGCCACGAGAGTCGGGCCTCCTTGTTACCCCCTCCACCTCCGTGCTCTTCCAAAGGCAGCAAATGGCAGTCACGTCTCATCAGGGAAATGTGAAGCAAATTCTGCCTGAGCAGAAGGCGCACCCCGGCTTCTCTTCCTCCCTTTACAATTTAAATGTCAAAATCATTATCTGCAGCAGAGCACAGCCGTCAACTGCTTGGAAGGGAGGTGGATGGCAGTGGGAGGGGGGCAGAGAATTGTAGGGGAAATGGCACATCCTGCTGAAAGGCTAACGGAGGGATGGGAGCGACAGGAAGCCGAGGAATGTAAATGCTGCGCCAACGGTGAGATCCTTACAAGTCAACATTATATAGAGTCATAGGAATGTAGAGTTGGAAGGGGTCCCAAGGGTCATCTGGCCCAACCCCCTGCAATGTGTGCCTTCCTGTGGAACACACAGCTTGGCTCACTTGTTAAGAGCCGCATGAGAACGCACGGAATGGCAGGATCCATTCCTTGTACAGTTAGTTCAGAACGCACAGCTGCCATGCGGCTAACTGGGACTAGCTGATACCTTGCCAGAATGGTGCTTGAAGTACACCATTGCCAGCTGCTGCTGTGTTTCTGGGCACAATTCACATGCTGGCGTCGCCTTCGGGGAGAACTATGGGAAGGTGTCCCTTCTTCAACACGACTCTGCCCACACTTATGTAGCCTCAGACCCACTTCTGGCTGCCTGAAACACAGGAGGTGGTTGGGTCAGCTCTTCCATTAGGTAGAGAGAAGCATTCCCCTCAGGGCATGGGCGCAGCTGCCCCCCCCCCCCCCGATCAAGTAAAACAATAAAAATGCTTAACTAACTGATCAATCACATTGGTCCTGCTCCCCTAACAAAAATCTTGGCAACGCCCATGCCTCAGGGAGGTGGGGGAGCAATGGCATGGGGTTGGGGGACACCACTGTTTGTGCTAGATGGCCAGCCCTGGGCCCCCTAAGCTATCCTGCCCTTGGAGTAAGACCCACCTACCAGGCAGGTTGGCTTCTGTAGGTGGAATGGGAAGGGGCCTGCCGTTATTATTCTTACCACCTGCCCAAGGTTCCAGGACAGGCTACAATGTTATAAAACTACAATACTGAACTCAGTTAAAATAATTTATGATCCCAAGAATTGTGTGGGCCCTAAAATATGTATCTCAGGTGTCAAAGGCCTGGTAAAGATGTGCTTCTTAAGTGCACCCTGCCCTTTAAGTCATAAAATGTCTTGGACCAGCTCTGGTGGGTGGCAGTGGGGGAAGATGCCTTTCACAGCAGTGAGTGGCATGCCACTTGGGGGATGTTTTCCTCATGGAAGTGCATTGATGTCTTTTGGGCACTTGCACAAGACCTTTGGAATTTTTTCCCCCAGGCTTTAAAACTTTCGCATTGTTTTAAGTGTTCTTTTCTTCTTAATTGTGCGGGTGTGTCTTGTTTTATGATTTTTAACTTGGAAGCTGCTCTGGAAATATTATATATATTTCCTAAGCGTTCTTTAAATCAATGAGCGTTGCTAGATCTGACCAAACAGCTGATCCCATCCAGCTGGGATGCCAGCTGCAGGGCCATGGCTTCAAACCCCACTGGGATTGACCACACTCTGGGTTGCCTGGTTGGAAATCCCAGAGTGTAGCTGATCTCAACAGACTTCCTTGAATGCATCTAGGCCTCCATTGATCTTGGGGCTCAATCCTGACCACCAGATTCAGTTGAAAGCAAACAGAGGCATGCTCAGTGCATGCCATTTGTATGCTCTGCCCTTGGAGGGTGGCTGGCATGGGTGGGGGGATGGATGGAGGAATGGAGAAGACAGAGGTCAATCAAAAAGGCCTCTCAGGTTTTGGACATACTCAGGAGATGGGGCTGTCCATCCACAGGAATTAAGGCAGGAGAGGTGTAAACTCCAGGGGATATTTTCCTCTCTTGCCTGCCAGACAAGAACATATTCTTGTGTATTTAGGAGAGAAACAAAATAATAAAAAGGCAGGAGTGAGAGGAGTGAAGGCAGCTCTTTCATTGCAACTGTCCTTGGTATCGTCAAAGTATCCTTGCAATTGGAACAAAGAGCCTTCAAGACCAGCACATTTATTATGGCAGAAGCTTTCGAGGACTACAGCCCACTTCATCAGATGCATGAAGTGTTATCCTGAGCTACATCTGATGAAGTAGCCCGAAGTCCATGGAAGCTGATGCCATAATGAATGTATTGGTCTTCAAGGTGCCATGAGCCTCTTTGGTTGGTTTTTTTCTGCAATAGGCTAACACAGCTGCTCTAGAAGTCCTTGTAACTGGAGAATGCTGAAGATCCACTGTTGCTACGCTTTTCAGAAAATGGTGGTTCTTATGCTCCCTAGCAGGGAGGGAGACACATAGCCTTCCTTCCTTCCTTCCTTCCTTCCTTCCTTCCTTCCTTCCTTCCTTCCTTCCTTCCTTCCTTCCTTCCTTCCTTCCTTCCTTCCTCCCTCCCTCCCTCCCTCCCTCCCTCCCTCCCTCCCTCCCTCCCTCTAAAGCTTGGGACAGGTTAAAAGCAGTAACAGCAATACAAACACCAGCAAAATGGGCTGCCACTCCTCATATGAACTCACCTGGAGCCTGCAAGTATGTATCTTTTATGTGGTGGCTCCCCGTTTGTGGAGTGCTCTCCCCAGGGATGCTCACCTGGCGCCTTCGTTACATATCTTTAGGCATCAGGCAAAAATGTTCCTCTTTTCCTGATTCTCATATGTCATAGACCAGGGCCCTGCGGGATTTGTCATCTTTCCGCAGGGCCTGCAAGACAGAGCTGTTCCGCCTGGCCTTTGGGTTAGACTCAGCCTGACCTCTGTGTTTTCCTCCCTCATATGAACTACTTGAAATGAGGCTGCATTTTAAATTTTAATACTGTATTTTAATCTGTATTTTAATTAATTGTTTTTATGTTTTATTGTAATTCTGTTGGTGTGAGCCGCCCTGAGCCCGGTTTTTGGCTGGGGAGGGCGGGGTATAAATAAAAATTTATTATTATTATTATTATTATTATTATTATTATTATTATTATTAATTCCAGCCTTTTTTGATCTGGGGGCCTGCAGATGATTTGGACTACATCTCCCATTGGCCTTAGCTAGAAAAGGAATTGTAGTTCAAAACTTCTGAGGCCACCAGTTTGTAGAAGGATGCAGCCATTTAAAAAAAAATAAAAACTTGTTCCAATCCTCCTCCCTATGACCAGTGTCAAGTCTGGCTATGTGTTATTACCTTGTGAAAAGTAGATCCATGTATACAGTCTTCCCGTGACTGCTGAGATTCCTGGCTTTGCCAGAGATAGGCAGATAAATCTGGAGAGGACAGTAGGCAAACACTCACAGAAACAGGATACTCTGCTCTCCTTCTTCCACCCTATTTACTTTTATCTCTAATTAAGCATCTCATTGTCCCTGTTGCTCCACTTCAGCGGCCAGGGGAAGGAAAGCAGAAAGTCTGCCCTCTGGCCTCATATTTGGGAAGCTGTCGTAATTCTCCCCAGTCAGAGAGCCTAGATTTAGAGGGACAACATTTCGCTGGCTGAGTGCAATCATATCAATAACTGGGTGCTGCCAATGGTAGCCTCTTCCCCCATCGGTCCCCAGTGTGTGCTTATTTATTAAAGGTAAAGGTAAAGGAAAGGTAAAGGGACTCCTGACCATACGATCCAGTCGAGACCGACTCTGGGGTTGCGGCGCTCATCTCACATTATTGGCTAAGCAGAATAAAGCTGTCCAAGCAGCTGAAAACATGATCTAAAATGCCAGGGCAAACAAAGAGATGTTAGCCTGAATGCAGTGCTTGTGCCAGGGGAAGCACGTCCCTTGGGGCAGAGGGCATGTCAGAGCTGGTGCACCACCTCTCCTTTGCAGATGCATGAGGAACGTCTTCTAAACATGGAACACCAAGAAGTGTCTCCTCACCTGACAATCTTAATGCACAACTTGGTGCAGGAAGAAGGGATCCTTCAGGTATCTGGGCCCCATACCATTTAGGGCTTTCAGGCAAAGGACGATCACCTTGAACTGGGCTCAGGAGCATACAAGGAGACAACGTAATTCATTTAGAACAGATGTGACATAGAATCTAATGGCTCATGTGGCTCCACCTTGGGAAGCCATTCCCAGGATGCAGGAGGAGACTAAGAGCTCATCCATACTTCCCTTTGCCCTACAATTTCTTCCTTTTGGTCCACGGCTTCTAAGCACGGCTCCAAGACGTTTTTCTTTCGTCCCGCTGGTTTCCCCGGGAAAACCAGCTATTTACCGCTAAATCAGAACAAACGTCAGTTCTCAGAAAACTCAATTGACATTTGCTCCAATTCAGCAGTAAATAGCGGGTTTCCCCTGGGAAACAAAGCAAAACCTCTCAGACCCCTGCTGAGAAGTCATGGACCAAACAGAAGTTTGGACGAGGCCTAAGTCATTTTGTCCTCTCCTGCTTTGTTTGGATGGGAGAATCTCAACAGTTCCACTCACCTCTTGCAAAGCTTATCTCAGTTCCCCGGCAGAGCTCCTCTAATCACTCGATGACTTGATTCAGCAGCTCAGCTCTTGCGATTCAGATCTTGCGAGAATTTGCATGACTGCTGGCCTGATGGTTTCAGTGAAGAATGGAGAGTTGCTCTACAGCAATTTAAATGGAGCGGAAATGAAAGCAAGTGACAAATTCGTCAGGAGGGTAGCTGAACAATTGTATCAATAATGTAATATCCAAAGAGGTCAGCTTAACAGGTCTCCCATACATAATACATTTTTCAGTGCCTGCGTGATTCGGGGATGCAAGCCGCAGCCTTGAAGAGAAAACCCTGAGGGAGACGTTTCATGGCAGCTTTCTTAAAAGTGTGGCATTTGCGCAACCAGGAGCCTCCTTCTCTCTGCTCTGTTTAAATTAGTAGGAAGTAATTTAGAGTGAGGAAAATAAACCCTCTGGATGCTATAAATTAAGAACGCAGGCATTCCACATTTCCCAACATAACTTTAAATAAAAGCAAACCCTCCCTCAACCCCACGCCAGCCTTTTGAGCACGTTGCCAAGTGATTTTAGCAGGAGGAGAACTTTATAGTCGAAAACCCCATATAATGTGCTCCAAATTACCTAGCACTCATTTAAAACAATTACAGTTTTTATCCTTGGATATTTTTTTTTAAAAAAGATTGTTCACTGTGGTTTAAAGAAAAAAACCCTGGAGCCTTAGAAACACCCACCGTTTAATTTTTATAGCTCTAAGGGGGAGAGTGTGCTGTTGCATGATATGGAACGCTGACTACCTCAAATAATGCGGGTGATGGAGAGGGTCTGAACAGGAATTGGACCTGGGAACCTGGGTGTCCAGAGGGGGAGGAACCCCCAGAATAAATAATGTTCCCCAGATTTCCAGCTTCATTTCTTTTTTTAAAGAGTTTCTTAGCATTTCTAGAAGAAGTATTCATCTGTTCCCCCCCTTTTTTTGGTTGAGATACTAGCCAGCTTCCCCTTTCAGTATTTTCCCTTGCCCTCCCTCCCTGGGGAAATCCCCGCAGATGTCCAGAAATTCGTCCATTGATCAGCTCAGCAATTGACACACATTACTTTGTAAATTTGGCAACTCCTGCACAACAGCATTTGAAACAGGGATTTTCCAATTCTTGTCATATTTTTATATAATAATAATAATAATAATAATTTATTATGGGGACCCAGGTGGCGCTGTGGGTTAAACCACTGAGCCTAGGGCTTACTGATCAGAAGGTCGGCGGTTCGAATCCCTGTGATGGGGTGAGCTCCCGTTGCTTGGTCCCAGCTCCTGCCAACCTAGAAGTTCGAAAGCACGTCAAAATGCAAGTAGATAAATAGGAACCGCTACAGCGGGAAGGTAAACGGCGTTTCCGTGTGCTGCTCTGGTTTGCCAGAAGCGGCTTTGTCATGCTGGGCACATGACCTGGAAGCTGTACGCCGGCTCCCTTGGCCAATAATGCGAGATGAGCGCGCAACCCCAGAGTCGGTCACGACTGGACCTAATGGTCAGGGGTCCCTTTACCTTTACCTTTTAATAATTTATTATTATTTATACCCCGTGCATCTGGCTGGGTTTCCCCAGTCACTCTGGGCGGCTTCCAACAAAATATTAAAATACAATAGTGTGTCAAACATTAAAAGCTTCCCTAAACAGGGCTGCCTTCAGATGTCTTCTAAAGACTTTTAGCCATCACACTAAAACTGTAATTCACCAGTGCAATTTGGGGGTGCTTTTTTTTTATGTAAAACCATGAACATCTGGAGGGGGACTGTACCAGGATCCCTTCCAAAGACACAGAAAATGCAAGCTGGGGATGCACTTCTGGGATTCCCACTTTGGGTTAGATCAGCTTTCCTCAACCTGGTGCCTTATAGCTGTTCTGGATTACAACTACAACCCAGCCTCAGACAGCACAGCTGATGGGAGTTCAAAACAGTGAGAGGGTTCTGGGTTGGGGAAGCCTGGCTTACACTATAATAAAATGTGCTAGTCCTTAGGGTGCCATATGACTCTCGGTAATTTCGGAACAGGGATGGGGAACCCCAGTCCTCAGACAGAATGTGTTCCTCTAAGCCTCTCTATTCGGCCCTTGGGAATATTTCTAGGTCACAACCCCTCCCAGGCCACCTCCTCTTGTCTGTAGGCCCCACCCCTCACTGTCCCTGCTTCACACCTTCTTTGCGTGTTTTTGCCTGGCTGGGATGTGGCCTTGAAGTCTGACAATGTCTCTTCATTGCCTGGATGGAGAATGGAGAGGTGTGTATCTATCAGTCAATCTACTGTACAAAGTTAAAACTCACACCCATTGCTCCACCTATTTTGACCACTAACCCCGCCCACCACAGCATGTGGCCCTTGGCCTGAAAAAGGGACCCTGCCCCTGTTTTGGAGCAAGAGAATCTAACAGCTGCATTTCAAGCACCAGTCTCCAACTGCACCACTTGGCTTCAGTGCCCTTTGACCGGGAGATCCATTTGGGTCAGGCTGCCCTGTGGTGCTGTGGGTTAAACCACAGAGCCTAGGGCTTGCCGATCAGAAGGTCGGCAGTTCGAATCCCCGCGACGGGGTGAGTGCCCGTTGCTCGGTCCCAGCTCCTGCCAACCTAGCAGTTTGAAAGCACATCAAAAGTGCAACTAGATAAATAGGTACTGCTACAGCGGGAAGGTAAACGGTGTTTCTGTGTGCTGCTCTGGTTCGCCAGAAGCGGCTTAGTCTTGCTAGCCACATGACCTGGAAGCTGTACGTCAGCTCCCTCAGCCAATAATGCGAGATGAGTGCCGCAACCCCAGAGTCAGTCACAACTGGACCTAATGGTCAGGGGTCCCTTTGCCCACCGCCTCACCCTGGAGAGCAGTGCTACCAGAGCCCTCCAATCCCGCTATTTGCCCAGCCCCAGACGGCTTCTGTCCTGCCGGCTGTTACTCTTCTAATCTTGAGTAATTGGATTTACAGGGAGTGCTGTATCCAATTACGGAATCCTAATTAAAGGACCAAAGTTACAAGTGTGATGAGTCTTGCTTTCAGCAATTATGATTAATTTTGCCAGAATACACACGCAGACGTTGATTATGGGATCTGCAGGCAAACAGGAGCTGAATGCTGATAATTGAGCCATCAGCGGGGAGGAAGAAAAGTACTCTGGCACCCAGGGGGATGATGGCATTTCTGTATAGGCCTCTTTTTCCGTGGGGTGGGAGGAGGAGGAAGAGAGCCCCCCCCCCGATGCTGTCAACATGGATGGTGCAGAGGGACAAAGTGGTGGTGCGGCTCAAGCAGCTGCCTTCTTGAAACATCTCCTTTTCACAGACTTTCCAATGTGGCAAATGGAAAAGCCTGCAGGGAAAAGGGTCAAGGAAAAGAAGATTTGGCAAATGGGTTTTCCGTATGCTCACAGGTTGACAGTCTTCCACCATCTCAGTCTGGCTACTAGCTTTGGTATTTGACGCTGTGGTTTTGCAGAGAAATGGAAAAACCGCCTGTTCTCTGCCTGCCCCATGGAGAGCCACTTCTAGTCAGTGTGGACAGTGGACTGTTGGTTTGACTCAGTAAAAGGCAGCTTCCTATACAGTATTCCCATGCTAAATAAGCTCGGGCTATTGGCATAAAGGATATAAGCAGAACCTTCCTGCTTATGAAACATCCTGGAATGGACAGTGGAGGTGGTTATTGCAAAAGTCTTCTGACTCCTATCTGCATCTTCAGTCCAGCAGTCTCCTCACATGTGATTCCCTTTTCTTTTTTTGGTTTCCTATTTCATGCTAGCAATTTTAAATGGTAACGCTTTTAGAGCATGCATTTCTAATGAAAAGCTAAAGGCTGCCTCAGCGATCTTTTCAAGCTCAATGTACTCTACCAGTTGAACGCCTGCAGCCAGAAGAAAGGACCACTTTTTCCCAGGAAACCGTGCATAACATTGCAGCCAATTTGGTTCTAATAAACTGGATGTTGTGCTCTGTACAGCTGCTGTTTGGTGTGGATACCAACACAGCAGCTTTTCTGGCCTCTACTTGGAGACAGAGAGATAAGATTTGTCCTGATGAGCTCCAGCACTTCAGAATTTGCCACCATACCCCTGCGATTCTGAAAGGAGCCATGTTGAACCAGCAGTTCCAAAGGTTGCATTTTTAGAGATGGGAATGAAAGACCATGGACAGCTCCTTTGTGTCAAAACAGTCTGGTGTTGCTCAACATATTCTGCACCATTTCTTTCTAGGGTAAAGAGAGAGGCCTAGTGCATAAGCAGAAGGCACAGCAGCTTCCTCGCCCTTTGTGCAAACCCAGCAACTCCTGACCACCATAATTTACATGGTTCAGCCACCATTCTTGCCAGTTTGCTACCCTCCCCAATACTTCAGGCAGGCTGTCCATTCAAAAAATATGCGTTTGGAAACAGCACATGAATGTTTATCACCACCCACCACATGCATGTTAAAAAGAAACATTTTTTAGAGGAGCTGCAAAAACCGATCCAGGGATTTCAAGGCGTATGGCCTATGATGGTGACATCATAGGCACCAGCCAGTTGGAACTGTTCACAGCCTCCTTCTGCTATAAACTTGCAGAACAGAAGGCATATTTGAAATAGTGAAGCTGCTTCCTAACCACCCCCAGATGTTACACCTGCCTTCTCCTGAGATGTACATGTAAGGCCAAACCTCTCCCTGCCATAATTGTACCTGTGTACTGTATATGTGCGTTTAGAGGGTTTAGCCATCTGGCATTTACCTTTATTCTCTATGAAAAAACCCAGCCTGCTTCTAAAGCGGAAGGGTGGGTTGCAACATCTCCGAGCAATCATGTTTTCAAGAGCCCCCGTGGCCCCGATGGCATCTTCTTCCAGAATCAGTCCCGGGTATTGTGTGATCCTGGCAAAAGGATTACAAGTGAAGTGGGTTGCCGAGGGATTTCTGTGCTGGAGGAAGAAAAGGCAGCGCATGTGTCGGGTGCCTTGAAACATTTGTTCAGGGGGGGGGGAGAGGTAGGCATGCGAGATGGTTCACCAACGTCTCAATAATGGATGTAAAATATAAAGGGTGGGAGAGGAAGAACACCCCAGCATTTTATCTGTTTTCTCCTCCCCTTCCCCCTGTTTTCAAATAGACAATTTGATAGAAACAAAGGAGCAGGCAGAGCCGTTGGATGCCGGCAGGTAATTATAGTTCTTGCCTGGTCTGATTTGGGTAAGCGCTGCCTTCATCAAAGGAAGGGAACTTTAGGGAGTTGGGGAGGGGAGAATCTTTTGTTCTTCATAGCAGGCTAGGATCAGGCAGGATGGGCTGTGGGGAGCAAACAGCAACACAAAGCAAAAGTAAGGCTCAAAACGATGTCTTCTAGCTCACAAAAGAAATAAGGAATGAAGTGGGAGCATCCAGAAAAAATAACCCAGGAACCTCAGTAGAATACAGAACAGCAGAGGACAGGATTCTGGCAGGAGAATGAACAGCTCCTCAGAAGGTCTGAAATAGAAAACGAGGAGGTGAAGGTGGGGGAGAGTGTTTTAGAGGCCAGCTTCCGCAAAATTGGAAGTACTGCAGTGTGGTGTAGTGGTTAGAGCAATCCGCCCCAACATAGTGTTTTGGACTACAACTCCCACCAACCCCAAACAGCAAACGGGGAGTGGTCACCCAAAACATCTAGAAGGAACCAGATTGGGAAGGGCTGGGCTAGAGTCTTGGATAAAGGCAAGGGAGAACCCTGTTCAGATCCATGCTCAGTCGTGAAGCTCAGGAGACAGTGTTGGGTCAATTGCTCTTTCCCAAACTCATCCACCTTGCAGGATTGCTGTGAGAATAATGTGCAGAAATTGTAGGAGAAAAAGGATAATAATATATACTTGGTTGTTGTCTCACAACCCAATCCCATGCATATTTACTCATAAGTTAAGACCAACTGAATTCAACAGGGCTTATTCCCAACTAAATGTGCATGGGGATTGCAGCCTTGATGGCTGTTTCTGCCAGCACTGCTATCACTCCCCTGCAACATAACTTTGTTCCAACTCTCTGACTCCATATCTTATTATATACTTACCTGTGACCTTACTTACTCTTAAGACTCCAGGGTTCTCCTGCTCTAATAAATTACTCCATTCATCCTTCCTTATTGCTCCTACTTATTGCCTAAAATACTCTCCCAGTTTCTCGATGCAGTGCAAATCAGGTCACCCCCTGGAGTCATTTCACCTTCACACTCTCTGTCTGGGCAATTTCTTGCTGAATAAAGGCACAAGCTACCCCTTTGCCCTTCCTGCAGGGCCCGTCCTACCATTAGGCAGAATGAGGTGGCAATATGTCTTGATCTGCCCCTGACTTCCAGACAGCTTGCTTGCCTGGCTCAATAGGGGAAGGGCCATACCTCTGGCATCTCTGTATAGGACTGAGAGAGACCCTTGTCTCAAATCCTGGAGGGTAGCTCCAATATTGTGCTTGATGAAACAACATACCTGCCAAGTTGCTGTCCGAGAAATAAGGGACTGGGCCGGAAGTAGCAGACCGGAAGTAGCACTGCCGCCATTTCGGAACTGGGCAGAGCAGCATCAAAAGTCACTTCTGAGCATGCTCCGCCCAGTTTCAAAATGGCCACCACGCCAAAATAAACTGGGAAAAAACAAAAAAAATTGTTTTTTCAGCTAGGAACAGCTGGGAAAACGGGGATTTCCTGGGGAATATGGGAGACTTGGCAGCTATGTGAAACAATGGTCTGACTCTGTATAAGGCAGCTCCCTAGATTCCTGCTCCTTTGCTCCACATATGAGCTGCTTTCCCAGAAACTGGAAAACTCAAGCGTGCCTGTACTTGGACCTGGACACTTACTGGAATGCTTCACAGAAAACCATCCACACACACCCCAACCCAGCCTAGGAAAAAGACACTTCAAGAAACAACTGATGCTACTTTTTATTTATTGAAACAATTGGTGCCTAATTTTATTTATTGAGACAATTGAGGCTTAATTTTATTATTGAAACAATTGGTGCTTAATTTTATTTATTGATGTAAGATTGCATATAACCCCCTCCCTTTCTATTTGCAAAAGTCCCAGGGTGACTGTCAAATGGAAGATAAAACAATTACAAATACTGCAGAAATCCATACGGATAAAGCAAAGAAACTGTAAAAATAGATCTGTAGGAGAAGCAGCGTAATCAATACAAACCACCAGCTAGGTGATGTACAGGGAAGCCTGGACAGATAACATACCTTCACTGGGCATCAGAAAGACATTAGGTTCAGTGCCAGGTGAGCCACCCTGGGGAGGGCACTCCATTGCGTCTGGTGTGTGTGTCACAAATTAGAAGCCTCCTCCCTGAGCACCACTTGCCTAACTTCAGAGAGCTTGAAAAAGGCTCTCCAAAGACAAGTGTAGCATACAGACTGGATTCAGCAGCCTAGTTTTGAGGTTACCACTGTAAGCATGACCGAGACCATGGGCTTGAGCAGCATTCTCCAAGCTGCTGCCCTCTAGGTGTTTTGGACTACAGTTCCCATCAGCTGTGACAACTGGGGCTGATGGGAATTGTAGTCCAAAACATCAGGAGGGTTTCAGCTTGGGGAGGGCTGCGTATGAGGTCTCTGAAGTTATCGGTCCACACTGGCAGTCTGGAATGTGTGAGTTGACCTGTGAGGCTTGGTGAAGATGGCCTTAGCTTTGTGGGTGAGCAAACTGAGATAGATGGCCTTTTGGTTTCTATGAGTTCTTAGCAGTGGCAGCTGGTACCCGCTGGACTGAGCAGGGCTGCCAGGAAGTCATTGGGGCATGGCCGGTAGTTTGGTTTCCTCTCCATCCTCTTCCCGTTCAAAGACACCGTGGACACTTAATTACAGTGCTGTTTTGCAAATACTTAGCCCCTTAAAAACTCAACAAATTTATTATGACAAAAGCATTCTTGGGCTACAGGTTGCTTCTCAGATGCATCATTCTCGCTAATCCATGAAATCTGATGTAATTATACATTTGGTAATCATCATTTTGCTTCTGCTGTAAGCCATGGTTAGCTGGCTACCCCTTTGATTGAAAGTATACCACAGTAATACATGACCTGGAAGCTGTACACTGGCTCCCTCGGCCCAGGACCGTCTTAGGCACCTTTGGCGCCCTGGTGCTGTGGTGTGACGGATCCCTCCGCTGCCCCCCGCTGCCCCGTTTTCCAGCACGATGGGCGAGCGGCTGGGCTCAGCGCGCAGCGCGGCCGCCGAGGGCGCTGCTCCACGGCGGGTGGTCTTAGCGCGCAGCGGGTGGGCGGGAGCAGCTGCGTTGCGCCCCCCCTTGGGGGGCTGGCGCCGTGGCGCCCTGCGCCACCCAGCCTGGCCATAGAGCCGGCACTGCCTCAGCCAATAGAGCGAGATGAGCACCAGAGTCGGTCACGACTGCACCTAATGGTCAGGGGCCCCTTTACCTTTACACCACAGTAATATACCCAATACCATACAAGGAGACTGTGCCAGAAGGGAGGAATCTTAAATTGGGCCTCTAGATCTTCCAGTGGGCTGGCTTTTTTAAATAAAATGTTAAAAGTAAATACTTTTTCTAATTGGCTTACCGAGAAGGAAAATGTGTAGACATGATTAAGAATTATGAACCTTGGAAATAAATTAGGGTTCTAGATCTTCTGGTGGGCTCTGATTTGTTTAAGGTCTAAAAGCAACTGATCCCCCTTGCCCCCCTGCACATACACCCACGCAAGTGTTCCCAGGCAGTCCCCACTCAGTTATTGAGACGTTTCAGACTCACCTTTCTCCATCATCCCATTGACTTTCCCTTTTGTTCCTCTAGGTCCACTAAACTGGGTCAGCATATTTTCCTCATGGACCACATCCCATGTGTATTCTTACCTGCTTGCCTTTCCTGTCAATTTCCCTCTCTCCCCTCTGGAGACTAGATTTCCACCAGTTGAGCCTTGGACCTGTCACATGTGCAGACCACCACCTTGGGGTAGCCTTCACTGCACTGGCCAGCCTTTCAAGACTCCAGCTCCCAAAGGGAGGCCCTTTCCTCTGCCCAGGATAACATATTCTGCTTTTGACATCTGCTGCAACCCTCCGGGAAGTCTGACACAAGAGGGAACGATGGTTGTTGTTTTCACCTGCCTGGAGTGAATCTTAAACAGGCACCCTTTGGATGTGGTCCATGTGCAAAAAAGTTTGGAGGCTTAGAGAAGCTGAGCCCCTGCTTATGATACTTCCTTACATGCCCCGGCACACGGAGGGGGCCACCGAGCCGCTACCCTGAGGATTTTGAAAGGAGCTTCTCACCTCCGTTTTCCTAGAGTGAGGGCTTTAGACGATATTCGGGATTTTTCACAGCCTGCTTAGTGGTTTCAGATGATGCTCAGTGCTGGAGCTTATAAGGTGATTAAACTCCTTGATTTATTTAATTCCACTTTGGAGTTTTAGTCAGGGAGATGAGCAACCAATTGCATGTGTCGACATAGGTGCAAATGTGCAAGAGCTGAAGCAAATAAGATACATTCCCAGCGGAGGAGGCAGCAGTTGTATTAGCATTCAATGTTTTAGAGAACCAGGGAGTGTTGTTCACAGATTCACAAGGACAGCCTCTGGCTTACTAGCATAACACTCACGGCAGCGGTGGTAGCTCCCGGGCTGCTGCTACCTCCTTAAAAGTGTGTGCTTTTGGTCAGTCTGGTGAATAAGCAAAGTCTCCAGATCTGCCTTCACCTATCAGGTGCCCTCCAGATGTTTTAGCCTACAACCCCTATCAGTCTCAAAAAGCAGGGCTGTGCTCCCATCATTATATGGCTGCACTGCCTAGAGCAGGCACCCCCAAACTGCGGCCCTCCAGATGTTTTGGCCTACAAATCCCATGATCCCTAGCTAACATCTGGAGGGCCGAAGTTTGGGGATGCCTGGCCTAGAGTTATAGTCCAAAATTTCCAGGAAGCACGAGGCTGGCAAAGGGTGCTCTAGACAATCAGGTGGGGGAAGCATGAAAAAAGTAAGTTCTTTGTAGGTGTCTTTAAAGCCAGAAATGACAAACAGGTATACAGCAGTCCTGCAGGGCAGTAACTTATTCAGAGGCGGGCAGATTTCAGGTTTGCCAGATCAGCTAATCCAGGCACCCCCAAACTGCGGCCCTCCAGATGTTTTGGCCTACAACTCCCATGATCCCTAGCTAACAGGACCAGTGGTCAGGGATAATGGGAATTGTAGCCCAAAACATCTGGAGGGCTGAAGTTTGGGGATGCCTGAGCTAAGCAGAGTGGGGTGCAGAAGACATATGGCAGGGTGCCTCTGAGTCTGTTATGAGCCTAGGAAATCCACAAGGATCAGAAGGAAGGAGCAATGGTCAGTGGGGTTAATAAGACTTGGCAGCTTCTCTTTCACATCTTCAACATATCCATCAACTATCCTGGGAAAACTAGGGCATCCCATTTTTGTGTGCAAGAGCACAGCAGCCATTTCGGGCATCATCATCTTGCCCCAAGACCTTGCCCCCCCCCAAAGCTCTTTTTCCTGGGTTTGCGACCTCACACAGTGTCCCAAAACATGCATTTTCAGGTGCTGTGCTCTTGTGATCAGAGCATGCCCCTGAAAAAAGCGCTTTTATTCAGGGCTGCAATCTCACGAGGGTCACGTGACTCAACTGGGAGCGTGGCCCAGAAGATGTGCATCCCAGTTTTTGGCCTGGACATGTTGGAGAGCATGCTTTCAGAAGGAAATGCTAATACCAAAATCAGAGGCAACTCCTCCATGCATTTTGAGACTTAAGATCTGGCATTGCAAATAGGGCCTTGCTGTGAACTTCAGCAGATAGATGGATACGTCTGTGAAAGAACCTGGTGAAGGCAATCGTATAGCTCTGCTCCTCAGTCCTCATGCAAAGAACCACCTGCCTTTTCCTTGATCAGGCCCTTGCAGTTAATTTCCTTAATCTGCCCCCCCTCCCCAAAAACTGGCAAGTGGCTACAAGGCTAAATAACTGTTTCCACACAGAGGAGAAAGGCAGGCAGGCAGGGCTTCCAAATTAGTGAAAATGGAGAGGGAGAGGATGCCTGGAGCTGATGGACTCACTTTTACTAATAAGGCCAGTTGATAGAATTGAGCAAGATTCTCCCTTTTGACTTTGACCTTTAACTCTCACTGGCTAATTAGTCTCCAAGATGACAAAACCTGACGAGGCACGTTGCCTCCGTGGTCTTGCTCTGAGACAGCTCTTTGACAAATGTTGAAGCTAGACGGCACTGAAGGAAACAGGCAGAATGACCCCCTTGAGGTCTTGCCTGCCCCTCGCTCTTCTCTTGATAGAAACAGAAATGCATTTCATTCACCCAGATTACTTTTGCTAATGCTGAGGTGGCCATTTTTTCCTCCCTCCTCCTTTGTGACTACTTTGGTTCCTTATTGCACAATCCCAAATTGTGCTACTTCAGATATAAGCTGGCAGGCAAACGTTGTTTTTTTTTGGGGGTGCGGGGGGCATCCTCTGTTCTCCTCACTGGTCCTCTGCTCATTGCTCCAGCTTTTATCACCTCAGGTGGGTCTTACTGCCCACATTGAACATGGCTGGGTTTCTGAGCCTTTGAAAACCCAGGACAGAAAGCTTATCCAAGCACACAGTCATTTAAAATAAAAATTAGATGCACCTTGTTTTTCTGAAAAAATAGCTGTTTCATCTGCAGATTTGTCTTATTTCCTGATGGGTGGTAAAATAGTGACTCTAGACCAACATCTTGATTGAGATACCTTGTGAGTCCTGAAGTGGACGCATTTGTTCCTTGACTTCGGTGTGCTTTCCTTCTTCCGCACCCCTGGAAAATGCCAAAATCTGCATGAAATTGCTCTCCAAACAAGCCAGGGACGAAAATCTGTAGCTATCAGGCTTCTTGGATGGAAAGCACGGCATCCGTCAGCAGAGGAATGAAGGGAAGCAAAAGCAATCATGGCCTTTGTCAGCTCCAGCTTGCTAAAATGATGTTGCTTTGCGGCGTGTGATGGCTTGTTGGGATTGCTAGTGGAACTGTATGAGATTGCGTCGGAGTGAGTTTGCACAGAGCAGTAATGGAGCTGCGGAGGAGAGAGGAGGAGAAGAACAAAAAGTACAGCAGGCGCAAGTTCTGAGATCGCAGATCTTCTCCTGGGTTGCCTCTGATGTTAGGGCTGCATAAGGAAAGCCACTGTGTGGCGCAATATAAGGGTAACCTGAGTTCAAGTCTCACCTCAGCTCTTAGACTCTGAAGCAAGCGTCGTGTTATGGTAAGCGTATTTTGAAAGCAGCATGCTTGGAACACCCATTTTGAAGAAAGAGAAGTTGTTTCTGGTGAGAAGAGATGACCGAGGAGTACATGGCAACCTTGCCTTCCTTCCTCTGCTCTGCAACAGAGGCTGGAAAAGGGGTGGGGAGAGGGATCCCCTGACCGGAAGTTCTCTGGGAAGCACCTCCCGCCGACTTACTGAATTGGCAAATTGGTTCCCACATCAAAAAAGATCCTGAAGGGATTTACAAGATACAGTAGTAAATACAGTAATAAAAATATTCAAAACATAGAATCGAAACATCCAATCATTGGTTGCCCAAATGCCCAGGCAAACAGAAGCATCTAGGCCTGGCATCAGAATGATGACAAAGTTGGCTCCCCGAGGACAGCATCCCACAGACAGGCAGCATCCCTACAACAGAGAAGGCTTGTTCTCTCATCACCACCCTCTAGAGGCAGAGAAGAACCTCAGATGCAGATTTCAAGAGTCCAGGCAGGTTCATATGGGAGAAAGGCAGTCCTGAGCTGCAATTGGACCCAGAAATGCATTTGCAGACACAATCATTCATGTTCTGCACTAGCTGTAGTTTTCCTAATCAACTTCAAGGGCAGCCCCAGGTACAAATCATTTCAGTAGTCTAACCTGGAGGCGCAGACAATGCAAGCCAGGTGGAGACTCAGCCCAGTGAGCCGAATCTTCCCTGCTGTGGCATGAGAGCGAGAGAGCTTCTTCCAGTCTTTCTTGTGCTCCCTGGGAAAGTGATGGTTGCCACTGTTCTTGGAGGCTCTCCTGCTGCCCCCACCTCTGAACAACCCCCTATGCTGTGCTACCCACAGAAACAGGGTAGGTGACTAGGCAGAGGGGGCTGCTCATAACTTCTCTCCATGCAGCACCAGGGTCCCAATCCTTCCTTCTGCAGTGCCTAGAAAGGGTGAGCAAGAGAGAGGAGGAAGATGCAGTGGCTGCCTTCACTTGTTTGCACCTTTCCCCTCCTCTCCCCGCAGCAGAGCTCAGAGGCAAAGGCTCCATTGGTCTTAACAAAACGTATTTGGCCTTCAGACTGGATAAGATAACCCTGAACAAATTTCTCTGAGGGCACCTCTAACTGGCCCGTTTATTGAGCATTCATCCTGATTTGTTTGTGGGGAGGTTATGCCATTCTTCCCCATGCTTGTCCCTATCACTTTCCTTATCACAAAATGTCCAATCTTTTGAAGAAGCGAGTGTCTTTCACAAGACCTCCCAATCAGCCATAATTGCACAGCCTGAATCTGCTGGTATGTGACAGAATCCCTCTTGAAAAGAGCTGCGGTCTAGGAGTGCCCTCAGTCCCATTTTTGGGTTGGTAAAATGAGAAGGATTGTGATTTGCATATTACCAAAACATCAATATAGGTGCCCTACTGTGATATTGAAGCTGATTATCCAAACATGCAATTTCCCCATTTCTTTTTCAAGATGTTGCCATTGGTTGATTAGATGGGCAAACTATATATAATCCGAAAGGAAAATGCTATATTTAACATTTTCATCCTTCTTACAGCGAGGGCTACTCTAGCCGGTTGCAGCTGCATGACTTTAAGAGTTTTAAAGGACATGTGGAATTGCCACAACCATGTCAAAGTTGGGCGTGAGGAATTCCCTTTTAAAAGCGGAATGAAGTAAACCTCATAACAGGAACGGAAAATGCTTTATTGGAATAATAATAATAATAATAATAACAACAACAACAAAAACAACAAAAATAACAATAAGGTAATAAAAAACAAAATACAACGAATAGGAATAAATGGAATTCACAAATATTGTACAGTCGTACCTCGGTTTACGAACTGCTCGGGTTGCGAACAGTTCGGGTTACGAACTCCGCAAACCCGGAAGTGTTTTCGGCGTGTGTGCGTCCTGCGCATGCGCAGAAGCGTCCCGCGCGCTTTACGCATGTGCAGAAATGGCGCTCAGTTTGCGACCTTTTCGGGTTACGAACCGCGATCCGGAACGGATCGTGTTCGTAACCCGAGGTACTACTGTATAACAAATAATAATTGTACAAGTAGAACACTGTATATATGGACATATCTAATGTTTCTTATTAGTAATATGTGGAAGGTAGAGACAAATTATAATGAAGGGAAATAGGCAATGCGAAAAAGAAAGCGTTGACTTAAAGAAGACAGAAGAAGAAAGAATGGAAGTCAGCCCTAAGGAGCAAAGGAGAAATGTAAAATATTATTGTAAACTGTATTATAGTTTGTATATGTACATAAATCAATAAAGATTACATGTCAAAAAATAAAAGCGGAAGGGGCATGAATAGGAAATGTGGCCAATGATATGGGACTGAATTTCTGATGTTTTAAAGGGGCACACAATTGGGACCCACCCCACAACGAGATAAAATCACAGCTTTGGGGGAGCAATTTGAACCAGGAAAAAGTTACGGAGAGAAATTGCTCAAACCCTTCTCCCAGGCACTGCAGCCCCAAACTTAAACCACCCTCCCCCTTCAAAAACAACAAACTTGTCTCTTGTCCAGTTTTGTTCTGATTATAAAAGCTCTTGGAGAGAGGGGCTGAAGGAGGGTATGACTATGCCACTGCGGGGGGTGGGGGAGGGAGGAGGATTTAGCTCCCCTCCCCATTACTCAGACCCAAACCTCTTCCCTCCAATGTGCTTGGAGCAGCTTCTGTGTTAAGCTACCAAGCCTAATCAGACCTCAATGCACCAGAAGCAAACAAGCCTCTGAAAATAAACACCTGCCCATTAATATTGGCTTTGCAGTGTAACCAACTAAAGCCCATTAAAGCTAGTGGGCCTATGACTGGTATCCAGGAATTCTTTGAAGACAAAAGACAGCCAAGGGGATCAAGCTGTACCTTTAAATGGAACCTGCTGCAGAGCATAACGATGTACTGTACAGTCATACCTCAGTTTAAGTACGCCTCGGTTTGAGTATTTTCAGTTTAAGTACTCCACGGACCTGTCTGGAACAGATTAATCCACTTTCCATTACTTTCAATGGGAAAGTTCACTTCAGGTGAAGTACACTTCAGGTTAAGTACCATAGCTGCCAAGTACCCCGTTTTCCCCAGGAAACCCCCGTTTTTTCGTACCGTTTCCTGGCAGTCCCCCATATCAGTTCGTCTCCCGCTTTCCTCCCTTATTCCACTCTTGCCGGTGGCCGTTTCCCCCCCTGCTTTGCCCATCTATGGGCACCGAAAATGGCCGGTGCCGGAAGTCGCGTCTACACATGTCCGGAAGTGCGTAGACGCAATTTCCGGTGTCGGTGTTGGCCATGTTCGGTGCCCATAGATGGGCAAAGAGACACGGGAAGTTGCGTCTATGCACTTCCGGACATGCGTAGACGCGACTTCCGGTGCCAGCCATTTTTGGTGCCCATAGATGGGCAAAGTGACACCGGAAGTTGCGTAGACGCGGCTGCTGGTCCCGGATTCTGCAGTCCAGGACTTGGCAGGTATGCTAAGTATAGACTTCCGGAACCAATTGTGTTTGTAAACCGAGGTACCACTGTATTGCATTTTTAAAATATATACAGTGGTACCTCAGGTTATAAACACCTTGGGTTACAAACACTTCAGGTTACAGACTCCGCTAACCCAGAAGTAGTACCTCAGGTTAAGAACTTTGCCTCAGGATGAGAACAGAAATCGCGCGCGGCGGCAGTGGGAGGCCCCATTAGCTAAAGTGGTACCTCAGGTTAAGAAGGGTTTCAGGTTAAGAATGGACCCCTGGAACTAGTTAAGTTTGTAACCCGAGCTACCTCTGTATAGGGAGATAAAGCAGGGTTACTCACTTTTGAAGGACCAGAACAGGAGGCTTCTTATTTATGAAAAGGCCAACACATAACTGCTTAGGAAAATGAAAGTAATCTCAAGAACAAGCTAGAAGGTGGTGTCTTAGCTCCAACCTGTAATAAATTGAGACATTGCTACAGTTGCTATGCCTGCCTTTGTACCAGCCACAAACACCAATGGTATTTAGCTCCCACTCCTGAAGGTGCCAAGAAAGGAATGCAGACTTGGGAGGGAAAAGTTCCCTGCCCTTGGTTTCAACAATTATTGTCTGAAAGCGAAAAAGCAGAATAGAATTTTAACTGCTCTGGTAATAGGGGGAAGTGTAATGTCTCGAGCATCAGCCAGTCAGGGCTGTGCACAGTCAGCCAGGCAGCTGCTGCAGCAAACTACAAAATGGATTTCCCTAAACTCAACCATCAGGGAGATGAGGTACGGATGAGAATAAAGTGGGAATTACATTTCTGCTCAATTCATGTGTATCTGTACACACCATATAATATTTTGCATGTTAAAAATGCCGTACATACATAGGAATAGTATTGCTTTATCTTTAAGAATAAAAGATGCGTACTAATAATCTTACAGCATTCACTGCTAGAATAGGACACAGCCTCTGCGTTGCTTAGCAACCCTCATTATAAGCAGGGTGGGGAGAGAGAGCGCCACAGTCTGTCTACAGCCACCATTAAAAATGGACAAGTGCTGCAAACTCTTGTAATATTCCCATGATTCAGTGGGCCTAAATTTTGCCATTCATTTTGCCTCCAATTCCATTCACTGAGGCCTCACTGGAGCAAGGTTGCCAAATGACCGGGTAAAATTGATCTGGCTTGCTCTTGAGCTATAAAAATAGCTTGATTTGTGGAAACCAGAAGGCAAAGTTTGTTTTGTTGCCTGGAGATAAGCACTTTGTCCTGCTAATGTTGCAGCTCACTCTGCCATTAAAGGCAGAGGAGCAAGGAGCCAGCATAAAAGTTGGCAGCCCTAAAGCAGAAGTACATAAGCGTAAAATTATTCCAGTGAAATTTTCTTTGCCCTTTTAGGAGTGCTTGCTCTCATAGAATCGTAGAGTTGGAAGGGGCCCCCAAGGCCCATCTAGTCCAGCCCCCTGCAATGCAGGAATCACAGCTAAGGCATCCCTCACAGATGCCCACCCAGCCTCTCCTTTAAAGCTTTCAATGAAGGACAGTCCACCACCCTCCGAGGGAGTCAATTCCACTGTCAAACTGCTCTTGCCACTGGAAAGTTCTTCCTGATGTTTAGTCGGAATCTCCTTTCTTGCAACTTGAAGCCATTGCTTCAGATCCTACCCCCCCAGAGCAGGAGAAAAGTTTACTCCATCTTCCATGTGACAGCCCTTGAGATATTTGAAGGTGACTAACATATCTTGTCTCATTCTCCTCTTATCCAGGTGAAGCATACTCAACTCCCTCAACCATTCCTCTTAAGGCTTGGTTTCCAGACCCTTGATCATCTTGGTTGCCCTCCTCTTCATCTCTTGCAACTTGTTGCTATCGTTCCTAAATTGTGGTGTCAGGAACTGGACAGGTGATCTGTAAAAGCATCCTTTTCTTGTTGCTGTAAGCTCTGTTCCACCTGAGGCCACCCACCCACCCTGTAAATGATCACATCTGTAAGTGGAAGCTATCAAGTGGAATACTGGCTGTTTGGTTCCCCAAGAAACTTTTGATGAGCACAGGAAAGAGCATCATTCAGAGTTCTTTGCCTCCTGTTGGAAGATGCCAGCACTCTTGCTCATAAATCTGTGGTGCTGATAACATGGTCAATCTCTCACCTCCTCCTTTCTTCCTGTCCCCCTTTCCCCTTCCTCCCCAGTCTCCCCACTTCCTCCCAGTTCCTATAGTGTTCAAACAGGGACTTTGATATCTTCTAGAAAGTCCCTAGCTCACTAGGGCTTTGTGATTTACTTGGGTGCTGACTTATTAAAATAGATGAAGGTTGTGCTTTGATCTTCCTCCATCTTCCCTAGGCTCCCCCCACCCCCCGCAGCCAGCCACACTCCCACTGTGAGACTACTGGCAAAGGAAGCCTCCCTTCTCTGGGGGGTGAGGGCAAATATTTTTGCTGTGACTCTGAGAGTGAACAGACCCTGTTATTGGAAGATGCTTTCAAGACAAGTGTTTGAGGCAGGGTGAGGTGGGCTGTAGTGGTTCAGTGGTGCATGGAAAGAACTCTGCATGTGCTCAGAGGAACACTCATTTTATCTTCTAGGACTGATGTTCTTTACAACTAGGAGCTGGGTTCAAGTAAGCCAGCATGCTAGCAGAAGCCAGCTCAAGGGCAACACAGCTTCTTCCATCTCCTCCCACTGTGTCCTCCTTTGCCTCCTCCAAATCTGCTCTGGAGAGAGGGAAGAAGCCCTGGAACAGCATGGGGTAGGAAAGAGAGGGGAGATTGTTCTGTCTGGCAAGCAGAAATGCTCCTGCTGACGCAACGATCAACGGAAGAGTGTGACATTGCATCCCACCCTAGAATGGGATGTAGGTGCAGAATTCAGAGGTGTGAGAGTCTCAGCTTTCTTTGTTTCAAAGCAAGTTTCTAGTCCTCATGGCTATGAAGTGAAATCTTTAAAATGGGGGTTAGGGAAGTGGGCAGAGTCAATTTTCATTTGCTCAGGGGCAGAGCTCCAGTGACAGGCATGACTCTTGCTTCCTCCCCATGACTTAGCCCAGCCTCTACCAACTGGGGGCTCTCCAGGTGTCTGGATCACTGTCAGCCCCAGCCAGCATAGCCATGCCCACTGGCACTGGCAGAAGCTGTGGTCTGAAACATCTGGAGGGGACCGTGTGGGTAGAGGCTGATGTAGCAGAATACATTATATAAACTATGCAAATATCTGCACACACACATATGTAGATTTAATTGCAACCCTTAGATAGGCTGTGGATTTTCTTGGTGTAGAATTTGGGATTAATTAGGTGCAGAATTTTGAGTTTTTTAAATTTTATAATATACCCTGTCCTGTCCAAACCAAAGCACTGCAGTGAAAGGAAGAGGATGTTTTTTTAAAAAAAGCAGAAGGTGAAAATTAAATTAAAAGAAAAGCAGAAACAGGTTTGAAATGGGGGAGGGGGTAAAGGAAGGACCTGTGGCGAGGAACATCGCTCTGGGGACTGGAACAACTTGTTAGAACTTTAAATACGACACACGTCTGGATTTGCTAAAATATGAATAATTAACCGGAACCCCTGTGGGCTGCGCACTTCATGTATTAGCGGCCAAGTGTGATCCTGCTGGGAGTGACCCCCCTGCCTGGCTCATCTGATTAATCTCTGATGCTGCCGCCGCCTTTGTACAGACTGCGCCATGAAAGAGGCTGGCGCTCTCCAACGCTGGCGGGGCCCAAATCTGCCGTAAACGCCAGACAAAAGTGGCGGCAGAAGCTTCCTTCAAAGGGGGCCAAGGGCTCTTTCTTTGCTCTAGCTTTGAGCAACAATAAAATAAAATAAAATCGTTAATCAGCCACCGAGTGCAGTGGGGAGTCTGGATGGGTTTTGAGGCAGAACAAGAGGCTTCGCTACAGTGGGAAGTCTAGACTTCTGCTCTGAGGCTTTGGCTGAGCAGGGGTGACAGTTTTTCAAAGGCTTGGATGAAGGGAGCATGGCATGAACATTGTTGCCTGAGGGACACCCAGGGGTCTCCCCCCAGTCCTGCTGCAGTGTGTGGCTCTCAAAGAGATGTTGCAATGTGTTAAAGCAGCAGCAGCAGCAGCAGCAGCAGCAGCAGCAGCAGCAGCAGCAGCAGCAGCAGCAGCAATAAGAACAACAACAAAACTCCTACAAAATCTGTTTGACCAAAGAGCAAGACCCTGCTAGACCCGTTTGACCAGAGAAGACTAGGACAGAGAAGTCTGCAATATGAGTGCTGCGGGTAACCATGGTTCTCTCACACCACTTTCATTTGCATTATCCCCACCCAGGAAAAGCATCCTCCTTGTGCCCTGGGCTGGAGCTGAGCCAAGGCAGGATGGGAACTGGATCTTGTCAGGTGAACAAGGAGACCAAAAACTGCTGGCTGGTGGAGACAAATTGCCCGTCGATGACCCGTCACCCGCATGGAGTAAATAAGACACAAGGACACATGATTTTAGGTTAAGGGCTCTGCGCGCAACCCCTCCTCTCTGGAAGGGAGGAGAGGCTTTGCAAGACCTCTTGAGTCCACCCTCCTGTGGCCAGAGAAGAAAAGTTGGGTGGGCGACGGCCTGAGGGAATGTTGCCATGAGCAGACACCACGTTCTGAAGTCCACTGAAATGAAATGCCTTGATAGCCAGGAGAAAGCGAATCGTCCAAGTTACAAATGATTAACAGTTGGAAGGTTGTAATTTCCGTTTCCTGTAGAAAAGGCTGCGAGGTGCTTTGCAGAGTGTGACTTGGCAAGCTGGCTGCTCATTATCCCTGTGCGACAGTGTGTTGTGGCGGTTTCGGTTTCTGGGCTACCCACGGCTGTCATTGCCTTGACGGTGCTGCCCTCAACCTGCCCCTGAGCTGTGAAGGGAGCAGCAAGGAACACAGAGGGTGCATGATGGCATGCACAGAAGAAAAATTGAAGTGAAGTGTCATTAATATGCAACTCTCTCTCTTTGTTCCACCTGAATTGGGAGAGGCAGCTGAGGTGTTAGACCACAGTGGCTTGGAGGCAGTGATGGGCTGGTTGTGGGCCAATAAACGGAAGTTGAATGCTGAAAAGAGAAAGGTGTTACGTGTTCCCAGTTCTCATGTCAGGGAAGTGGGTAGACAGCCTGTTATGGATAGGATCATACCCCATTGGGTGCTCCTGGATTCAGAGCTGTCGCAGAGGCTCAGGTAGTCTTGGTGGCCTATCTCTGGTTCCAGCTGCCTTGCCGGCTATGGCTCCTTTCGGACAGAATTGTCTTGGCCACTGTGCCCATACTTTGGCAACTTCCACACTGTGGATGTCATGCTCTTGGGCAATTCTCTTTTTGTAGTAAGGAAAGTGATGGGAAAATGCACTGGGAAGTGTTGAGTAATCATTTGAGGGAATGTGTAACAGTTTCCGCCCTCCCTTCACACAGGTAGGCAGAGTTTGCGGAACTAAGTGGGGCCTCACCTGGGCGGGTGCCACCCACCTGCTTAGATTGGCCTTTGACCCGCCAATCAGGATAAACATTCAATAAACAGGTTGGAAGTGGCCTCTGTGTCTTGCAGATTGCTGATTTCATACTACACCAACACACACACCTCTCCTTGAGCTTTTGATGGGTATCTCAAGCTAATGCACCTCTCAGGAAACCATCTCCTAACAGCCATTGACAAGACAATCAGATGATTATCTGGACTATTAACCAGCAATCTGCCTAACAAAGGAATGGTTGGCCATTACAATATACTTAATCCAGAGGGATCACCACATGGCTTTCCCCATGCTATTCTGCTACAGGTGGAGATTGTTTATGCCTCCTCACACACTGCCCAAGTTCTACACATTCAAGGCCACTTCAGGGCCCTGTGAGCATGTACTCCAATAAGGGTAAGCTCTGAATATGGGATCCATACTGTGGAAAAATTCAGCGCGCGCGCGCGCGCGCACACACACACAGCAATCTTGCCTGAAGATCAGCTTCAGAGGCTCTGCCTTCTGGCCCACCATTAAGAGAGAGCACTTCCATCCTTCCAAAGAGTTTTGAAGACCCATCTCTTCCAAATGGCTTTTGATTTAGAATTTTTAGATGATTATATTAAGGAAGCTGCTGGTTTGCAAATTATAGACTTTTAGACAGTTAGGTTTGGAATTATTGTGTGAGCTGGTTGATTAGCCATTGATGTGTCAAAAGTTTTCATCCACTGTAGTTATTATTGCTCTTGGTCTTCAATATCTGAAGTTGGTGTTTTAGATTGTGTTTTACTGAAATTGTGGTTTTATTATATATATGCAATGCAAGCTGACTTGAGAGGATGTGACTTTTGTCTTTTAAGTAGAGAATAACCCTCCACCTTAATATAAATAAAGATTCAAATGGCAGGTGAGAGATGTCTGTCTTTGCATGAACCAATGCACATCTATCATAATGATGCCTCTGATGTGCAAAGAAAAGCACCTGTCCAGGGGAAGAGTTCCACCCTGGTCTTCTCTGTGATATGCTAGATTTCTCAATGCAAGGATTCTACTTCTGTCCTCCCCATCACCTGTAGACTGAAATGGAGCAGTCCAGGAACAGTTTTACCACCTTTGTGTAGTTGATGTGAATTGTTGTTGAAAAGATTATAGGGTTGAGGGCTGCCTCTATTTAAGCTCTCAGCTGAGACCCCCCACCCTGCACCAGACAAATCCTTCAGTTAGACTAGATCAGGCATAGGCAAACTTGGCCCTCCAGATGTTTTGAGACTATAATTCCCATCATCCCTGACCACTGGTCCTGTTAGCTAGGGATGATGAGCGTTGTAGTCCCAAAACATCTGGAGGGCTGAGTTTGCCTATGCCTGGACTAGACGACCCTCATGGCCCCTTCCAACTCTGCAATACTACAATTCCGCACACCTCTTTTTCTTCAACACCCTCACGACCCTGATATTATTTACAGCACTTTGGAGCTGGCAATGCCTCCTTGTGCTGGTAGACGGCTTTTCTGCAGACATCTAAGGAGCAGTGTGCCCTGCTGTGTGCAGGTGGGGGCCCTGAGAACTCTGCTTTCCTTTAACCATGGAGAAGCCTGCTCTGGGATACTCAAAGGTCAGGGCCCTGCAGCTGGAAGCATCTCTACATTAAGGAGACTGACGGTTGCCTGTTTGACAGTTGCCTTTGTTCCATGGAAAAAAGGGAGAGAAGGGAGCACGCACAAATAGCAGACATCAGGGTGACTCATGCCTGCCAAGTGTTGTCCCTCCTTCTTCTCTCCTTCGGTCTCCTTTGATGGACCCTGTTGCAGGAGGCCTTGTTGACCCCAAAATGGAGATGATCGAGGGAGAGGCAAAACACGGCGTTAACTCAACAGAGCAAGTGAAGTTTGGGAAGAAACGATTTATTGTCTGCTCTGCTTGGGGGCTGCTGTGTTTTGGAGGAGGCTTGGCTGGAGAGGCTCTGGATCTGCTGCATACAAAGCCTTTCAGGAGTCTGTTTTGGGTGGATACATTGGCTGACTATATATGCGGATGAGCTGCTCACCCAACAGTTCAGCCTTAGCGCTATGAGCCTCGCAAGCAGTGGGGATGGCCACTCTCAACTTTGTCAGCTGGCAGTATTGTGCCAGGCTGACCCTGATCATGGAAGCCCAGTGGGCAGGTTTTTCCCCATGCTACATCTGCAAGGAGGAAGTGGGTGTATTTTCTGGCACATTTCTTTCCCTTGTCTGTGCCACAGTTCTGAACAATGTGCAAACTCTGTGGGGTCCAGCACCACCCGATTTGTGTGGGGAAGCTGTTTGCTTTGCCACTGTGCTGTGGTTCCCTTAAATCAAATGTCAGAAGACAGCTGGTTGTTTTTTGTTTAAAAGGTGATTTTGTTTAAAAGCTGATTACTTTGGCCACCTCATGAGAAGAGACGACTCCCTGGAAAAGACCCTGATGTTGGGAAAGATTGAGGGCACTAGGAGAAGGGGACGACAAAGTACGAGATGGTTGGACAGTGTTCTTGAAGCTACGAACATGAGTTTGACCAAGCTGCAGGAGGCAGTGCAAGACAGGAGTGCCTGGCGTGCTATGGTCCATGGGGTCACGAAGAGTCGGACACGACTAAACGACTAAACAACAACAAACCAATGGCCTCCCCTGCTGGACTCTGAAGGGCCTGCCTACCTTTGAGAACTTTCAGGCCAGATTCCCAACCCATGTGGGACAACTAGGAAGCTGATCTAAGGTGATGTAATATGGCAAGAAGTTGTCTGAAATTGTGTGAGTCAAGCTTGAACCCCTCTAGCAGGCAAAGCTCTCTGGGTACCAGTGAAAGGCTACAGTAAAAGAAAGCATTCTTTTCCTGCCTGGACAGATGGTTTCTTCCAACTTCTACCTCCCTCAAGTGTGTCTCTCTGTGTGCCACCCACAGACATTTGGACTAGTACTGTCATTTTGTTCAGTTAACATTCCTGCTTTTTCTGAAGATTCTTTTGCTACTTTATGTGCCTTCACAGGCAAATGCCTCACCAGATTATTATCCTCACAGCAAATGCAAGTGAGCTGGTGTCTGCATGCAGAAAGTGCTCTGGCACTACTGAGGCCAAGCTTGTTAAACCCACTAGTAAATTCTGCTACCATATATTATGCCTAAATAGGTGTATTTTCTATGGATGAGCACAGGTCCCCTGTATCCGTGCATTAAAACACACACACATGCACACACATACACACCCTAAGCTGTCTCTGTATCCCTCTGTGCTGTCTCTGCTTTCATCTGTAATTCTGGTTCTGAGCTGCTCAGTATAAAATAAAGCTCTGGTTTCCTCACTCACTATACCAGTGAGTGAGGAATCTAAAAATGGTTATAACTCCCCCCCCCCCCCCGTTGACCAAAGTGGATGAAATATACAGGCAAAGTTGCTCCTCCAGAGTGGATTAAGCTTGCCAAACTGCGGACAAATAGGTACAGGGGCTTTCTGAGGGGGAAGTGAAAGGCATTAGCTTTCCTCCACAATCCTGTCATGACTCCAGAGTCCAGCAACAATCAAGATTGCAGAGGCTTCAGAGTCTCCATTTGAGGAGCCAGATAAGGCGCCAGGCCAAGTCAAGGGCTCTGAGCTTGCCGGTGGAATTTGTAGCTTGAGTACCTCAAAACAATTATGAGGTGCTACGTATTTTTGCTTGCGCATTTTAAAACTTTGCAGCTGCACACCAACTTCCCTTTGCAGTGCTTGTCTCTCCAATGCGCCTTCAGCATGAGAAGCAGCATGCTCCCTTCCTGACCAATTTGGGAAATGGATAAAGTTGCACCGTATCATGGAAAAACATCTCAGGTTTTCCTTCTCCCTTTAATGTTCTTATTTAATGAGTTAATTTTTCAGCAGTGGCTATTTTGCACACATTTTTGTAGCGATGCTTTGATCTCCAAGCTCTGTAATGCTTTTCCAACTTTGGGTAATCAAAAGCCTTGTTTCGTTCAAAGGCTTCTTGAGAGGAGCCAATACCCCCATGAGGGATCTCTGATCCATCCCCCCCCCCAGTGAAGCAACCTGTCAAGGCTGGTAGAAGGTCACCATCTTTGATCTTCTCCATCTGCTAAGTCAGCTGCTGGTACCTTCACCGACTCCCCTTTCCTGAGGACAGGGAAGTTCTTTTCCTTGCCACAATGATGCCACATTACCCTAAATTGTCTCTCCCTTCTCCAGCCATTGAAAACTGTCCATTACTTCACAAGCTATTGACAAAAGCATCTTCAACCCATCCACTCTTCTTCCCCACAATGAATAAAGCGGAAAGCTGAAATGCTTTCCTTCCCAGAGGATGATAGAAAGAAAGTCTAAATGGTAAATGATGGTTGTAGGTTCTTAAAAAAAGAAGAAGCAATGGTACATTCTGCAGTGCTTTCTAAATTCATTTTCCTGGGAATAATAGGTACCGTTTTGGGTGGGGTATAAAGTTCTTTCCCAATCAAAATTCAGCATAGAGAAAGCTGTATCCAGAATCTCATTTTCCATCCATGGAGGGTGTCTTCAGTCTTTTGCAAAGAGGGTGCCATAAATTCCCCTCATTTTTGTCACTGCCTTGTTCTCTCTTAATTTCATTAAATTTCGAAGCTCTGAGAGCTATCCCCAAATCTACCGGTACTTCCACACTCGGAGCCATTTTCATTCTGCAATTTATGGCAGTCCAGAAACCTTTAATAGCACTAAAAACCTGAAGCTGAGGAACACATAGGTGGGCAGGGGCTGTTGCTTGAAGTGAGTGATTTATGGCAGTTCACAGAGAATATTGCAGGTCAGGCTCTAACTGGTTTATAACAACCCTCCAGTGCTGCCCAGAAGTGTTAGAGCCCCTATTGCAGGCTGGGGCTTAGGCTGAAGCTGAAAGAGTATGGTAAGTTAAAACAACCCTGAGGCATTATCCACTGCTTTTATTGCAGCTTGGGTTCAGAGAGCAGCATAGTACAGTCTGGCAGGATAGTTTGCTATTATACTCCTATGCAGACCATAGAAAGAAAACGTGTTGTACAGCAGCTCTGCGAGGTAGTCTACTGTTAATACGATAAGTCAGAAGTGAGGGTGAGTCTGGCAATTTTTTTATTAAAAAAAATTACCCCCCCCCCGGCAGACTTAAAATACCCTCCCAGGCAAAATCATGCATGCAGAAGCCTCATGGTTTCAGGCAGACTGGCTGCACATTTAAAACAAAATTGCCCATGAAGTAAGATTTAAGTTAGAGTAGGTTAGACCAGTCTTCATTGCTAACTCCCCCCCCCCCAATTTATTCAATCACAGGCTCAGGTAAAGCACATGCAGCAGTGTTATGCTGCAACAATTTATTGTAGCGCTCCAGTATTGTAGTCTTATTTTCCTTTGGTCATGGAGCTGGAGCCGAACCCACTCATGCACAGAAGGGAAACATTCGCAGACTTGGGCTCACCCTGAGGTTTGCAGATGCTCCACAAATCCACCCCCTCCCCCAGACACTACAATAACTCAATGGGACAAAATAATTTTTTCCCCCTTCAGTAGCACCTTAAAGACCAACTAAGTTTTTATTTTTGTATGAGCTTTCGTGTGCATGCACACTTCATCAGATACACTGAAACAGAAGTAACCAGACCCTTATGTATATTCAGAGGGTGGGGGGTGGGGGTGATGGGAATGGGTGATGGGCTGATAGGAATGGTAAACCTGTTGATGACTGTTAACGACTGTTAATGACTGCAATTGGTCTTGTGGGGGGGGGGAAGCAAGGGCTGAGGTGCTAAGGAAAGCTTGATCATGTATAATGAGATAAGAATCCTATGTCTTTGTTCATTCCAGGTGGCTCCATGGTTTTGAGCTTGCTAATGAGTTGCAATTCAGCAACTTCTCTTTCCAGTCTGTTTCTGAAATTTTTCTGTAATAAAACAGCTGCTTTGAGATCTTGTATAGAATGTCCTGGGAGATTGAAGTGTTCTCCTACTGGTTTCTCTGTCTTGTGATTCCTGATGTCAGATTTATGTCCATTTATCCTTTGGTGTAGGGTTTGGCCTGTTTGTCCAATATAGAGAGCTGAAGGGCACTGTTGGCATTTGATGGCATACACAATGTTAGAGGATGAGCAATTAAATAGTCCTGAGATGGTATGTTGGATGTTGTTGGGACCAGTAATGGTGTTGTCCGGGTGTATGTGGCATCTGGGTTTATTGCAGGCTCTGGTACCAGTGTCCATGTTAAGTCTGGTGGTTGTATTATTGTGGGTGAGGAGTTGTTTAAGATTGGGTGGCTGTCTGTAGGCAATGAAAGGTCTTCCTGTGTGTGAAGAATAAAGTGAAGCAGCTGGAACAGGGACACAGGGATAAAGGACAGAAAGGACCACCTCTTTGCCTGGATAGGGAACTTCCTAGTTCTCACTGGGAAGCTATTTTTAAATGAATAAGTATAGGGGTTTTGTGTGATCTCCAGTCCATGCAGATGCTCCTATGCACATACAGCTTTATGGGCCCCTTTTGGTGCATGCAACCAAATTTGACGACCGAATCACCCTGGGAAGCTTCTGCCATAATAAATGTGCTAATCTCGGAGCGTCACAAGACTCTTTGTTGTGGGGATATGAGACTCAAAAAGCTGAATCACTGGCAGGGGTATTTTGCTCCTTTGCTTACCTGAATGGGGGCCTTCGGACAGAAGAGAGCACTTTAATCTCAAAGATTTAGCATCTTGAAGGGAAGACAGGAAATTAAGAATATGAACAAAGTAGAAATAGGAAGTGTTGAATATTCTGAAATATAGACATGATCTTACTTTAGCTAGGCAGAGTGTGGTACTACTGAATGGAAGGTTTAAGGTTCTGTCCTTGCGGGATGACAGCAAAGCTTGTTGGGTGGTGAAGATAAAGAGAAAAGGTGGATTAATATTAAGGCAGCAAAATCTGTACCTGCTGCTTTATCCTTAAGCCATCTTCCTCCCCCATCCATTCTTCACATCCCACCCCATTCCTCTGCAACAGCTTTGTTTATCTTATTCATTTATATTCATTTGTTGCATTTATATCCCACCTTTTTCTCCAAGAAGCTCAAGGTGGGACACATGGTTCTTCTACATCTTCATTTAATCTTCATAACAACCCTGTGAGGTAGATCAGGATGAGTGGCAGTGATTTGGCACACAAGGTCACCCAGTGAGCTTACAAAAAGATGAAAGAGTTCTGGAAGAGTTATTTTGATTCATCCTAATAAAGATATTTATTTAAGCATGGATTTTTGGATTCCTTCCCCCTTCAACAAACATGCCTTCCTTTAGCATACATTTTTTTTCTGTCCAGGAAGACTCCTTTCTTGAGTAACACAGGCAAAAAAACTGAACGTAGTGTTAGATGGGAAGGGGTGGATTGCAAAGCAGTGAGATTGATCCTGCTGTTATGCAGGTTGAGGCAGCAGCTGTCTCAGTCAACTGGTTTTGCGTGACAACAAAAAGTTCATTATTTAATTTATTCTGGTTTGAGTTTTGCTTCTGAAAAGAGGCACTGTGAGCTGAGTGATAAAGCGTTTGTTTGGCATGGAAAAGATCCCAGGTTCAATTCCCAGCAATCCCTGGTAGGTCAGGGGAAAAATAAGTTGGCAGAACGCTGGGGTGATATCCATCAAAGCTCTGATGGGGATGCAAATTGACATCTTAAAACAACAACTAAAAACTGAATATATCACAATGAAGCCGTGCTTGAGAAGCATTCCTGTCCCAGCATAGCTCCTCAGGGGATGTGAAAGCATAACAGGCCACCATCTGGCTTAAGCTAAGCCGGTCTGGGTCTGGCTGGTGCCTGGAAGCACATGCACGATGGCTTGGGTTCTGTGATGGAAGAAAATAAACCAAATAAATAAAAGTCAGCTTTGTAAAATCCTAAGATGTATGTGCTATCAGCCACACCTAGGGCAATTTTTTTTCTTTTGATCCCGACTTGGCACACCTCTGAGGAAAAGTGTTGGTATAAATTGCTGCTGATATTATCGGTGTTTTCATAAAACATTTTCTCGTGAAACTCCTTAGGAGATTCAGCCCCTGTGAGGGGTTTACTGCACCTAGGAAATAAATGGGCCTCTCTAAATCTCTTTTGTCATCATGGTGGTCTTTGATGGAAACGGTTCAAAGCTTTGTTCTCACCTTTACAGAAGCAAAATGAAGTTCTCTTTCCAACGGCTTTCAAGTTCCACCTGGTCCTGGGCCAAGGTTAAAGCAAAGGAAGAACAGCCCTGAGTTTTTCACACTGTACGAAGTGAGGAGGAGGAGGAGGAGGAGGAACCTGCCCAAACTTTCCCCGTTAACTAAATGGGTTTGAGGGAAGGGAAGATGTGATTAAAAGACAGGCACCCAGGAAGGAAGTAACAGGAAAATAGCACACACACAGACAGAGAGAGAGATAAAGATGGACCTGCAGAACAGCTGAAGAACAAACTGGTTGTGCCAATCAGGAATAAATAATCCCCAAAGAATTCTGCTGGGGGTTGCATTTAAATTTTGAGGGAGAAAAGAGAATGTGGATTTGCATAAAGTTTACATATGATCATTTATAAGGACAGATGCAAATATATAACTTAAATAGAAAGGCAATGCATCTCACCCTAGTGGGGAAGACCGTGTCTGGTGAATGTGCTTGTCAAACTGCTGCTGTCCAAGTGCTGAATGCAGATTGGCAACTTCAAGGAAAACTTCCGTTCTCCCTTCTTAGGACTTCTTATGTTTAAACCAGACATGGACTGGGCAGATGATTAAGTAGAGGATGCCTCCAAATGGAGAACTGCCTTTGGTGAAGTAGGGCACATGGCCACTCTCTGACCGGGCTCATCACGTGGTGAGTCTGCTTGTGCTGCCTGGCAGTGCCAGTCTTGGGGCAGTGGGAGAGTCTGGTGGGAATTCCTTGAGCAGAGTTGATGCTGTTGCCTGTCATCCTTTGCCAGTGTCACCCCATGGAACTCTTCTCCCCCACTATGCCAGACATCTTGCCAGCCCCCTGCCACGCCTTCTCTTTGCCAACCTGCTGGCAGGACGGCAAGTTAAGTGAGGCCTGTGTTGGGCCCTTAATAAGACGTGATTCACTCGTTCAGCTTAATTAGCAATTCAGCTAACGGTTTGTAATTCAGGCACGACCCTGATTGCATCCGAATGCTACTTTATTTCTTTGCTGCTGCTCACATTCTGAGCACTAATTATGCTTCTCTGCCTGTTAATTGCTTTCCAGCCTTCCACTGCTGCCTCTTTCCAGTAACATTTATTTTTCATGCCTCTGTGTGTTTAAAGGTATTAGGGAGGAGGGTGAGGGCACCCGGGTAGAGATGAGTTCAAGCCAAGTTGAAAGGAAGATGGGGAGGACCTCCGACTGGTCCCCCGCTCTCCACTCCTCCTCTGCTCTGCCTCCAAACTCCAAATGTGTCAGAGGAGGGGTGTGTGTGTCAAACAATGCTCCTCTCTGCTTCCTTCAGACCAAGTGTCAAAGAATTGTTTTCTTTAATGCTGCTTGGGAAAATCCTGTTGTTCAAATAATAAGATACAGTGGTACCTCGGTTTAAGAACAGCCCTGTTTACGAACTATTCAGTTTACGAACTCCGCAAAACTGGAAGTAGTGTCCCGGTTTGCGAACTTTACCTCGGCCAAAGAATGGAATCTGAACAGTGGAAGGGCACTGGCGGTGGGAGGTCTTATTAGGGAAAGCACGCCTCGGTTTAAGAACAGTTTCGGTTTAAGAACGGACTTCCGGAATGGATTAAGTTCGTAAACTGAGGTACCACTGTCTTACAATGTTACCTTCCTGGAAAGTGACTGTTGGTATTCAGAAATGTCGAAGGTGCCTTCACCTCTTGTTCGGATTAGATTTATTACATATTCTTGCCACTTTTCATTCAAATGAATCTCAGAGCAGCTTACAAACAAAATAACAACAACAAGGCAGAACTTAATAAACCATCACAAACCCAGCATAGCTCATATAGAATAATTAACAAATCATCCGTGAAACAATTGCAACATATAAAGCACTGAGAACAAAGCCACAACTAAAAAAATAAGCTAAATCAACACAGCATTTATAATCTATAAAAGAATATTAACAAACAAAATAGTGACCAAAAATAACACAAACTAAGCACTCTGCTGCCTCAACTGGGGGAAGTGAGGTCATAGTTTCTTTCTTGCACTGCTGTACTACAAAAAAACACCCCTCCACTGCTGCTCCCAGTTGGGGAGGATGACCCTGTTAGGACTGCAGTTCCTCAGCTGTTCCTTTGTCCCTGGTATACCCTGAAGCAACTTTAAAGTAAAAAAGAACAACCCCAGGTTTATAAACAAAAACCAAATGGCTGAAAGTCTTATACCTTCACTTCTTTGCTCTCCACTTTAGTACAGTGGGGTTAACAACACCTCCTACCTCACAGGGTTGTTGTAAAGATTGCAACAAGCAAATGCATGTGAATCATGTTGAGGGCCTGAAAGCACCATATCAAAGCAAGGAGTAGTATTGATATTAGCACTACTGCAATACATTTTTCAGGGTTGTGGTCTGAAATAGGGCCAGGGGCTGAAACCAAGTCTCATTTGGGGCAGATAGAGTAGGATTCTTTGCTTTGAAACTGAAGCAGTCAAGTTTATCCCCTTTTCTACCCATTTCCTGTGAAGAAGTGGACATGGACAGATGGCAGAAAATGCTTTCCCATTGCATAGCAACAGACTGGAAAATATAATTACTGTGTGGCGTAAGGGCTGTAACAGCTGTGACCCCCCCGCAAAAAAAAAATTCCAGTGTGTGGATTGCAGGAAGCAAGAGGACACAAAACATATAATTCAGCCTGAACTGAAGGGAAAATTGAAAACAGCCAGGGGGGCTGGCTGTGTATTGATTCTCCTTGATCAGCCTGTAGGTTGTGCATAACAGGAGAAAAAGAGGGCAGCTGGTTCCCTGACATAGATTATCATATTTGAAAAGACTGTGATTGTCTGTGGGACTAGTCTTGCAATATTGCTATCAGAGATCATTCTTCTGAGAACGGTTGGATCCCAGATGAAACTAGCTGAACTGAGGCCTCACTTAAATCCATGAGACTAAAGTTGAGTCGTGACTAAATTGATCATTGATTTCAATGGGATTTAAGTTCAGCTAATTTAGGGCTCATCCAGACTTTCATTTAGTGCTGAGATTTGTAGCCACAGGTCTGTGATTTCCAGGTGTGGGTCTGGGCAGTTTTCCTTTTGTCCCTTTGCTTTCCCTGGAAAAAACCTTGACGTTTACTGCTGAATCAGAACAAATGTTTATCGGGTTTTGCTCAGATAGATATTTGTTCTGATTCAAAGGGTAAACAGTAGGTTTTCCCTGGGGAAAGTGGCAGGACCCCCCCAAAATGCAAACGAAAACCTGCTCAGACCCATGCCTGGAAATCATGGAGCTGTGCCTACAAATTGCAGCATGGACAGAAGTATGGGTGCTCTTCTGTCCCAGGGCAACACTGAGCTGGAGTGAAGTGTTATTTGTTTTATTATATTGCATTTTCTCCACAGAGCACAAGATGACATACATGTTCTCCCCTTCCTCATCTAATCCACACAAAGTTAGGTTGAGAGGCAGTGACTGGCCCAAGGTCACCCAGGGAGCTTCATCACTGAGTAAAGAAGAGAAGAAGAAGAGTTTGGATTTGATATCCCGCTTTATCACTACCCGAAGGAGTCTCAACATTCTCCTTTCCCTTCCCTTCCCACAACAAACACTCTGTGAGGTGAGTGGGGCTGAGAGACTTCAGAGAAGTGTGACTAGCCCAAGGTCACCCAGCAGCTGCATGTGGAGGAGCGGAGACACGAACCCGGGTCACCAGATTACAAGTCTACTGCTCTTAACCACTACACCACACTGGCTCTTAAAGATTCAAACCCTGATCTTTCAGGTCTTTAAGTCTGAGATAGGAGCCTCTACACCACCCTGACTCAATAGCAGCACATGTGTGAAGCAAGTTTCTTCCAGCTGCTCCTTCTCTGGCAGTTGGATTTTAATTTAACCATGAACCGATTAACAGCTTTGGGCGCAGTGAAAATACACTGTATGCTTTTGGAGGTGGAGGGACAGGGGAAGCTGCCTGATACTGTCAGACCATTAATAGTGTGAAGTCATGGAAGTCATCCGGACTTGAGGATCATCCTGTCCATCTCCCTGCAATGCAGGAAGATGCTACTAGCCCATAGGGGGGGGGATCAAACCTGCAACCTTGGTGTTATCAGCACCACACTCTAACCAACTGAGTTATCAAGGTCTACACAGGAGATGGAGAACCCTCCAGATGTTGCTGGACTACAATGCCCATCATCCTTGAGCATTGGCCATGTGGGCTGAGACTGATGGAATTTAGGAGTCCAGCCTCAGCTGGTTCCTTGTTTCTGGTCAACACTGACCGGCTCTTCAGGGTTTTAGAACCTGGGATGTTCTGCATACAGAGCATCCTGCTTGGCTGCTGCTGGCATTTCTTTCTGTATGCATGGAAGCTGGGATGATAAAGATGTATGCTCCAGGTGGCCCCAAGATTCCTCTGTGCCAAGCAGAGCATGAAATCACCAGTTAACCCAAGACAATTAAGTCCCGATCTGATCAAAAGGTCCACCATCCAATAACTCCCCCTGAAAATGGCCCAGTTTCCTCCTCTTCGTTTTGATCCATTTAGCTTCCCATAGGCGGCTGTTGGTGGGAGATGCACTCGCGGGGCTGCTCTCCAAACACCTTCTTCCTAGTTGATCAGGGAGAAGATTCATATCGGAAAGAAGGAAAGAAAGAGAAAGAAAGAAAGAAAAAAATGAGCAGGAGAAGCAAGCCCACCCAAGCCAATTATAATGCCGTAAAAAGAGCTAACCGGGAAGAAGCCCCAGGAAGCCAGCAGTCCCTATTGATCCTTCAAATCTCCTATCTTCAAACAGGAAGAGAGGTGTAATGGTCGGAGCAGGGACCGCCGGTGCTTCAAAACCAAAATTAGCATTGTAAACTCTCTCTCGCTTTTCAGTTTCAAAGATCTGCAATTCAAAACGTGGGAAGTGGAAGCTTGTTAAATGGAGGCAAACTTCAAGAGAATCCCTGGTTGAAACACTTCTTCTTCTTTTTAAAATGTTCCTAGAATAATTATATCTGATTCTACTTTTGTGGTAGCTTTCTCTGTTGTTCCTCTTTGACATATCTGCGCCATTTAATGGGGCATAGTGTTTTACAAGCGGCATTACTTTCATACTTGTGATGCTCCTCTGAGGTAGACCGCTCTTGAGGGCCCATCCACACTTACCTTTCGCTCAGCACTTTCTAGGCATAGGTCTGTGGTTTAAAGCAGTGTTTCTCAACCAGTGTGCCTCCAGATGTTTTGGGACTACAACTCCCATCATTCCTGACCACTGGTCTTGCTAACTAGGGATGATGGGAGTTGTAGTCCCAAAACATCTGGAGGCACACTGGTTGAGAAACACTGGTTTAAAGTGCTGTGTCCGAGTTCTTCTTCTTCTTCTTCTTCTTCTTCTTCTTCTTCTTCTTCTTCTTCTTCTTCTTCTTCTTCTTCTTCTTCTTCTTCTTCTTCTTCTTCCTCTCCCCCCCTTCCATTTATCTGTGGAAGGTGTTGCACACAATTCCTTTCCCCACACATTTTGTTTCTTTACAACAATCCTTTGAGGTAGGTGCAGTGGAGAGAGGTTGTATTTGGCTCAAGGTGACAGATGTAAATGCGAATATGACATCTATGTGTGCTGCTGCAAGATCAAATGTGGGAGAGGCTTCCTGATGTAGAAGAGGATGTCCCTTTTTTCCGTCAGAGAAATGTTGGAGGGCATGGAATGGGCCTATGCTGTAGGGGTGCAGGAAGCCAGATTCAGCTCTGGGGCTGCCTGTTGGCTACTCTAGTTCCACACCTAGATGCATCAGCGGTGCTTTTGGTGACACAGAGAGGACTGAAAGGGCTGACTTTGTGTAGGAACCTAAGAAAACCCGTGCTGGTCAAAGACCCATCTAGCCCAGCATCCTCCTTCCAACACTGGCCGACCAGTCACCTATGGGAAGCATGCAAGCAGCACCTGAGCACACTAGCACACTTCCCACTTGTGAGTCCCAGTAAGTGGCATTCAGAGACATAATGCCCCAAACACTGGAAATGGCATATAACCATCGAAAGCCTCATTCCCCATGATTGTGTCTGAAACCATCCAAGCTGAAGGCCGTCTGTGCCCAGGGACCTGCTCCTCATCAATTGCCTATAATTATGGCCATATATTATGTTGTCGTTCCCTAAGCTGGTGCCCTTGAGATGTTCTGGACAGTGACTCCCATCAGCCCCAGGATCACGCAGCTGTGCTGGCTGGGCCTGATGGGGTTTGTGGTCCAGAACATCTCAAGGGCAAGGCTGGGTAAGGCTGGTCTATTTCTTTAAAGAGGAGGATGCAGCTAAATGCGGGTGGCTACAGGAGGCATGTTGAGCCACCAGCCCAACGCTGATGCCCGCGAGAGATGCTGTTGCTTCCCTGCCACCGCTACCCTCTTCAAAGGGAAGGACTGATTCATCAGCTGCCTCCCTCGGATGTCTCATTTGTGTCTCTGCAGGTGGAGGGAGCAGTAATGAAAGTGACAGGATTTTATTGGGCAGGTAATTGATTCAAGGCTGCCGCCGTGGTGCCAGGTCTACCTCACCTGGGCAAATCCAGTAAAGAGGGGATCATCTGGGCCAACAACACATGGTGTGTGTGTGTGTGTGTGTGTGTGTGTGTGTGTGTGTGTACAGTGTGCCAGGTGCTCTCTGCGCTGAACACACAGCTTCTGAATGTGCAAATATTTTAGTTGGCAACTTGGTAGCGGCTCCCTCGGGAATCTCATGATGAAGGGTGTGATGTATGCAGTGGAGAGAATTGGATTCCACATGCCACCTGAATTATTGTGGATGGGAAAATCCTCCGGAAAGCCTGTGATCGCAATTCATTATGTCACATTTAGTCTGTTAGAGATTTACTGGCTGTGCATAAATTACTCCAACCTGCCTCAATACACAGGGTTGCCAACTTTTCAGCAGACCGTTGCAGCTGTGCCTTTAGTAGCAGTTTGATCTGCACATCAAGCTGGTCGGTTGGCTGGGTCCTTTGGCAAAAGTAAATCCCCATAGACATTCTCTATGCTGCATCTCAAATTTCAGTGGTGCCCTGCATGACTCCAAAATCCAGAGCTCCCGCCTCTCACCTCCATTGGACTTCATCATTGCAGCACCTGCTGTGGTGCCCCAGAAGCTCCATGCCCTGTCTGACTGAACCAGTTCAGTTGGGCTCTCCTAGGTCCACTTTTGACAGCCAACAGGCGAGTGGAGCAGCCACAGCGCCGCCACAACTTAGCTCTGTCTTTTGCTTCTCTGGCCCTTTTCTGGAACAAATTCCTCCCCCCCCCTACCCTGGTCCTCTTTCCCCCTTTACGATCTGAGCAATCAATAACCCGTCTTTCCAGTGTGCTCCCTCGCCAGCTTAAGAGGCCCATAATCGCTACTTTGTTCACACACAGTGGCATCTCCTGCTAAAGGGGGAGCCAATTCGTTATTGCCTTATCTTTTTGTCTGGCAGAGAAGCCAAAAGGGTCGCACTCCCAAGCAGCTACAAAACAGCTGGAATAAATCATTAGGAAAGAAGAGAAAACAGACAAGCATCTTAAGTGGATTGTGAATAAGGTTGCCAACTGACCAGGAAAAAAAAACTTGATCCAGACTGCTCTTGTGTATTTATTTATTTAGAGGCGTGTGTTTTATTACACTCCCCCGCTTCATTGTGTAATTCCATGGCAGAGCACAGTACAGTCATACCTCGGGTTGAGTACGCTGTGGATTGCATACTTTCGGCTTAAGAATGTGGCGGACTTGGAAGTGTTTACCTCTGGGTTCCGCCGCGTGCACATGCGCAGAAGCATTCTGTGCACTTCGTGTGTGTGCAGAAGCTCTCTATCAGCACTTCGCGTGTATGCGGAAGCGCCGCTCGGGCTGCAAACTTTTCGGGGTGCAAACCGCACCCCAAAATGGATTGAGTACGCAACCCGAGGTACCACTGTAGAATTAAAATACAAAAGCAGTATGTTTTAACATCTATCGGATGTGCAGAAATCTGCACGGGAAGCTACTAACAGTATGGAGATAAGCACCAGTGCTACACTAGAATGCCAGCACTAGAACTGGCAGACACCCAATGTAGCTGAATGTTGGAGGATTCCGGACAGACAAAAGTCTTTCTTCTTCTAGCACATAGCTAAACTATGGAACTCGCTTCCACCAGAAGTAGTGATGCCTACCAGCCTGGATGGCTTTAAAAGTGATTGGCTCAATTCATGGAGGAGAGGGCTATCAATGGCTACTAGCCATGATGACTGTGCTCTGCCTCCACAGTTGGAGGCAGCAAATCTTCTGGATGCCAGTTTCTGGAAGCCACAGGAGGGGAGAGGGCTCTTGTGCTTGGATTCTGCTTGCTGGTTTCCCACAGGCATCTGGTTGGCCACTGTGAGAACAGGATGCTGGACTAGATGGGCCATTTGCCTGAACCAGCAGGCTCTGTGTGATTAGCACAGGCACCCCCAAACTGCGGCCCTCCAGAAGTTTTGGCCTACAACTCCCATGATCCCTAGCTAGCAGGATCAGTGGTCTGGGAAGATGGGAATTGTAGTCCAAAACATCTGGAGGGCCGAAGTTTGGGGATGCCTGACCTAAGCAGAGTGGGGTGCAGAAGACATATGGCAGGGTGCCTCTGAGTCTGTTATGAGCCTAGGAAATCCACAAGGATCAGAAGGAAGGAGCAATGGCCAGGTGCCCAGCTTCATCAGTCCAGAGAAGACTCAGGTAGGGTTGCCAGACTCAGTAGAGGATAGGACTTCTGTGCCTTTAATTGCCCTGCTCTCTTTTGAGTCTGGAAACCTTAAAGAGAAACCAGCAGACCCTTTGTTTAATTTCCAATCAAAGGCACAGAAGTCCTGTCCTCTATTGAGTCTGGCAACCCTAGACTCAGGACTCAGTTGCCTATCCCAGTCAGGTTATCTGATGGGATTATCGCCTCCCCCCCCCGCTCCTGCCCCCTCCCCGTAAGAAGGCAGAAACTGAGCAGGCCCAGCATTTTGAGCTGCTTTGGGCTTTAGTTACATACCACCAAATTCAGGTTGTGCATTGAAAGCTGTTGCAGGGGCCTTGCACAACAAACCGGCTTCCCCAATGCATCAGACATTTTTTTGCAATAAGGTAAGCAACAAGGGGAAAGCCCTGGGAAGTGTGGGATATGACTTGCTTTGCTTTGCTGCAATTGCCATCTAACCTCCCCACAAATGAAACAGCATTGAATGAATGCTCATTAAACAACCAGCTTCATCTTCTCTCCCTGCAAACAAAGCAGGATTCTCAGGAAACAGATGGTCTGGAAGCATTCCTGATCTCCATATCAGGAATAGCTTCACCTCCTTGATTTGGTTCCTTTGGGAAGGGCAAGGAGAACAAAAGCCCTTTGCCATGGTTCGGTTTGGCTTGCAAACCTAGCCCTCTGTTTCAGGAGAAGCTCTGTTCTCCTAATCTCAGGTCTGCAGTGTTTTTCTTTTTTTAAGACATAGAGACAGCAGGACTCAGCCCTGCCTGGAGATGGATATAGGTGCTTCCACACCACAGCTTATTGTGGATTCAGTTCTGCTCTTGCATGGAGGTTTTACATGCCGCCACCATCAAAATTCAATCCCATGCCCCCCACTTTTAGACTGGATTTACTGTTTCCATGGAAAATCCATTAAGTAAAAAAGCCCAGAGAAACAGTAAATTCAGACTAAACGGTGGGGGGTGGGCATGGAACAGCATTTTGATAAGCATTGTATGGATGCTGCTGAGTCCACAATCAATTGTGGCGTGGAACTAGAGCTGAGCACTTAGCACCGAAAACAAAGCACTGAAAAGGAGGCATGAAGGAGAAAATTGATTCAGTTTGCATTTACAGGCGAATCGATCAAATCTGCGCTTTCTGAAACAATTTGAGCCAAAACGCAGCTTTCCTTCAAAATTCTGAATTTTGTGATGTATGTCTCCAACCAAAGAACATGCACAAAAATGCATATATTTGGGGAAAGCGTGTATGAAAATTAATACATTACTGAAAAGAACATACAGAATTACATTATATTAGGCTGAAGCTGACTGCAAAAATGTGTACATTAGTCAAAGGTGCATATAAAAATGTGTATATCGGGAGAAATTCACACTAGGATGCTGATGAATTTTCATGTGAATTTATTTGTGTGTGTATAAATTGCTGCAAGATGTGAACTGGATTTAAGACTGGGAAAATGAGAAACCGAGATAACAGAAATGGACATATGCGTCAAAAAACAGAGGCCTGTTAAGACAAGTTTTTCTGGGGGGAGGGGATACACTCTGTCCAGGCTGAAAGATTCAAGAGATATGCTCTCTTGGGGGGGGGGTGTGACAGTGTGCCAGGGGCATACATGGGAGGAAGGGAGGGAGGTTGGCTGCCATTTGGATTTTCCATGGCAGGCAGTAAGAATATTGCATGACAGGATATGTGAAGCTTGCCAGAGTCGAAACAAAATTAAAAAAATTCCTTCTAGCAGCACCTTAGAGACCAACTAAGTTTGTCATTGGTATGAGCTTTCATGTGCATGCACACTTCTTCAGATACACATGTGCACATGTGTATCTGAAGAAGTGTGCATGTACATGAAAGCTCATACCAATGACAAACTTAGTTGATCTCTAAGGTGCTGCTGGAAGGATTTTTTTTATTTTGTTTCGACTACGTCAGACCAACACGGCTACCTACCTGTAGCTTGCCAGAGTGTGATCCTTGGTGGGGAGCTGTTTGTAACTACAGTCAAGAGCAGGTGCTTGAGCTTCTTTGAGTCAGCTGATCTCATCAAGGGGTTCAGAGGCCTCTTGCAGTGGTGCTAGCTCCACATTTTTTCATGTGTTTTCAGACAAGATGCCCTCTGAGAGCCCCTTCCCCTCTCTTTTTCCAAATAAGGCCAACCAGGGTGGGGTAAGGGTGGGGTTTGAGGTGGCCAGCCCCTGACACCAGCCTTCTTTCATGTACAAAGCAGAGCAAGAGGAGGTGTCCAATTGTGTGTGGATGAGGAGCCATGGCCTCTTTCTCTCCTTACCCCTTTATGGTCTGTTGCTCAAAGCTGTTTTCTACCAGAAGTGCAGGGAAGTAAAGGCAGGAGGAGCAGGGGATGGCTCAGGTCGCTTCCTCTCTGCACTTCTTTGGATATGCAACACCCAGCAGGCTCTTCCTGTCATGTCCAAAAACTGCCCCATCTCTGTCCAGTCTCTCTGGCTTGTTTCTTCCCACAAGGTCCTAGGCCATGAGCTTACACAGCTTTGAAAGAGGTTTAGACAAATTCATGAGACCCATTGCTCCATTTCATTAAAAAAAACCCCTGACCTCTAGCCTTCTATCCAAGGAATTCAAGGGCACTAACAAGTCAAAATGCCCAAAGAATTAGACTATTCTATGGTAGCTGTCTCCCCATTCCACCCAAAGGATTTTTCTTGTTCTCTTGTAGGATTATGCTGCCTTAAAGAAACATTTCATGCTCTCCATTCCGGTGAGCAATGAGGAATTTCCATGAGTTGCCAATTTCATTGCAAGAGAGACAGAGCTGGAGACGATTGTGCTTCTCCAACAGCTTATTTACTAGTGTGCAGGTACAGTGGGTGGGAAGCCTAACAGTCACCTGGGTTTGGACATTGGTCCTAAAGCAGCAACAGCCTTCCCTGCACCCCCACCCTAGGAAGCACCCAAGGGTGCTATCTCTTCCTCTGTGTCCACCCTACTGATGGACGAGGGGGAAAGATTTTGATTGGGAGAGACAGGCACAGTGAATGGGAAAAGTTGCAGGGCTGAAAGAGGAGTGAGCTTCTTGGAGACCCAATTCCACATCTGGCAGAACCTTGCAGTGATTTCCCCATGCAGGCCATTGAGTTGCTGTGGCTAACAAGGTTTTTCTTTAATGAACATGGGAAGCTCCCTGCTTGCCCGGGGGAGTTTGTAATGAGGAAGGGATCGCATTCAACCGGCAGGTGTATTGTTCCTCCAGACCAAATGACTCCTCTCAAATATTACTTTCCAAATATGTTTGTTTTTTGCAGATAATTAAACTGCAATTACCTTACAAATAACGCTAACGAAGCAATTAGACAGAGTGAGGGGGAGAAGGAGAGCAGGCAGGTGGGAGACTTGCTCTTAGCTTTTGCAGTAAATGCTTTGTTTGGGCACGTTCAGGTGTTCTTCTAAAGCTTTGGGAACAACACAACCCTCTGGGTTTAAGCACTGTGGCGGTTCTGGCAAAACTGTTTACTGGGTTCTTCTTCATTCCTGAGCCCTAACAGGGGATCTACACTTCATTTCTGTAAACAGGGAATTCCATCCATGATAATTAAACATTTATGTAAGTATGGGGAAGGAGTTTCCCATATCCCTGATTTTAAGCTTGTTACATGACTAATTATAAGGCTATGTCAGCTGACTCTCATTCTGACATTATAATGAAAAATTTGGCAGTGGGGAGCAGGTTCTATAATGTATAGTTAGGAAATGGTTCAGTTAACTGATTTGAAACTTGGCAGTGAAAGAGAAGTAAGTTTGAGGACAGTCCATGCCATGATTGGGGTAGAAAGGCTAAGAAGTGTTGGATGAGTTCAATGTTTGGTGAGATACTCTGGCATGTGGACAAGTGCTGTGGTTTTTCTGGAAAGAGGTATCTGTTTGTGCTGTCTGTTGTTTTTAGGTCAGTGGGAATATCTAGTAAGTGCTTCTACCATGAGTTCTTATTAAAAAGCCATTGTCCTGGTCATTGTAAGTCAATGGACTTGCTTATTCCTCTGTTGCTAGACAAGACGTCCGGCCAATCTTAGCCACAGGAAATTTAGACAGCTAGACTGTTGCTGGGCAAGATTCTCACAGAGCAGGCATTAACCTTGAAGAGTTTACAGTTGAGGTAGTAGGTAGGTGTGGAAGAAAACAGGAGGAAGAAATCACAAGAGATGAGTAAAATAGTGTATGAGTCATGGGCAGAGGGGGAATACATCTGAGTTGCATAGTGGCTGGATTTCAGACAGGCAGTTTTTGAAAAATGTGTGCGTGTGTAAAGTGGGAAGGGAGATTCATGGGGGCATTGTGTGGCTGTGTGCTTTATCTGCTGAGTCCCCTCTTTTTCCACTGCAACCTTTGAAGGCTAAGCTTGCCAACTGACCTGATAACCTCAGCCAGGCCTGCTTCTGCGCCATTACCACCCATACAATGCACATGTCAAGGGGAAAAAAAGCCCCATTGAGTAGAGTAATAGAAATATAGAGTTAGAAGGGACCCGAAAGGTCATCGAATTCAACCCCCTGCAATGCAGGAATCACTGCTAAAGTAAGCATGCATATGCTTGCAGCTTAATTTAATATGGCATATGCTTTCAAGCATTACAGTTCATTTCATCAGACATGATCCTGAGCTGCAGGTATATATAGTTAGCAGGGATTTCAAATGGTGAGGTCAGTAGGAAATGAAATGCAAAAAAGTCCAGATGGTGATAATTACCTTATTAGCAGTGGTCATTGACAAAACCAGTTTCTGATTATAAGTAGTACATCTTTGCATTGGTAAGCTAACTGATACATGTACTTTGATTTTGTTTTGATTTAATATTTGCATTCAGTTTTTCCAACCACAATGTTGAGCTCAGTGACTCACAACCATAGCATTAAAATTTTACTAAAATTGAAATTGCTGCAATTGGGGGGAAAAAACCCTGCAATAGCATATAAAAAAGGCAAAACAAACAAACGAATCAAGCAATGAATTCCATTCGATACAAACTTGTAATGATTCAAAATATCATGAGGAGCTGCTCAGCACCAGTGCTATGGCCCACTTGACCTCCTTTCTCTGCGAAGCGGCTTCATCACCCAATGTACTAGCATAAACACACTCCCAGACAGCAAGTTCTCTCATAGCATTTAATGTTGACTTCTTTTTCACCCTCAAAGAGAGAAATCAATCACTTCTGTGTTGTTTTTGGAGGAGCAGGGCAACAGGCTCCACCGAAGACCCACATTGTCTATGGTGTCTTTCCCCAGTGTGTTATATTTAAGACCACTCATTTCCAAAATCCCTTTGGAGGAGTGCCCTGTGCTCTCTCACTCTACCCATTGCGGGAACAAGCCCTCTAGCCCTTCCCCTCTGTTCACGCCAATTCAATCCACACATGGCAGCACTGAAACTGTCAATGAATTGCAATTCAGTGGTTTCAGATTGCAGTCTACCTTTGAAGCTATTTTGTTCCATTATGCTTAAGGTCAGTTACAGAGTGTCCTGGAAAGGTGAAATATTCTCTCACTGGGTTTTGGATATTGGTATTTCTCATCATGTCAGGTTTGTGTCCATTTATTCTGTCTTGAAAGGAGATGTAGTCATGCCACAAACAATACTAAAACTTGTTATCCTGTCTTTCATTTAGCCTCTGTTCAGTCTTGTGGCTGTAGTGGCTGCCGTGATGATCTTCTCCACGTCCAAATTGACCACAATTCCACTGCTTCAGCCTGTGACATTTTCAGCAGCCTGTATTTCAATTCTGGCCAAAGAAATGCCTACTGGAGAGACCCTGATGAATTGCGGAGCCCTGAATCCATGTGGACATCTTTACTGCTGAAACCAAAGCCTCGTTTTTCATGAATAATTATCTTAGGGGACGTGACTCTAATCTCATTGCCCTTGTGTTTGCTCAAGGAATCTCCAATGAGCTCAGCCTTTGTCTTGTGACTAATGAACACACCAAATCAAATTAGAAGCAAGACTAATTGTCTGGAAATGCACTGGGTTTGTAGGGCTCGTGGAATGAGTTGCAGAAAGGGTGAAGGACCTTCCAAAAGGATCCTTCCTGTTCCTTTTGCGAAAGAGGCTCCAGCTGCCCTTGGCCGACTTGCAGTTGCCTTCTTAAAAAGTTGCAGGATGGATTGCTGTCAACAACTAAATTTCTTTCTGCAGAGTGCTGTGTCCCTGATTGATCCAGTCTTGGTACCTGGTCAGACAGACATTCTGCTGACTTTGAAAGCACCTTGGCAGTCACCCTGTATCCGGAAATGCCAGGGATTGAATTCTGCATACAAACCATGGAGGTGTGGCTCAACCAGATTGGCTACAGCTTCACTCAACAGTACCTAAATAGTGACAGAGGAACTGAAAAAGATGGCAGGCAAACATGAATGACAAATTAGATTTGCTGAGGACCATATGACTGTTTTATGGTACAGCACCATCACCACCCCAACCTGCCAGATGCATACAGAGGTACAAACTCACTATCAAGAAACCCTGTTTCCTTTTGTGGCTTCTGCTTTAAGGTGATGCCTGTCCAAAAGTTATGATTTAGAAGCCAGTTGGTCTGTTTCTTAACCATTAGCCCATGCCTGTGGTATAAATGATAGAGCAGTAGAGTTAGTTGAATACCGCCAAGCTGTACTGAAAAGCATGAAGTGTATAGCATCTAATCATCAGCAGGTGGTGCTCTTGCTTTACATTAAAGACTATGTGTTTGGTGTGTATTTTTCTTTTCTAGTCAGGACTCTGTAAAATTATATATGGGAGGGAGGGGAAACCGCAACACTTGCCCACATATGCTATTTAGTTCACTCCCAACAAAGTATACTACTCAAACAGAGAGTGCATTAGACAAAGGAGAACTTTGCACCTGGAGGGATTTTGGAAAAACAGTGAGTGAAGAAAATGGGAGGATGGGAGACTTTTATTATTTTATTTTGTAATATTGCCCATTAACCAGATGTCCACTCAGCAAAAAATAAGAAACCATTCCCTTCTCTTGGAGGTAATCAGGGTGGCCCTCACCCAGGAATCGATGAATCTTATCAACTTTGGTATCTCTCAGTTTCTGATCTTAAACCCACATTTCCACAGCCATTTGCATTGAAAAAACAAACAAAAAATGCTCACAAAAATTCGGCAGCGATTTAGTGCGGATTTATCCTAGCGAATGCATTTTTATTTGCCATTTGGACTAATACACACATTTATGCAAGCATTTGCCCCTAATATTTTTCTGTATTGCTTTCTCTACAGTGTGAAGTTTCTCACACTCCCTGCCTCCCCCCAATAACATATGCAATTCTGCATGCAATCCTGTTTGGAGAACTGCATTGCAAAATTCAGAGAAATGTGAAATTCAAAGGATTCCTCTGTTTTGGTTCACATATTTGTTTGGGAAGTGTGAATTAGGTAGTTTCTCATTAAAATCCAAATGAAGTTGAATTTCTCCCCCATCCCATCTCTCCCCCTTGTATTACTCCAAAGGTGGCAAAGGAGGAAATGTGTATTTTTTAAAATCACTGCTCTTCACTGTTGGGTTATGTATTTACCAAACTGGATTATATCAGAGGCAGTGACGACTGTCCCTTGGTGGCTGACAGAGAAACAGTGTAGGAGAGGAAGAGGCACGGTGATGGATCATATATACAAACAGATATAGAGAATGCTGACAAACCGTCACTTGTATAAAATAACTAACTTTGTTTCCTGGACCTGGGCAGGCTGATTGCCAGTGTTATCCACTGCAAGTCTTTTAGATGGGTAGAAATAACATGAAATAATGCAGGGGAGCTGACTATCACAATGAAAGACACTAAACAACCTGCTGCAGAAAGTCCACAGCAGGGGTTTCTGGAAATCAGAATCTGAAAATGCTTCACAGCACCAGGCTATGCAATAGATTTGAGCCTTTATTGCTCTACTCTTGTCTAAGTGTCTGACAACAAAGTAAGCAAAGAGGCACTTAGATCAGAGCTTGACAACCAACAGGCTAAGGTCCTGCAATGCTCCTACATCATAGCTACACAGCAGCTCAGGTTTAGCAACATTTATCTTAATTTGCCTGCTGCAGTGTTGAAGCCTCAGAAAGAGCTGCTGCTACTTTGATCTGGCTGCTCTGATTCTGCTAGGACCATGTCAGGATAGCAGAGCAAGATAAGGGATGGCAGCCTGAGAATCTGCCATCTCCTACACACAGTGGGGGAGCTGGTTGGTGGGGGAGAGACATCTTTCTTGGCCAAGCCCCTTGAACAGATCAAATAGCACGACTGGCCTCCAGCAAGCTGCGTCTTGCAGCCTGACCTAGTAGGGGTGCTCTTCCACTGACACTTGTCCCTTGCTTGACTTTTCTCCCTGTGGAGAGAATACAGAAACTGTCAAAGGCAGGCAATGGGTGAATAGCTAATTGTCAACGTTGGAGTGTGCATGTGAGCTGTCATTCCATCCCGGGGTTCCCTCTGGGGCCTAGTGAGGCTGAACTCAGTGGAAAGCTTCTCTCCATGGCTTGATAATTAGACTAGCTGAATTGGCTGAGCCATTTAGTGAAAACTCCCCTCTCCCATGAATGAGGAGAAAGGTTTTAAACTGGATTCTTGTAAGAACGTTTTGAATCACTCTCTGCTCCCCTGTCCCATTTTGAAGAAGAGATGTAGGCCTACAAATGACCTTCCTTTCAGCTTTTTCAGGCCACAAGTGTGTCAAGGGGAACAGAAAGTCCACAGCCCAGTGGGCCTTTCCACATGTGGCTTCTTTGCTGTGGCTCGTGCTGGCCTCTGTTCTGAGGTAACTTCATGTGTCAAGATTTTGACTGTGTAACAATGACCCATTTTCAGACTTGTCCACTTATTTATTTTCATTTTTTGGGGCTACATTTACATTCCACCTTTTACCTCAGGAGCTCAAGACAACACGCAGGGCTTCCTTTCTCCTTTCCCCCATGCAACAACTCTGTGAGGTAGGTTAGCCTGAGAGGCGGTGACTGGCTTAAAGTCAACCAGTGAGCTTTGTAGCCGAGTGGGGATTTGAACCCGGGTCTCCCAGAGTCTAGTCTGACACTCTAAGCACTCTAGGGACCAATGTGAATTACGTTCCTAGCTAAAGTTGTCTACCAGAGTGGTGTGGAAAATCCTTCTGTGCACCCCATGCCCCTCATTTTGAAGGAAACATGTCCAAAAACGTTCAGTGTCAAGACCTTTCTTGTAATCTATATTGTGTAGGAACACATTGGCAATTTCTGTTTCCCTGTGAGAGAATGAGCGAGGTTCAATTCTTTCTTGGCTTCAGTGCAGAGACTCAACTTCTCTCTCTCTCTCTCTACTCCACTCTCCCCACCCCTCCACCCTTCCAGTATCTCTATAGCAACTACTGCCTTCACTTGAGCCTGCTTGTCTTCCACATGGTGCACACAGAACTCAATAGACAGAAGGATTCCTCTTTGCTCTGTACTTAACATCCCTTGGGGAATAAACTCCAATATGTGTGGTCTCTGGCTTCTCCGACATTAGAGATGAAAGCTGCACAAAGGAGGGACAGGCCTGAACCACGGAGGCTGTTGATTTCCATAAGGAGAATTTTGTGTGCTCCAGAGAAGCAATGTGCACATTCATTAAAGGGGTGAAATTCTGACTCCATGGTGTGGCCTTGAATTGTGCCCTTTTCCCATTCTCCAGCTGGGATGCCGAGAAAAGCAAAGTGCCTCTGAGTCCCATTGGCAGGGATGGGTGAATCTGTCAATTTGGGTTTCTCTCAGGCCATATTCACACCAGGCATTTAAAGCTCCCAGAATTCTTTGGGGGGGGGAAGCCATGGCTGTTTGAATTGGTATTATGGTGTTTTAAATGGATGGTGTGAATGTGGCCTCAGTTTCCACAGCCTTAAGTTCAGTTCATAACACTTCTGCAACAGTTTCAAATTACTTTTGAAAGTTCCCAGAAAAAACAATGCACATTTCAGGGCTCCTGTCTACCTATATACACACGTTTGGGTGCAGTTTTGTCTGTTACACACATTTTTTTCCAAGCAATTTCCCAGTATAATAACTTTTTTTAGCTATTGTCATGAACACATGTGATTTTATGCATGCTTCCCCCAAATAATGCAAATTCTTCTTTGTAGGCGAACCTCATTGCAAAATTCAGAAAAGTGTGAATTTCGAAGGGTACCTGTATTTAGTTCATATATTGTTTCAGAAAGTGCAATTGAAGTACAGTGGAACCTCGGTTTATGAACACCTCGGTTTATGAATTTTCGGTTTATGAACGCCACAGACCCATCTGGAACAGATTAATTCATTTTCCATTACTTTCAATGGGAAAGTTCGCTTCAGTTTATGAACGCTTCAGTTTATGAACAGACTTCCGGAACCAATTACACCCATGCTTCAGTTTATGAACGCTTCAGTTTAAGTACTCCGTGGACCCGTCTGGAACGGATTAATCCACTTTCCATTACTTTCAATGGGAAAGTTCGCTTCAGTTTATGAACGCTTCAGTTTAAGTACTCCACGGACTGTCTGGAACAGATTAATCCACTTTCCATTACTTTCAATGGGAAACTTCGCTTCAGTTTATGAATGCTTCAGTTTATGAACAGACTTTCAGAACCAATTGTGTTCATAAACAGAGGTACCACTGTAGATACATGCTAACATGAGAGCCAACCCAAAATTCTCCCTCCTCCCTGCTGATCAGTGGGCTAATTGGGGGCTTAACTAGAGTGTAATGAGGCAGACAGGGGGAGGGACTCCTCTTCCTCCTCCTCCTCCTCTTCTTTAAATATTGCAGCTTTGTGCATGCTCTGAATCTGATTGGAACAGCAATCGAGGGAGATGTTTGATTGGGAAATGGGCTATTTGGAAAGAATGTCACCCCTCCCCTCCTGTAGTTGATGCTCCAATCTGATTCAGGGCCCCTCCTGCATGGCTGAAGGAAAGTGATAAGCAAACTAGGGAGCAGTGGTGGACTTTGGGGTCTCTTACTTCAGTGATGCCCTGTGTTCCTCCTGCCTCTTGTGCTCCATTCTAAATCATAGCTGCTCTGCCCTCCTGTAGCACTCCTGATACTCTGTGACCAGCGTGACCAAACCCGTCTCTGTAGGGAGACACTCCTTCTATGGCCATTGTCCTATGCAGTTTGGATTCCTCTCTAGGAAACTCCAAGGTGCTCTTTCCAGTTCTGGAATCTGGCCACACCTTCTCCCATAAAGACCTACTTTTAGAGTGCCTGAGAAGAACGTCCTCCTTCAGAGGAGACCACTCGCTGTGCTTCTTTGTAAGCCACGGTGTTGTGTGTGTGTGTGTCTTCTCTAACAGATGGTGATCCTCCTGCAACTTGTGTCAGGGAGTGACTGTAGAATCCAAAATCACCCTGCCCCCAGTGAAGGCCATTGGGAATGAGGCAAGGTCAGAGCGGTGACTCACACACAGAAGCAGTGGGCAGACTCCTTGGGGAGTGGCTAGTTCTGTAGTAGAGGTGGGGAAACCTTGGCCTTATTACATGCTTCAGGCATCAATATCTCCCATTCTCTCCCGTTCTTTCTATCTGTCTTGCAGTGATTTAGCTGTCAACATGTGGGGTGAGAGAGGCTGGCAGGTTGGCTTACATGTGAGGCCCAACTCCAGAGCACAACAATTGGAGTGCTGTGGCACCCATGATCTGGCCCATTCACACCCAACACTGATTATTTATCCCTAGTGAGCCTGATGGGGAAAGGGTCAAGGCCAGGTCAGGGAATCATTCAGAGACACAGCAGGCCTCCTCCTTTGTAGCCACTGGGCAGTTCTCTCTGTCAGCTTTCTGAGAGGGGTCAAAAACAAGCCAGAAGAATCCACTGGCTATGTTTCGGCCAAGTCTCTCTCCCTCCCTCCCTCCCTCCCTCCCTCTCTCTCTCTCTCTCTCTCTCTCTCTCTCTCTCTCTCTCTCTCTCTCTCTCTCTCTCTCTCTCTCTCTCTCTCAGATGTGGCAAGCCCAAGCCTCCTAATCATGTAACTCAGCAGTGTCCCTCCTCTGATTTTGTTTGTTTCTAACACACACCTCCCAATCTTCAGTCCTTGGAGCTCTTTACTAAATTGAATCGATTTCCTTTGAGCAGTGAGCTGAGTTTTATTTAAGGGCAATTAGGCAGGAGGGGAGAGGCGGCTTCGGCTTGATGACACGATCCCTGCCAACTCCTGGGGGAGGGTGGAGGGTCAAAACAGGCGCAAAGAGGGAGATCTGCGTACGCTGGCTATTTTAAATAGCAAAAATGAAGCCTCAGGGGTACGTTTTTGTGCACTGAAATACCCAGGTGGGGTGGGGTGGGGTGTGTGTGTGTGGGGGGGGGTTAACCTGCTCCTTTTGCACCACTTTTCAGATCTAAATCATCCCCCAAGGATCCTGTGAGCACCTGCAGTGCCCAAAAAATTAGATTGCATGTGACAGATACCTCTATTTTTCCATTGGGTTGGGGGACTATTGGCAGCATTGGGGCACTTTAAATTGGGGAAATTTCATGGGGGAGTGGGGGTAGTTTAGATAGGGGGAAAGAGTAGCTCCCCTTGTTCTCCCAGTGCCGCTGCTCTGATCAGATCAATCAATCAATCAATCAATTAATTTGTATACCACCCTTCATCCGAAGATCACAAGACAATTCACAAAATAAAAACACAAGATACATAATAAAAACAAGAACAAACCAAACTCAACCAATAACCCCACTCCCACTAAACACAACTCCCTCTTGCACAGACACAGTATTAAAAGCAGAACTGCATATGACTGCCTCAACAGCAACATGAACACAAATCTTCAGGAATGCAAAATTCAAAGGATGCCTGGAGGCTTCCCAAGTTTCTACTGGGGCTCTTCAGTTTCCTTTCTGCCCTCCTCTCCACCTGTGCTGGTATTTATAAACTTTTTCCCCAGGGTGTCTCACCTCTCAGCTTTTTGAGCGGACTGTGAGTAGCTCCAGTGCATGTACATGCACACATGTGTATGAGAAGCTTGGTCTTTCCAAAGCAAGATCTCTCCCATGCCAGAAAGGCAAACCGAGAGAGAGGTCAGAGAGATGCCCTCTGAAGTTCCACAAGGATGTTTGATGGACAGCTGACATTCCAATCTGCCCTCACTGGCTTCCTTGTCCAGCTTGTCTCCACACCAGAGCAGGAGGGTCGAGGTCAGTGCAAGAGGTGATGCTTGCCCAGAACCTTTGTGTCAGTGAGGGATGGCAGAGACATGGAATGATGGGAGAATGGACTTAAGGTTGGTAAAGAGACGGTGGCACATTTGAACTGCATCTGCCCATGTAAAATTGAGGCATGCCACATGTTGCTGCCGACTTCATGTGGTTTTAAAAATGTTAACTATATAGTTACCATTGCTTTTGAGGAACGTTTTGGTAGGATTGAATTAAATCTTAGCAACTTTGGGGGGAATTTTCAGACTGGAAATTGAAATTGGAAACCATTTGGCACAGCCCTTCGGACATCACTTGCCTGGAGACAAAGCCAGGAACAAGGTGATGGGACTGTGACTATTTCACTCTGTTGTAATACACAGTTACTGACTTACACTTGCATGCATGCAAGGGTTAACTTGAGCTCAGGTTGCCAGTGAGGGGTGGTGGAGCATCTTAACGGGCTTCCTGCAGCCTTTTGTTTCCTCCCTCCCATTCTCTCTCTCTCTCTCTCTCTCTCTCTCTCTCTCTCTCTCTCTCTCTCTCTCTCTCCCTCCCTCCCTCCCTCCCTCCCTCCCTCTCCCTCTCTCCCTCTCTCTCCCTCTCTCCCTCCATGCTTCCTGGAACCCTCTCTCCATGCTTCCTGGAACAAGGAAGGAGCCACGTGGCTATGGCTTCCAACAGCAAGAAAAACCAGGTGAACTGAATCTCCCCCAAAGGGAGATTTTAAAGCATGCATCTTTGCTAAGCTAAAGACTGCATGATGCTTTTGGTAAGGAAACAAAGTTGTTTTTCTTTTTAAGTCATTTGGAAGCTTTTTTCATTTTCACTTTACAGTACTGCCAATGGATGGAAACTTGTTTGCTGTTACTTCTTGAAGCTCTTTAAGTAAAACATTCACTTATTTGCAAAGCTAAGTGCCTGTGATTTATTTTAGCTGATGTATTTTCATGGGGAATGTTTGTTTAAAGTTAGATTAGGGCAGATGTAAATCTAACAAAGTTTTAATGTGCCTGGAGTAATCACCATTGTGCTAACTCTGCTAAGAAGAATCTCTTTTCCAAACCCCTCTCTCCAACACACTCTGTGCTTTCCTGAACATTGTAGTTGAATTTGTATGGCATTTTGCCTGCATTTAGCTTAATCCAAGGTTTACCAGAGTTTGGCCCTAGAAGTTCTTTTCAGTGCCAAGTTGCATTCCCGGGATGCAGGGTGAGAATGGGAAAATAAAATAAAACAGAAACCTCTTTCATGGGGGGAAGAAAACTTTTGGGAAATTGAAGGACAGGGTTTGGCACATTACTAATCCAAATGGTGGAAGGAGAGGCTGGTATAGGGGGAGCCCTACTGGCAGGCTGTGATTTCCATGTATCCTCCTCCTTGTGAGCTGCCCAGAACCATCTAGCTGGCTGCTGGATCTGACCCAGCAGGACTCTTCTTCTGAGTGGTGTGTGTGGAAAGGGGAAGCCGGTGAGGACTGGACTGATCCCCCCACAGCCCCCTTCCCACCTCTTTTCTGCTTGAGCTTTGCACATGTTAGAAGGCAGGTGAAGACGTCTGTCTTGCTGCAACATGCTGATGAGTTTGATCTCTTCCTTACAAGGTCTCCCCTGCCTGCCTGCCTTTGTGTGTGCACAAACAGCCTTTCTCAAGGATTCTGGGAGTGATGAAGAAGAATGCAGGCCTGGGAGGTGTGTGGGCTGAGAGTGGGGACACATACAGCTGACAGGTTCCTTTTATCGCCCCCTTTAAATGACTGTTTCACTAACTGATGTTTAATTATCTCGCAGAGGCTTGTTAATGGGATTTCAGTGGCCTTGAGTTGCTTGCAATTCAAAGGCTTCTAAATGTGCGATTATCACTCTTGTATGAGGCATAAAAAGCAGCTGCCTCTCCTTGCTGCTGTTGCCACCATCGAAAAAAATGGTTGTTGTTTGGATGGGCCTGGCTGTAACTTACAATTGCTACAGATGAGATGAGGATTTGGGGTGGTTTCTTTCTGTGGGTTAAACCACAGAGCCTAGGGCTTGCTGATCAGAAGGTCGGCGGTTCGAATCCCTGCGATGGGGTGAGCTCCCGTTGCTCGGTCCCAGCTCCTGCCCAACCTAGCAGTTCGAAAGCACATCAAAGTGCAAGTAGATAAATAGGTACCACTCCAAGTGGGAAGGTAAACGGCGTTTCCATGTGCTGCTCTGGTTCGCCAGAAGCGGCTTTGTCATGCTGGCCATATGACCTGGAAGCTGTACGCCGGCTCCTTCAGCCAATAATGCGAGATGAGCGCTGCAACCCCAGAGTCGGTCACGACTGGACCTAATGGTCAGAAATTGATAGCCTTATCCTTCAATCCTCATTTAGTCAAATCCTCATTTAAAGTCATCAAAGCTGGTGGCTATCATTGCCTCCTGTGGGAGTGAGTTCCATAGTTAAAGTAGGAATGGATTTAGACACTAGGAGAGGATATATTGTTTAGTTATTATCCATCCTTGCTCACGTTAGTGAGATCAGCAGAGTAGTATCATTTGCAGCTTAAAGCTAAGCCAAGGTTGATTTAACCTTCTAGAAACAATAATCCAGGATGCTTTAAGGCAGACTGAATTTTCCTGGTATTGCAATCACACACACATTGTTTTGGGAAGAAATAAAAGTAGTATTTAATTACATACTCTAGATCTTGAAGCAGCAATTACAGTAGCAGAATACAAGCAGGTTTATAGCTACTATCTAAGTTACGAAAGTACAAAATCTAAGTTCAAAAATGGTGTCTGAGCTGCAGAGTTCAGACATGCATGTGTGGCCAGCTTGGAAGCATGATGAAGAAAGAAAAAGATGCCCAGGCAGGAAGGATGTGGTGTTACAGCTTCCTGCCAAGGCAGACAAAGGAAGTGATCTCACAGAATATTCTCTAGCAAATTTTACAGGAAAGCTCTGTGAACCTCAGCTCCTTCATGTGCCCATCTGGCAAAGCATGAATTGTTGGTTTTGACTGCAATAATGTCCCACAGTTAACAACACACCATGTGAAGAAGTACTTCCTTTCATCTGTCCCAAATCTTCTGACATTCAGCTTTATTTGAACTTTACAAGTTTTGGTGTAATGAGAGAAGGGAAAAAAGCTTTTTTCTATCCGCATTCTCCATGCCATGCAGAATTTTATAAACTTCTACCACAGTGCCAGGAAGAGGGGGCTGGGGGAGAACCATAGCTCAACGGCAGAGGACCTGATCTGCATGCTGAAGGTCCCAGGTTCAAATCCCCAACAGCATGTCTCATTAGAAAGGAACAGGGAGCAGGTGATGATGGGAAAGGTCAGCTTCCAGTCAGAGTAGACAAGCCTGGCTTTGACGGACCTGTAAGGTGGCTCCCTTTGTTCCTAACTTAAGCTGACCAAAACACCCAGGTCTCTGCCCCAGGGAGCTGATCATCTAAATCTGGCAGTGGAGGGAACAGGAGAGAAAGGAAGGACGCATGGAAGCCTTGACTAGCTGGTATGTGGGGATACCCAGAGGCCTCTAACTGTAAGGTCTGTCTCAGTGGAGAGGCCTTCAGAATGTGGCAGAAGCCATGAATTTTTTGTGCTCCTTTCAATATGTGCCGCAGATTTTTAAAAGCAGGTGTAGGTGCAAAGAACAAGGTGCACTTGGAGCAAGAGGCAGGCAGCGGTAGCAATGTTAGCTTTGCCCTCCAGGGGGCACCATGATGGGAATTACCCCTGCCAAGAGTGTCAGGTTCCCACTAGGGGACACTGCCATGCAAACACAGAAGTGGTCTGTTTGATAATACTGTTTTGAACACTGCAGAATATTAGGATGCAACAGCTGGCCTTCTTCCTTACCCCCCCTTCCTTTTGCCACTTGTCCTCTCAAGTTTCCTTTCACAAGCTGAAACACTGTCAAAACCACTGTCTTTGTGAGTTGGTTCTCTCCCAGGGGACTCCCCCCTCCCTTTGAAGAGGCTTCTCTGCTGATTTAACAGTAATTCTTTGTTTGCATTTTTCCTGAACTGCTCAACCATGGCTCTCCAAACATTTTGCTGATGTTAATTAAGCCTCATGGCACCCCACTCCGTGAGGCCAGGTAAGGCTGACTGCCACAGCGGACCTGGATTCTCAAGGTTACTTGGAGCACTGGGCTGGGGACAAAGCTTGGAAGGAGAGCCTTGTGGCATCTTGAGCTTCAGCAGCTCTGGCCCATGTTAAGAGTCCACCCTCGCTTGGAGCAAGGAGAACAGCATCATCATCATCATCATTATAATTGTTGTTAGTATTGCATGATTTTCCCCTTTTGAAATGGTCCTGTGGTCTAAGATTTCAAGGCAGCCTTACAATATATTCTTATACCAACCCCATTCTCTAAGTGGCAAGAGAGTCAGAGAATCAAAAAGTTGGAAGGGACCATGACCAGGAGTTTTTGCACTTTCCCAGGGTTCAGGTTTTTGGAATGAAGGGCAATGGAGACTGTGGTGTCTTTAGAATATATGGTTTTATTTACACATAACTACAACCTGAGCATGGGATGGAGGGGGGGGGGTCCAAAGCATGAATGTTTCAACAGCTCTTGCCTCTCCATTGGGTTTTTGGGGAAGCCCCCGGCCACAGCTTTTTGTGTTGATGCAGACAGATTTTGCTCAGTACAAATGAAGAAACAACCAATATGCTATTCCTGTATATGAAGAAACAGAACACTCTTGTGGGGCATTAGAACTATTCTTGCAGGCATTGTCTCCTATCCTATCTATGTGAAACATATGTTTGTGATTTTTTGTCAAGGTAAAAAGTAAAGGTAAAGGATCCCTGCTCTCTCTCTCTCTCTCTGTGTGTTTGTGATTACTCCTTGGTGAGGGGTATTTCACATATGCTCAAAACCACCCTTTTCTTCACAATTCCTGAAGGCCTTCCTAGCTGAGACCTAGCACTAAAATTAGGTTCTGGGGCTAAGCCCTGGTGGTGCTGACCCCAATGAAGCCCTGCTCTGCCCCAGTGCCAGAGACACTGCTAGGAGGAGGCACCCTTGGTTTTTTATGCAGGGACTTTAATGCTGCAGTGGGGATGGAGGAAGAGAAGGGGACCAGAGGGAGGGGGAAGGTGGCAATTGGCTTTGTGTTGCCTGTGGAATGTGCCCACCAGACTGTTCACTGCCAGGGCATAATTGTCTGAGAAACGCTTGAAATCTCCGCTTAATAAGCCAGCAATCTGCCAAAGTAATTAGTATTTACATGTTAGTCTGGTGTATTCTATGAATAGTTAATGGGCCGGGTGCCCATCAAGAGACCCCCTCAGAGCCTCCACAATGCTGACACAAACATATGAATATTCATGCTGAGGGAACCCAAGTGCTTGAGCAGAGAAGGAGATTGACAGGTGTCAGTCTCTCTCCACTGGGGCATGGAGGTTGGCACAAGGGACTTTGTCCCAGGGTTATTTTAGGTGTGTTTGGATTGACCCAGAACACTATCCATAAAATCCTCAGCCTGACATGCAAATGTTGATGTGGAGTGTCTGATGGATGGTGCCTAACCAAGGCTGGGCTTGGACCAGTCTTCTGTACATCAGAAATAGGTGATAATTTCTGATGTCCAGACGGAGCTCCAGAGCAGGGTTTTCAAGAGGAGGCATGCAAACTAAGCTTCAAATCCCCATTGGGTCATGTTGCTGACTGGGTGGCCTTGAGCTAGTCACCAAAGCTCAGCCTAACCTTCCCCAAAGGGTTGTTGTATGGGAAAAAATGGTGAAGAGCAATTTGGAGGAAAAGTAGGATAGAAAAGTAACGGAAGGAAGGAAGGAAGGAAGGAAAAGATCTTTCTGATGTCTCTGAGTATCCCACGCAAAGTGGGAATGATGTTGGGACAGCTGTTTCACTTGCCAAGAGAATGGCAGAGCTTTCTGCTCTATGTAGTCAATCTCTCCTTGAGTGCGGAGTAGTAATGTGAAGGAAAGGGTGCCTCTGAGCAGATGCAGGGTGCTTGGTTGCTCACCATCAAGTGGAAATGTTTGGTGTCTAAGCCCAGGTGCACCCTGACTCCAATGGGGCCTTGGAGCCCCCTGTTTCTAGCATCTCACACAGGCAGGAAAGAGCCCATTTCCCATTGGACCCGGCCCTTCAGCTGTGGGTCTCAGAATTATAGGGAGTGTCTGACCCTGAGGAAACGGGTGGGGCCCATGACCTCCGTGGGTGGATCTGGTGGCCCTCTTTACCCACGCTTTCCTGCTCCTTTTCTTTCTGTCCTGGAGATTATTTGAAGCCTGACATCCCGGAAATAAATGGGAAATTACAGGCCTATTGACTGCTTCTGAGATGGAGCAGACAGCTCCTTTATTAAGGCAAAGCCGGCTGATGGATTCCTTGTCTTTGCACTGGGGGCCTGCTGCCTGCTGCCCTTGTGAACCTGATGGGACGTGCTCAACACCTTGCACCCTCCCCTTTCCCCATTTGCAGCTGGAATTATTGTCCATTGATTTCCTGGCTCTCATTTTTAATGGGCATTGATGCTTCAGGCCACAGGATAGTGGGTTGATTACTGGTGTGTGAGGGGCTGTTTATGCTCCCAGCACCTCCAAGTTGCAGGAAGCTGAGAAGTTTCTGGTGCTCCGGTATAAGAGGTGACACCAGGGCCGGCCCTACGGCTAGGCTGGGTGGCGCAGGGCGCCCGGGCGCCCGCCCACCCGCCGTGGAGCTGCGCCCGCCGGCCCGGCCGCGCAACTCCGGCTGCCCGCCGCGCTGGGAAACGGGGCAGGGCGGGGCGGGGGCGCCGGAGGGATCCGTCACGCCAGGGCGCCAAATATACTTAAGACGGCCCTGGGTGACACATGTGCCTGGGTACAGAAGCTGGGGCAAGCTTTTTCAGCCATGGATTGTTTCAACTGGGGAGGACAGCAGATCTAGAGGCTTTATAGCAGACAGTGCCACTAGATTGGTTCACTTGTACCAGCTGATTCCTAGGACCAGGAGGATTCTGGGATGTCTTGCTAGTGTGGTAACTCAGAACCAGAAGGCTCCTGGGTAGACAGACTCACTACACCTGCTGCCACAGGGAGGCAGGATGAGTAATAGGTAAGGGGGCTGATGCCCAGGTAGAAGGGAGTTAGAAGTCACAGTGGGTGATGCAACATGGGGCAAAGCCTCACCTTAGCTACGGGCTCACTAGGTGGTAAGGGGTACTCTTCTCCCTGATGATAATAATGCTATCCTGCTTTTGAGGGTATTTTAAAAATAATTGAGAATTTGTGAGTAACTCTGCAAACTTGAAATGCTCTTTATCAGTGGTTCCCAATTAGCTAAGTACTGCGGGCCCCTGTTTTTTTTTAAATCCAAGCCATGGACTCACCAACTTTTGAAATTGTTGATATCTCTATAGTAGTTTTTGTTATGTGAATGTTACCAAGGATTCCCTAGGTGGTTTACATGAACCCCCTGGGGTCTACAGACCACCAGTTGGGAACCACTGCTCTATATCATGGGTGGGAAGCCTCCCATTGACCTCCATTTCCCATCGTTCCTGACCAATGACCATTCTGCCTGGGGCTGATGGGAGTTGGAGTCCAACAACATCTAGAAGGCTGCAGTCTTGTCACATCTGCAAATTCTGATGGTAGATATTCTACAGCTGTTTTCTGGGTGTGCTCTTCTGTGAATACCAACTCTTTAGAACCAACATTTGATATCCAACACTTTTTGCACAGCGCTCAGTATTTGGCTTTGACAAGTTTGACAAGTGACATACAAGTGACATACAGTGATGTCTGACATGCAGCAATGGAAATCTGATGGTATCTGACAGCAAGCTGAGATGCTTTGCATTACTCTCATATATTTAGTGAGCAAAACATAAAAAAGATAGCAAATCCCAACATCAGTCTATAAATTTTGAAATTTTGAAATTCCCCGTGTCTCAAAGGTTTTTGAAATTTTAATTTCATCTCTGATAGGAGCAGCTGAGCATCACCTTTTCAATCACTCCTTAGGCCAGTTTGAGGACTAGCAGCATGCTCTGTTATGCAGCTCTTCCCCTTGTATTGTGTAGAAGAAGGGTCTCAAGAGGTACCTTGTCTTGAGGCACATCCTGGATTCCCACTGCCCAAGTTGCACCTCTTCCTTGTGATTGTCTGCCCCTCCCAACTGTGGGTGAGTTATCTGAGCTGGATCAATGTTGTTGTGAGGAACAAGAAGTTCATTGATCCTCAAGAATAATCCCCCCCTTAGAATGCAGCCAATTAAGTCCGTCTAATTAAAACAAACGGCCTAGTATGTTTCAATCTGAACAGCTCCCCTGAGAAGGTCAATGACATCCGGAAAATGACTGTGGGTTATTTGGAGGGGTGGGGTGGGGTGGAGTGGAGGCAGCACAGATATTTGTCTCTGCAGGAGCTGTGGAAGGGCTGTGTGTTCACATGAAAAAGAGCTGAGCTGTCTGTTTATCTCGAGTCTAGGGGGTGAATCTGGGTGAAGATTCTCAAAAGCTGCCTCTTATAACCTGGTGCCCTCCAGATGTTTTGAACTATAAGTCCCAGCAGTCCCAACCAACTGCACCAAAATTCAGTCCTGAAACCATTCAATCTGGCTTCGAACTTACAGCGACCCCTGAGAACTTGGAATGCGAGGGACTCATGAGCAATTCTGTGATGAATAATTTGGAGTGTGTGAGAACCCTTTCGGCACAAAAGGATCCTTGGAAGATTTCAAATACCCCCCCTTATATTTTTAGTGCCCATTCAGTTCTCTTTGTCGCCCCCCCTGTGTCAGTAGCTTCAGTGTCATTTTAAAAACGTTGTTGTTGTTGTTGTTGTTTACCTTGGGTGTGTGTTAAACAAGAACTGTCCTAGACAATCAGGGTTGACCAGCATGTTTTTGTCACATTGCCAATCTATTGTGCCTCTGTAATGATGTCACTGGGGGCTAAAGGAACCCTTGTAAAATTGCTCCCTTTTTGAATTGGGTGGCAGTTGTGGGGAGAGAAAGGGAATACATCAACCCATTGCCCTTCCAACCCAAAATTATCTTGCTCAAGTCCAAGGAAAGATATCTGTATGCAAACCATGTGCTGTCAGAGAGGAACCAGTGGTTGTGAACCTCAACACACATGGGAGTGAGAATGATGTTCATCGGTACTACATTGTATCCAAGGGGGTGTGAATATGAATGTATCGGCCATAGGAACATAAGAAGAGCCCTGCTGGATCAGACCAAAGGCTCCTCTAGCCCAGCATCCTGCCTTTACAGTGGCCAACCAGATGCCTGTGGGAAACACACAAGTAGGACCTGACCCCCAGAACACTCTCCCCTCCTGCAGTTTCCTGCAACTGGTTTACAGAAGCATTATTGCCTCTGACCATGTAAGCAGGACATAGCCATCATGGCTAGTAGCCATAGAATCATAGCTTTCATAGGACCATAGAACTGTAGATTTTGAAGGTGCCCCATGAGTCATTTAGCCCAACCCCCAAAATGCAGGAATCTCAAGTAAAACATTCCGTGACGGATGACTATCCAACCTTTGCTTAAAAACCTTCAATGAAGGAGACTCCACAACTTCCTAAGGGAGTCTGTTCCACTGTCCCTGTGAGTATCCCCAGAATGTGGGCAGGACACACCTTGCTGCCTCAGACTGAGAACAAGATGGTGGCCTCACCTGAATGCAACCAGAGTAGTTGTTGACTCATAATTCAACGCTCGCAAGGAGACACATCATCTACTGCACCTGAGGGCACCATTTAGTTTTGGGTAGCAGGGCACCGGTGTACACAGCCCTTTTCCCAACACCCCACTGCTCCTGCCTGCCTCCCAGCATCTCCCTCCTGAGGCTTCCTCCTCACTCTGCCTAATGGTAGAGTCAGCCCTGACTGGGGGAGAGCAGGCACAGATCAAAGTGCAGACATCTCTTTAGTTCTTTTGCTGTGGTGGTGTTTTCATTGCCCACCCTTGCAGCCTACCCAGGAGCTTAAGCTGAGATTTCCTGACAATGGGTCAAGGCGTAACCCTCCCTCCTCAAATTTCCAAAGCATGTCCCTCCTTCCACAAACAGCCCAAAGATAGGTGTTCCTCTGCTCTGTCACAGAAAGCTTTGGTAAGCACTGATGTTCTCATGTTTATTTAAGATATTTGGCAAGTTTCAGCAGACATATTCAACAATGCACTGGATTCCTACTCGATACCCCTCCTTTCCACTCTAGCAACAGCTCACCAATTAAATATCCATCAACAGTGAGGAAAACAAACTTGCAGAGCTGTTAATGTGCCACATTAAAAAGTTAATAATACCATCCAGCACCTGCGGCAAGCCGCACGAATTAAGAGCAACGGCAATGTAATCCAGCAAATAGAAGAGTCGTGTAATTAACACTCATAAAATGACCGAGCAACAGCTCTTTGGTGTGCCTGTGTATACAAACATGTAGGTACACAGGAACTTCAAAAAAAACCTAGACCAATAAGCAGCTGTGTGGGGTTTAATAACATCTCAGCTGCACTGAGGGGGTGGACAATTCTTCTCATCTTCATATTGTGCTCTCTCCTGGAAATGGATTTCAGAATACCCTGTGAAGCAAATAAGGCAGGGACATAAGTTAGATCTATTGTGTCTCTGATTAGGAAGGTGCGAGCCACATTTAGAGCAGAGTATTCATGGAGGTGATGGTTCAAGAGGCCACCAACTAAGATTCTGACAACATCCCCAACCTGGTGCCCCAACCTAGTGCCTTCCAGATGTTTTCCCCTTTGAATCCCCTTACAGTGGTACCTCAGGTTACAGATGCTTCAGGTTACAGACGCTTCAGGTTACAGACTCTGCTTACCCAGAAATAGTACCTCGGGTTAAGAACTTTGCTTCAGGCTGAGAATAGAAATCATGTAGTGGCGGCATTGCGGCAGTGGGAGGCCCCATTAGCTAAAGTGGTACCTCAGGTTATGAACAGTTTCAGGTTAAGAATGGACCTCCAGAACGAATTAAGGTCTTAACCCGAGGTACCACTGTATTATTTACCTACTAGTCAATGCCAAGCTAATCATCACCTCGGGTTGGAAAGATGCTTCATTTATCATTTGGGAAAGATGAGAAACTTGCGCACTATCTCAAAGTCCTCAGGGATGTTGCCAAGCCAGAAGACTTTGCTGCATATAGTGGCAGAGCATCTGCCTTATATGCAGAAGGTCCCAATTTTTTTTAATCCCATGTGGTGGACTTGTTGTAAGGTAAAAGCTTACTGGGAAATGATATATAATGAGTTAAAGAAAATGTTTAAAAATACATTTGTGAAAAAATCAGAGCCATTTCCATTAGGTATAGTAGGGAATGAGATCCCAAAGAGAGATATAAAACTGTTTATGTATGCGACAAGAGCAGCAAGAACTCTTTTAGTCCAAAAATGGAAGCAACAGGAAATTCCATTGCTAGAAGAGTGGCAGACGAAGATGATGGATATGGCAGAATTGGCAAGGCTGACTGGAAAAATCCAAAACCAGCGTGATCAAGCTTTCCAAAAAGACTGGAGTAAATTTGTACAATATCTGAAGGACAATTGCAAACAATTAACAACACTAGCAGGGTTGTAAGGAAACTTGCCATGTTAAGGATTTGTACCTTTTTATATTTCTTTAAAAATTTGTGATTAGCAGAAGGAGTGAAACGTAAATGGGAAAGTGTATAAATGCTATGAAGTAATAATGAATTATGGAAACTGTCAGGGGTTTCTTGCGACTACTCTAGAGTAACGACGCTCCTCAGGTCACTTTTCCATAACGTGTTTATTGGTGCTGATATATACAGTGAAGCAGGTGCAGAAACATGTCTCCTTACTCCGATGCAGAATCCGGAAGTGCCCCTCGGCGCGAACGCCCCCAACATAAAAGGCGCGGGACACTGAATCTCCTCCCCTTTCGTCTTCTTCGTAATTCTGGAACCGGAGGAAAGGGTCTGCGTTCCATGTTTTCCCTCTCCCCCTTGTCCCCTTCTCTCTCCTCCCGTCTGTGGAGTCTGGGCTCTTTCATCCTGCCTGAGCCTGGGCACTCTCTCTCCGTGTCCTGACTTCTTTCCCCCGAGTCTGTGTTTCCTTCGCTACTCTGTGAGGAGCTACTCTTGATGTTAGGGGGAGGTGCTCTGTAGTCTCTCCCCCTTACAGAAACCATCCATGAGATGGGAGGGAGGGAAGTCGAAGCTCGATTGAGCAAATATGTAATGATAAGGATTTGTATAAATGTGATAAAATGGAAACCTAATAAATATTGTGTGTGTTTTTACCGTATATAGATATATATGCGCAGAAGGTCCCAAGTTCAATCCTCAATGGCATCTCCAGGTAGGGCTAGGAGAGAACCTTGCCTGAAACCCTGAAGAGCCACTGCAGTCAGTGGAGACAATATTGAGCTTGGGGGACTGGTGTTCTTGACTCCCAATAGGAAGCTTCTTCTGTTCCTTCCTGTACAACATCTCAGACCTTTTATTTTGCCTAAAAGTGAGCTTATTGGAGAGGCATGTCATTTCCTTTTGATGTCCTTGACCACTTGGCTTCTCTCCTTGGCCTGAACAGACTTTCATCCTCATGTTGTTCTCTGTATAATTTTCCTTTGTCCTTGTCATCTTGCCCTTGCCTCTGACCTGCTTCTCTTTTGTTCCCAGCCTTGATCTTTTCTTTGATCTTCCTTTTCAAATGGCTCATTCAGCGACTTGATGTATGTCAACTGCTGTTCATGTTTTTGTACCTGTTTTTCACTTAATTTTTTTTTAAAAAAACAAATAAAAAAGAAGTCCTGACTAGAGGTCGACTTCAACATGAAAGTCACAGCAATGTGTGGCTCACAGAGGTGAAGTTGTCAATTGCCTCCACCCCTCAAGTGTCTATTTTGCATCTGGCTGGCTGCCTCTTCCCTCAACCATAGTTTTTGCAGAGTTTTGCATGAGGTCTGGTTAGCAGAGCATGGAGTTGTAGTGAAGAAAACATAGTTTACTCATTTATTTTTGGCCAGGGAGGCTTACATCAAGAAAAACAGCTCAGCCTCTGCCCTCAGGCTTACAGGTATCTGAAGAAGTGTGCATGCACACGAAAGCTCATACCTATGACAAACTTAGTTGGTCTCTAAGGTGCTACTGGAAGGATTTTTTATTTTTATTTAGTCTTTAAAAAGATGAAGAAAAAAGGCACAAAAAGAAAATGGGACACGGAGGGAAGAGGAGAGGAGAGCAAGCAAACTCAGACATCCATCCCTAATGTTATCTGGTTCTTACAATAGGCTTTGGTGGGCCTGCAAGAAATAACCTGGTAACCTGTGATGTAGCTAGTACAGTGGTACCTTGGTTTATGATGACGATCCGTTCCGGGGAGCCGGCCGCTCCCCGAGTTTGTCGCTCGCCGAAGGCACACTTCTGCGTGTGTGCGAAGCACCGATAGACCGCTTCTGCACATGTGCTGTGCAGATCGCTTCTGCGCATCTGCGCGTGTGGAACCCGGATGTAAATATTTCCGGGTCCGCGGCGGTCGCTCTCCGAGTTCGTCGTAAATGGAGGTGGTCGCAAACCGAAGTTCCACTGTAGTTGTTGCCCAAGCATGTTGGGATGGGGGCACAGAGGGAAGCCTTTAGAGGCCCAGGGGGCACCTGCTGGCTTCTTGTCAGGCCAATGTGACAGTTAAGGTCCACAGGGGACCAGCTGATGCCATCACCAGAGGAGAGGGTTCTCCTTCTTCTTTCTAATAGAGGACTTGAAACTAAGGGCCTGGTGAGGGAGGACTCCACCCTCCAGCACAGTTGGCAAACAGCAGGAGTGAGTGGTTCAGTCAGAATGGAGAGTGGTGAAGGTTGATGTAAGTTGCAGTTCAACCACATCTGGGTGGCCATGAGACCATCACAATCCTGTCTCAAAACCTCCTGTCATTCAGGAAAAGAGGGCAGGTCCCAGGGGCACGTCCAGATTAATGTTAAACCATCTAATATTTATTTGGCACCTTGTAGACCTAACAAATGTATTGCTGCATTTATGGCTGATAGCTCACATTGTCAAATTCATGAAGTGTTCTTCATGGATATAAAAATATACACAGTGAATGTAGGGCAAAAGGTTAAGGAAATTCAAGATACCCCATTTCAAAAGGTGGAAACATTTTGCAGAGAAATGTCTCAGGCATTCTTTCCAGCTCCTTTTGTCGCTTTTGTGCTCCTGACCACACAATTGTTTCTCTTTGCCTGTGTGTGCAGGCATGTGTGCACATATATAACTGCAAATCAAGGCCAATGTTTCACGCACCTGAAGAAGCTGCCTCTAGTGCATATATGTTTCTGCCACAATAGGAACATAGGAAGCTGCCTTATACAGAGTCAGACAAATCCTCCATCCAGTACAGCATTGTCCATTCTGACTGGCAGTGGCTCTCCAGGGTTTCAGGCAGGGTTCTCTCCCAGCCCCAAGAGGGATTGAACCCTGGACCTTCTGCATGTAAAGCAAATCCACTACCACTGAGCTATGGCCCTTCCCACAAATGTGCCCAGTCGGTAAGCCATAAAACCCTTTCTGGGTTTTGCTGCAACAGGCCCACCCCTCTAGGATTTGACACATGCCAAAATTGCTGCCTCCAAGAAACTGAAAGTATTCAGAGGATTTTTCTCTCCAGCCTTTCTTTGGGCAAGAAGCCACTAAACTCACCAGCTGTCATCTCGGTCTCCCTGTCCCTCTTCCGTCCCTGTTCTGTCCCCTCTTTTCCCTACCTTGTATTGATTTGATGTATTAAGCCTTTCAATTATTTTGCCGTTTGAAGCCCAAGTCAATAAACTCTAAAGCTATCCAGCAGGATGACCTTTTCCAGGGGCCTTTGCCTTCAGTGGAAGAAAACTGCATTTCTATTGACCAGTGTGCAGCCTTCAAATATCATTCTGTGACCTGTCTCCCTGGCTTGTGAAATATTTGCCCTAGGGGGGAGGAAAGCAAAGGGCTGCTACCCGCCAGCCCTTTCCTCCCCACTTGAGCCACAGAAATAAAATTGCCATCTTTTCTTCCAACAGAGCACCTCTTCTTGAGGCCAGCCAGTCTCTTGGCTCTGTGAGAATGGGAGAGCAATATCAGCCTACCTTATTGGGGTGTTGTAAGACAGGCTGGGGAACTAGAAGTCCTGGGGGCCAAATACGCCTCTATTCAGCTTTGTGGGGGCTCTCACTAGGCCACACCCTTCCTTGGGCCACACCCCTCACTGACGCCTTCTTTGTTGCACAACTCCTCAAGCACTTTTGTTTGGCTGAGATGAGCCATTGACCTGCCTTTTGTTGCCGGTGGATGGAGGTCTGAATATGTGTGGAAAACTGGCTTTTGTGTGACTGAAATGTGACTCCAGTCCCTAGTGATCCCTCCACCACATCCAAAGTCTTGGATAGGTGAGTATATCAGCTTCTAGGCTGGTATACTCCACTGCCCCATTCCAGGGGCATGCCCAGAGAAGGAGGAGTTTGGGGAGATGATGGTTCTAAAGCCTTCCCTGACCCACCCTGATATCGCCTGGGATGATGTCAACACATTTCAAGGCAAATCTATCAAATTTGCATTTCCCAAAACAATGGGAACTGAAATACAGACATCCTTCAAAATTCACACTTACCCAAACTTTGTGGTGTGCTTCTCCAACCAACCAATGTTTCCAAAAGTGCATATATTACAGAAAAGTGTGCCTATAAGTTAATACACACCAGGAACATTTAAAAACTGAGTCTCACAAACAGGGGCAGAAATATGCAGAACTGAATTTAAGTTTGGAAAAATGAGAAACAGAGAGAAGTGAAATCCTTCCACCCCCAGGTGATGTTCTGATGTACACAATATGCAAACAGTATTTGGCAAATATTAGGGTTATTACAGCAAACCAGTGGGATCACCTGGGATCTTTCCTTTCTCCTCCCAGCCTCTCATCCTGGCATACCAGCATTTCCCGGTCTCTCACCCAGGGTTCTCAATCAACCCTCTTTCTCCCCCATGAGTTTACAATCTCTGGACCCTAATAAAGGCCCAGGCATAGGATTGGAAAGAAATAAGAGAAAGGAGAAAAACAAAGAATTGATCCACTTTGTCAATTTTTGACGAAAGCTGAAGTCCAGTTTCACAGTCCTCCTGTTTTGCAAGCAGCTTCTGCTTTTTGCTTTTGGGTCACCAAGGGCTGAGAAAGGAGAAGGGGGGGGGGAGAGGGAGGGACAGAGCTCATGCTGAAGTCACTGTCAGACTCCTGAAGATGCCCAGATGCTCCTGCATGTCACTATCGATCGCCCTGCCCCCGACAGTTTGCTCCAGCGGAATCTCAGTCCCACACCACTAATTGGGGGAGACAGGCCTGTTTTTTCATTGCCAGTTCAGTTTATTGGCACCATCAGTTGTGGAAGGCCGCAGATGGGGAACGGCAGGAGGAGAGAGCTCTGCATGTGCCCCGTCGGTGCAGTCAATTTGCATCCCAGCCCTGCCAATGGGATGCTAGAAAGCGACCAAAGCAATGGCCCCAAGAGACTCCGAGCCACCTTTGGCTAAGAGGACAGTTTGTTGATGGTGGTTTTTTTTTACCAAATGTGAATGACTTTGTTAAGAGGATAGAGGTCACTTGGGCCGTTGAGAAAGGGAACAGCAAGGATGGCCCTACCATTAGGCCAAGGGAGGAAAACAGCTCAGGATATTATTCCTCCTGAAACCCCCAGCCATTACCTCTCCTGGGCCCTCTAATCTGTCCCACGGCCTCACATGTGGCAGAGGGTGCTGCCCTGAATTCAACTGCTACTTTAGTTGGCTTCAGTATGTGCAATGGGGAGGGACTGCCAGTTTGCCTTTTGTCTCTGGCAGCAAATTGTCTTGTGAAAGCCTTGAAGGTGAAGTTACTGGTGATTGCACCATGGTAACAGAGGAAGGCGAGACTATCAATGGCAGCTTGCCATTGTGCCTGTCTTCTACCTTCAGTATCAGAGGCAGTATGTCTCCGTACACCCGTTGCTGGGGAACACAAGCGAGGAGAGGCCTGTTTTGATCATGTCCTGTTTTCAGGTTTCCCGGAGGCACATCTGCCTGTCCATTATGAGAACAGGTTGCCAGACCTGATGCAGGAGCCAGTCTCGTCTTATGTTCTTAGGAAAGGGCAAAATCCCTTCCTTTTGGGACAGAGAAGGGGCAGTGGCGGTGGGATCGCCTTGTGCAAGTTCACAGCAGCTTTAATTGATGGATGGATGGTTGGGTGCTAATGTCAGCAGCTGCACCCATAGCAGAGCAATACTTTCAGCAAGCATCTACTTGCACAGCACTGAAGAACCCCCAATTATTCACTCCCATGCCATGAAGGCAGGGGTACTCCTGCCCTCTCTTTTGGCTGCAGGTTTGGCATAGAGAATTGCCTCAGCTGCCCCCACTGGCTAACAGTCCCACCAGAGCTCTGGACATCGACTGGGCACTCCTGAGGAAACCCCCCTTTTTTTCTATGCAAAATATCAACATTGCCTCTCCCTTTCTAACTCACCCAAATAAACCCACCAAGCAAGGTCTCAGGCAAACAAGACCCGACAAGGCACTGTTTTGAATATTAGGACTTGGTGGCTGTAATGTTCACTTGTGGGTGGGTGGCAGCAGTGCCAACTTGGCCCCGCAACTGTAGGTGCCCGGGGGCATGGGTGCAATGAGATCTATGGGTGCCCGGCCCCTGCATGGGGAATGTTGTGAGTGCTCGGGCACCCAGGGACCCCAGGGAGTTGGCACCCGTGGTGGGTGCTATGTATAAAGGGGCAGACACGCACTCTGGGATTGCAGGGAAACAAAGAACACTCATTTCTGCTCTGATTCCAGGCAAACAGCTCTAGGACTCTACTAAATCAATCAGTTAAAGCAAGAAACAAAAACATCAGATACTGATGCACCACAAAATGCAACTCCCGGCCCCATCTCATTACTTTGTTGCTTGTGATGGAGTGTCCTGTTTGGCCCAGAGCTACAATCATATTTATTTATTTATATTTTGTTTTGTTTCAACTATGGCTACCTACCTGTAAACACACACACACACACACACGAGAGAGAGAGAGAGAGAGAGAGAGAGAGAGAGAGAGAGAGAGAGAGAGAGAATGGAGAGAGGTGTGTATGTCAGGCTAGAAGCAGCCACTTGCTACTGCATTCAGCTGGCCTCTCTGTGCTGTTGCCTACCTTTCCATTTGTGCCATTGCCAAGCCTACCATGTGACGGGTGCTTCAATTGGGTTGCCAGTAGCAGTTTGTTAGAAGCTTCATCCCCCCTGTCCACAGGTTCTGCTCTTGCATTGAAGGGAGAGTGAGATAAATATTTTTTTGTCTTTCTGCATTTAACTCAGCAAAAAAGAGAGCTGATGATTCAACCTTTAACCTCCAACCAGTTTTCTGGAGTGAAAAACTTACCCCAGGCACACCTTTCATTATGCAGGCTACACACAAGTAGACCTACAGGGTAGTCCTCCCTTGTGAAGTTTACACATAAGTAGACCTACAAGGCAGCCCCAATTTGCCAACTGTACGACACCCCCAAATTTCAGCCAGTTAACACTTAATGTTGTCATTCTGGAAATGAAAAACCACATGTAACATAAAATACCCCAGAATTGCATTGGATTTTGCCAGTGGGGTGTTTATTACCCTAGTCTGTGTTAGTGGATTGGGATACTAATACCTCATCATTTTTCCATAGAAAAATGGTCAGGGAAAGGTCAAGAAACTGTGTGTGGTGTGTAAATAGACAGAACACAGATCTGATGGACTGCATTTGGGTTGCTGAATGTGTGTGTGTGTGTGTGTGTGTGTGAACATAGCTGGAGAAAAAGTAAATTAAAAAGAAGAGAATTTAGCCTGTAGGGTTTCAGTACAAGTAGACTTTATTGAGTTATACTCACTATGCACACAGGAGGGGCACCAGGTTGGGGAAAGCTGGCATTCTCTGACTCTGTCTTCATCATTACAAACTGGTATAATTTAGCTATGAAACATAATGGACTGTATTGTGAGATGGTGAATGCACTCCGATTCCCTGTGCTTTCCTTTCCCTGCAGTTCCCAGAATTTATTCCCAGGAAACAGGGGACCAGTGGAAGAGATAAATTAGAATTATTTTTAATAAAATGGAGATCATTTTTAATCATGTTTAAGTTATTTTTCTTTAGCCAGCTTGCATGATGTAGATGTCCCTGAAAAATGGGGGACTTTCATCTCTTGCCGCACAGAAATTAATTCCGACCTGTCAGCCGTGGTGTTTAATGTAGATAATAACTATTAGTTCTATGCCAGACAGTCTACTCCATTCCATAGCTCTCCCCCTTCCCACTGCAGCCGCCACAGTCTGCTAACCCTCTACCAGGAACTAAAATTCTTCAGAGGTGGAAATGATTGGGTCTCTCTGTGTGTGGCAGTTATGGTGCATGGAAAGTACATTGTTATATATTATAAATGAAACAGATCTCCAGTCCCTAATCTGTAACAAAAAATCTTGCAATCCTGGCCCTTTGACCTGGAAGTACTTGCCTTCGGATCCTGTGTGTGTGTGTGTGTGTGTGTGTTAAAAAGGGCAGTGACTGGTTACTTCCAAAACAGGGGCCTTTCACACTGGGGAGGAAGCTAAATTTTAAAGACAGTTCTAATCTCCCGCCCTAAGTATTCCAGAATGGGGCTAAGGCCTGTTGGCACTGAATCCAGTATTCTTTGATGGGACAATGCCCTTCTGCAGAGTATTAAGAGAGGCAATGGAGTTTGGATGCCGACATATAAGGGCCCAGATGCAAGCAATATCTCTCCCCTCCTGCAAAACTCCTTTCTGGCTTTCTGTGTTCCAACCTGTGGGAGCTGCTGTGAGCACATGGCTCAGCATTGTAATAGAGTCATTACAGAGCTGATAGAATTCCGAAGCATGGATGGCCTGAGGTGGAAGGAGCTGGAGCATGAAACAGCAGCTCCTCCAGCTGCCTTGCCTGTATTCTTTGGGGATCTAGCATTTGTGACAGCAAAAAAATGGGCAGCGGCAGTAGCGGTGTGCGTGCCGCACCAACCCCACTATCCAGTGTGCAGACGGCAACTTTCAGAAACAAATGGATGGTATCCATCTGAAATGGGTTGGAAACACATCCCCACCCAAGCAGCAATATCTTTTCACTTTTTCTATCTATCCTGGTCCAGTCAGTTCAGGGAGCAGGTTGAGTCCATAGAGCTGGGGATTACTAGGGAGTTGTTGGCTCCATTGATGGAAGGACATGTTGCTGGACCCGGGAGGTGGGAAGCCTTGTTGGGGAGCAAGGGGGGAACCCCCCCCCCAAGGCCTAAGTGTGACACAAGTGACTGCTTCTTCCTAGGCTTCGAAATTGGGCAAGTGTGCACTCCTGAACAAGAAATAGGGAAATGCATCTATAAATAGAGAAAGTGCATACAAAAATGCATTATATGCCAGAAAATTGCTTGCAAGAAGTGTTGTGTGAGGAGCAAAATTGCATTAAAAACATATATGTGCAATAGGGAAAATGTGCACTGACTTTGAAAAACATATACTGTATGTTGTAAACTGTTGTGGAAATGTGACAAAATGAATTTAAGCTTGGAAAAAAATGAGAAACTGAAATTGACACATTTGACACATTTTCCTCAGAAAATGAGGAAAGCAATCAAGCAGAGGCATGCTAGCAATTTAAATGGGAACACTATTTTGCAAGATCTTTTGCATTTCTGATGAAAAGCTAAAGGCTGCAGTTCAGCTGGCTGACAATTTTCTTTGTTAAAGTTCAGTGTGTCTTACCAGTTGAACTTTTGCAGCCAAAAGGAAGAACCACTTATTCCCAGGAAACAATGCATAACATTGCAGCCATTTTGAGTCTAGTAAACTGGGTGTTGTGCCCTGTACTGCTGCTGTTTGGTATGGGTACCAACACAGCTGCTTTTCTAGACTGTCCTTGTGGGCAGAGATATGGGACTTGTCATGATGAGCTCCAGCACTTCAGAATTTACCACTGTGCCCCTGAGATTCTGAAGGGAGCCATGTTGAACCAGAAGATCCAAAGGGTGCATATTTAGAGATTGGAACTGAGGAGCCAGGACCACGGACAGTTCCCACATGGCAATGTAATTGCTAGTCTAGCTTTGATCAACATATTCTGCACCATTTCTTTCTAAGGTAAAGAGGGGCTTATCGTATAAACAGGAGCTTTTGGCAAGTTGGGCGTATGCAGTCAGAAATGGGAGCTTACTCCCAAGAAAGTACCGTATACATAGTATTGCAGTTATGGTAATCCTTGTAAATTAGGTATTATTTGAGCGCCACTTCATAACAGAGCCACATGGCTGGACTGGCTGCATTTTTGGACTCATGACTCAGGGGGCCTGTCATTATGAGCTTTTGTACTTCAAAATTTACCACTCTATCACTGGTAGAACTGCTGCAGCTCAATGGGCAATGAGCTTTTTACAGATTTTTATGCAGGAGTGACACAGCCAGCCAGAACATACTTCTTCCCCTCTCCTCCAAAACCAATATTTTTCCTAGTGCCACCACTGACAATTCAGAAAACACTTTCAGGCATTCAGACCTGAAACCAAATTTGGAGCTGCAATGACAGTTGAGACCTATTTGCGATATCTGAAAGGCCTTTCCCGGCATACGCTGAGAGCTATGATAGTCCTTGGAGGTGCTTCAAGGCTGCCCTTTGCCAGAATGTCATTTTTCACTTCCTAACAATGCACAATAAAACAGTTCCAGAGTTTACAGGTTAAAAAAAACAAAAAATCTGTGGAGGGCTGTATAAAATGCTTTGCCATTAATTCCCAGTTACACGACAGCAAGTGTAGTTCAAGCCAGCCTGACAGCTCAGGAGCAACAAAGTTGTACTAGTCAGAGAGGGATGAAACTGGAAGTTTAGCTCCTGAGAGAGAAACAAGGCTTCCCAAAGGGGTTCAAGCTGTCTCCCAGTTTTGGTATATACTAAGCAACCAAGTGGGCTTTATGAAGTGAGAGATGACACTCAGGTAGAGTCATGTAAATAGCCTAAGTCATTCACATGTTTCACAAATCAGCCACAGCTGCAACAGTTGTTCTCCAACTCCATATTCTGCCTCTGAAAATGGTGGTTCCATAGCCATAATGAAAATCAGATATAGAGAACATTGGGATGCTCAGGAATTCATGGGACTCCAAAATCAACAAACCTGGAGAGGCTCTGAGAGTTCAATTTTGTACAGCTTGCCTTTGAATACTGAATGGCTGTGCAAGGGGAGAGGAGAAGGGGGAGAATTCATATTTGTTTCAAAGGAGCAAGTGTAATGGATTATATGGCAGTTGATGAACTATAAGCATGCTTCATTGTCATCTTTGAATCTGGAAAAATTGTTTCATACTTTGAAACAAATGATTGAATTATTAAGATCAACGTTAGTCAGGGTATTGAAAAAGAAGAAAGCAAACCAAGCTATAGATTGCTGCAATGCTAAGTTTGACTTGAGGAGGCCCTTGGTTAAGATGAAAGGATCCTGGGAGTCTTTGAATTAAGGAGAGGAGCAAAATATGAATGTGCATAATAACTGACCAAGCTTCATGGAGAATGTGCACATAATCCTTCCATGAAGAAATATACTTGCGTATATTTCCTGGTCAATATAAATAATATCCAAATTTGCTAGTATCTGCCTCCTCTTTCATGAAGGAAACCACACCTGGAAAGATTAGCTTTGGTAATGACCTGAAAATACAATACTGTTTTGGGAAATAGCAAGTTCTCTTGGGTTTTCAGAGCAGGCTTCTACAACCTGGTGTACTCCAGATGTTTTAGACTACTGAAACTCAGTGTGGTGAGGGTTGTTGTCCATGACAACTGGAAGGTACCAGCTTGAGGAAGGCTGTTTTAGAGGAAAGGCAGAAAACATGAAGATGGCTAACTATTTTAGAAAAAGAAAAAGATAATGCATGGAAAGCCACTCTGTGGTAAGATGCTTACTCTCCTGCTGCACAGCTAGGCCAAGAGAGGGTCATATTTATTAATGACCAGGGAGAGGAGATAATTTCCATCCCATTTACAGTGGCTCTAGCACTCCTGGGCATGGCCTGCTGAACATGCCAGACAGATGGTTTTTCACACCGGTCTGTGAAGAAATGCCAGCTTGGCTCCAAGGCCTTTGGAGAGTTGCCGGGCAGCATTGGAGGGGAGAGAAACCCTTCATCAGTGGGTAATATGACAGACTGACAGGAGGCTGAGTCTGACCCGAATTGCTGAAGAGAGAAAAGGCCATAAATATGAAGTTAATGGGGCCTGAAAATCTCCGCCGTTTCCTCGATGAATTTCCCTGACAAGAGACTTAAGAGCCAGATATTAGTTAAGTCAGCTCAGAAATGTCCCATTAGAGGGAAGGGGCTCAATCGAATGCTGAGGCGGTGAGTGAAGGTATCCACTTTTGCACTGCAAAACCACAGATTTGCATAAAATTAGCATATGCTAATTTGCATGTATGCTAATTTAGAAATAATTGCAAATATTTATTCCCTCCCAAAAGTTTTATTATTATTTTATTGACTCAAAAAATAAACATAAAAAATGAACAAATTCTTTGTTATAGCAAATATGGCATACAAAGGGGGTCAAAGGTAAGTAGAAGACGGCATTACAGATAGGGGAATTACTGTGTATAGACTGTCTATGTATGAGCATCAGGAGGTTGGACCAGAGATGGATTTGGAGTAGTGCAACTGGTTCAGGTACACTGGACACAGAGCCTTGGGGGGGGGTGTTGCCACAACTATTGGCAGGAGATGCCACAACTATTATTTAGAATAGAGTGTGAGAAGCAAGGGGGAACTGAACTTTGGCACTGCACAGGGCACTGCTGAAATTTGAGACCCCAAGGTCCTCCACTGGTCAGATTGTCATATTAATAAAAGTCAAACAGGGGAACCAGACTGTCAAACACATTAGGTTTGGCATAACCTTAAGCTAAACACCTATGGTGTGTAAACCTTCTATTAAAGCCAGGTGCCAAATGCACCTATACCAGATGTTAACAGAAAAGTCAGAAGGCATTTACCAGCCTCCTGCCCCTGTCATTGTGGTTGCTATGAGGAGAGATATAGTAAGATCTTTGTGCAGCAATTGAGGGCCAGTTAAAAGCAGAGGGGGGGGGAAGCTAAGGAGGAGGGTTTTGAAACTGTTTGGCTCGTAATTCTGGAAATATGAATGAAAATGGAGCTAGATATGGGCAATATCACCACATGTGGAGACCGGATCCCCAATTGTTGCAGCCTTTCCAGTGGCTGGATGAGAATGATAAGTTCATAAAGCTCAGTCTTACTGGGGTTAAGGACCATCAGTGAAGCATCCTCATCCTCATAATTATTTTATTTTGTTTATTTATACCCCACATTTTCTCCAGAACCTTGACTGAAGGCGGCAAAGAGTAAATACAAAGCACTATCAAAAACCCTTTCCGTAATAAGACTACCTGAGCTGGCGGAAGGATGAGGAGGGAGCCAATGTAACTTCTCTAGGAAGTTTGGATTACTGTAACACACACTGTGTGGGGTTGCCTTTGAAAAGTGCTCAGAAATTTCAACTGGTTCAAAGAGCTGCAGCAGTATTTTGGGATGGGGCTGGTTATAGGAAGCACACAACTCCCTTGTTATGATCGGCTATGATCTGTTTCTGGGCTCAATTCAAAGTGCTGGTTATGACTTAGGTCCAGGCTATCTGAAAGTCCCCATTCTCCCATAAAAACCTTCCCAGGCTCTGGCCGGTGCTGTGATGTTTTTATTGTAATGATTGATATGTTTTAATAGATCACACACAAAAACGCACACACGGAGTCTATTAATTTTTTTTTTTTAATGATTGCTTCCTCCTGCCCACCCCCGGAGTTTTTAGCTATTTCTATTTTAGCTGTAAGCCACCTTTAGTCCCTTGTCATGGAAAAAGGCGGGATATAAATAAATATAATAATAACCACACAGTGAAAATAATAAAAGTAACAGGGAGTTCCAAAGCCTGGGAGCAAGAAGGCCTATTCAAACACTCCCATCAAATGTGCCTGTGAGGGTGATGGTACTCTTTGAAAGATTCCATCAATGGTGTCCCCGAAAATTTTTACACATCACTTGGGAAGACAGGCAAACTAATGCCAGTGTACTGGAAGAAGCAAAGATCACCTGTGTAATGAAGCAATGATTCTTCAACATCAACTTTGTTGGACTGGTCATGTTGTGCGGATGCCTGATTATCGTCTTCCAGAGCAATTACTCTATTTGGAACTTAAAAATGGAAAGCGTAATGCTGGTGGTCAACAAAAGAGGTTTAAAGACTCTCTCAAGGCAAATCTTAACAAATGTAGTATAAATACAACTGGGAAACACTGGCCTGAGAGTGCTCCAATTGGAGAACAGCCTTTACCAAAGGTGTCATGGGCTTTGAAGACGCTCAAACTCAGGACGAAAGGGAGAAACATGCTAAGAGGAAGGCATGTTTGGCAAACCCTCACCATGATCAACTACCACCCGGAAACCTAAGTCCCTACTGTAGAAAGATATGTGGATCCAGAATTGGCCTCCACAGTCACTTATGGACTCACTGTTAAAACCATATTCATGGAAGACAATCTTACTCGGCTATGAGTGATCACCAAAGAAGAAAGAGACTAAGAAAAGGGCCACACCAGAAGATCTCAGAACCCGGGCTCGTTCACTTTAGGGAATATGGCCTTTCAGATAGCCTGGGCTTAAGCTGAAGAGGGAATTTATAGGTCATAACCACCACTTTGAACCTTGCCCTGAAACAGACTGGTAGCTGATGGAGCTGTTATAACAAGGGAACCATATGCTTTCTAAAATCTATATCACCTCCCTATATTTTTAAGGATGCCTCATGATCTGTGACTGAAATGGATTTAAAGAGTGCAGTTGCCCATAAGGAGAGCCAAGTGGAATCCGAGGAGTATTCCAACTCAGTTTCTGAAACAGTCCATAAACTTGGAAATTGCCAAATTTATTGTCCAACAGTGTGTGGTGTAATTCTGAAACTAGCCCTTTCCTACATGTGCTGTACTGAAGGCATCTGGTTTCAAATGCAGACAGAGGCTTATGAAAGTTCTCTGTTCAGCTAATTTGGCGGGCAAACTTTGGAGCTGGAACATCAGAAGCCAGCATCTCTCCAGTTCTGGGAGAGAGAGTTGCTCTGGGGATTGAGGCTTGTTGCATTCAAGCAAATCACCAAGGTATCTGAAGAAGTGTGCAGGCACACGGAAGCTCATACCAATGACAAGCATAGTTGGTCTCTAAGGTGCTACTGAAATGAATTTTTCTATTTTATTTTTATTTTGTTTCAACGGCAGACCAACATGGCTACCTACCTGTAACTAAAGCAAATCACCAGGTTGAGTCGTTCCCACCTCCTCCCATTCACAGAAATTGATTATAGTGCTCTGGTTTAGAGAACCCTGGGTGATCTAAATAGGGGTGTAGAGGGGAGGGCGAAGGAGCCAGAGCCCTCTGCCATCTCCCCCATGTCTGTAATGTGGTGGTGAGGAAAGGATTTCCCAGGTCATGGAACATCTCTGGGGAAAGAAGGCCAAAGAGAACAGCTTGCAATCTGGGAGATTTAGGAGAGTATTTCATTGCAATCCAAAGCACATAAGAGTAGTTTTTGATTACAGGTTGCAACTGGTGAAGTTGACCAGCTTCCCAGTATAACCTAAGATTAGGGATGCCTAGACTGCTTTTCTTGATATCGTGTAAATAATTTGCCTGCCTCCTCTCACACATTCCCCCCGATTGCAGAAGACCTCAATGCATCACTGTCAACATTGCAAGAGAAAAATTTGCATAAATTCCCTTATTTTGCATAATGCACCCTACACTTTGCTTTGCATAGGAATAGGCAAGACATAGAACCGCCTTTCCCCCAGCCACTGGAAATCTGCCTGTGCACTTCCTTTTGTTTTTCACATGCAAGCTGAACTACTGTACTCAGGAAGCTGAGTTCTGTACTGCACTGCTGTACAATATCCTGCAGGTTTTCTGTGCTGCAGCAGAATAATCGGTTGCAGAATGCACTGATGTTATCTACAGAACATGGGGACCTGATGGCCATTGAGGGATTCTAGATTTAAGTTCCACACCATATTAATCTGCCTGCCTGCCTCCAGAACACATTCCCAGTTCTCCAAAGGCACAGGGATCAATTTGCAGCTTGGTCTCAAGGGAAGGGAACTTTGCTGGCTTTTCTGCATTTCCCGGCTGAGCCATGTGTATCCTGAATCCTTCGCTCCAATGATCCTGAAAATGGAAGGAGTAACAGAGGCAAGCATAGTTTCCATGCCAACAGGACCAGGCTGCCTGACACAGGCTGTTTTGCTAGGGACGCTTCAGTCAGGTTTTACATTTCATATGTGTGTAAATTGAATGGGAAAATTAGGGCCGGCCCTACCATAAGATAGGAGACAGCTGCCTCCGGTGGTAGATATTACGTGCCATTCAAGGGCAGCAAATTGCCAGTTATTGGATTATTTTTATTTCCATGGTGCCACCTTTTCGATTTCCCCTCAGGCTGGTTCTAGAAGAAGTTAGATTGATTAAAATGTACGTTTGATTTTGTCACAGTGGCCGGATGGGGCTACTTCAGAGTAACGGCTCTACACCGCTCTGCATTTTATCTTTTTATTGGTGCTGCGTATTTACAGTGCTAAAGGTAGAGCTATTTACAGAGACACATCTTCTCAGCTTGAATCAGTACCTCCGAATGGCGTTTGGCGCGTCTTTCGCCAGCATAACAACTTGGGGAGACCCATCCTCTTTCCCCTACGCTTTTTGCGCAATTCCGGAGTTGGGGGGATGGGTCTGCCCCCCTTTCTTCCTCCTTCCTGTCCCACCTGGGACGATGGCTCCTCTACCCTGCTAGAGCCTTGGACACCACTTCCTGTTTCCCCACTTGAGCTGGAGCTTTCCCTGCTTTCAGCCGCGCTCTGGGCTGGGCTGGAACTCAGGAGGGGAGGGACTTCGCGATAGCCCCTGTCCCTCACAGATTTCAAAACGGTTCCCTTAACACCACACTTTTTCTCCTCCAACAGCAGTGTTCAGAAGTGAGGTCTTTCAGATGAAAATACTTTATTAGCACCATTTGTGAAAGCAACCACAATGGTTATGGAGGAGTGGCAGGATTTCTCTTCCTCGGGGGCCAGCCCTTGAAGCTGATTTCATTGGACCCGTTTCCAGATGTGCTAGGATCACCTGGAGCAGTTGATTGATGGCAGAGTCATGACAGGACAGTAGGAAGCACCCCTTCACACATTGCATAATTCCTTTTGAAATTCACCACCAAGTAAGATATGATCGTAGATGGCCTAAAAAAAGACACATCCATGGAGGTGTTAACCCATGAGAGGTTAAATAAAACCTCCAAGTTCAGAGGCAGTATATCTATTATTGAGTGTTGGATACTAGAAACAAAGATCAGTGGGTGGACTTTATTCCCAGTATTTGTGCCTTTCTTGTTAGTGAGAACTTGAGGAAACAGGATGTGGAACTTAGAATGGGGGCACCTGCCTCATTTTCACAACTTAGGCTCCCCCACCTTTTGCCCTGCCAACATTTGGTCTAAAGTAGAGAAGCATTCTGCAGCAGGTATGCTAGTAAAGAGCCATACAGCTGGAGAAGACTTCCAAGCCTAGTCACAAAAACACAATGGAGGGAAAGCACAAACAGGCTATGCCTTTAGACTGCACACCTGCTGGGCCATGCTGGCTTGGTTTTGTTCTGCTGCAAACCAGTATCATGAAACCTGTGGCCCTTCAGATGTCATCATCCCTGAACATTGGCCTTGCTGGCTGGAGCTGGAGTCCCATCAGCTCCAGGACATCGTCCCTGCTGTAAATGGCTGTGGACATCAACTATGATGTAGCAATAAACAAAGAAAATAGACTCATCTAGCCATAATATGGACAGTTCAAAGTCTTAAGGGGCAAAGTTCCTTTGGTGGGCCCCTTCCTATGTGGTGGACCTCTTTATGATTGTTTGTGTAGAGCAGGCATCCCCAAACTTCGGCCCTCCAGATGTTTTGGACTACAATTCCCATCATCCCTGACCTCTGGTCCTGTTAGCTAGGGATCATGGGAGTTGTAGGCCAAAACATCTGGAGGGCCGCAGTTTGGGGATGCCTGGGGTAGAGGCTAACTTGTAGCATGGTAGGGTAGCTGTTTTTCTCTTCAACTGCATGGAGCTGCAGAGCTAATGAGAGACAAACACCTGCTGGCTACCATTTTGTTCCCCCCCACAATTTATTGGACCTTGATGGACAGGCCCCCTAGCAGTTGCCCAAGGATGCCGACACCAGTCCTGCTAACACCAGTCCTGAACCGCAACTGACTACCCCCACAAATTGGTCAACCTTCTCTGCGTGTTACTTTTTCAGTCAAACACCGAAGAAAGCATCTTACATCTAAAGATGTAGTAGTGTGTGAACTGAAGAGGCATCTATTGAAAATGCATGTCTCATACCAGTATATCTGGTCTGGAATATGGGATTGACCGCAGCTCCCTTTTGAGCAGCATAGGAAAACACGGCCCTCCAGATGTTTTGGGACTACAGCTCCCATCATCCCTAGCTAACAGGACCAGTGGTCAGGGATGATGGGAGTTGTAGTCTCAAAACATCTGGAGGGCCGAGTTTGCCTATGCTTGCTTTTGAGAGCATGCTTAGTGAAAAATATGGGTTTGTACTTTGTCATGTGTGAAACAGCCCCAAGGATGTACCTTAAAATGGAAAGAGCCCTAGGAGGAATCAGCTCATTCATGCTTCAAGAACACATCTGGAGATGATCACTGGAGGTCAGCACCAAGATTGGCAGTGGGAAAGTGTGTGAAGAAATGTGGATGTCGCTGTTGTCATGCTTGCAAGCAATGCCTTTGTCTCCTCTTCATCCCCCCCCCTTTTCATGCAGCAGCTACAACGGAACTGGCAGGAAGGACAACATTTTTCAATTATTGTGATTCCTTTTTATAAGGTGCCAAGAGGATGGTTGGCAAGTAGAGTTCCTCCTGACATGGAAGCTCGTATACACACTCAGCGGCATCAAACCAAGGAAATTAACAATAGAACACCGTTCCCTCCACTACTACAACTTGCAGAGAAACTGAACTGTGTCCACCCTGCAGGGTTGTCATGCTGTGCCAAGAGATAGAAGGTTTCTCACTTGGCAGATTTAACTGAGAGGAATTCCTCAGAGGAATTTCAAAGGAAACTTAAATACTTTTGGCAGTTTCTCTGATGGGGTCCCAGACATCCCTTTTGTTTTGGGGGGAGTGTCACTGCATTTTGCCTAAAGCAAAAATGGAAACCACAAGTGGTGGAACCGTTTCACCAGACAGGACAATAGGAGTGGGGAAACTGTGGCTGTGTACACACTGTCCCTTTAGAGCACATTCAAAGAACACCTGCCCCCTTAAAGAATTATGGGCATTGTAGTTAGTTAAGGGGGACGCAGGTGGCACTGTGGGTTAAACCACAGAGCCTAGGGCTTGCTGATCAGAAGGTCGGTGGTTCGAATCCCTGCGGCAGGGTGAGCTCCCGTTGCTCGGTCCAAGCTCCTGCCAACCTAGCAGTTTGAAAGCATGTCAAAGTGCAAGTAGATAAATAGGTACCGCTCAAAGTGGGAAGGTAAATGGTGTTTCCGTGCATTGCTCTGGTTCGCCAGAAGCGGCTTAGTCATGCTGGCCACATGACCTGGAAGCTGTATGCCGGCTCCCTCGGCCAATAACGCAAGATGAGCGCCGCAACCCCAGAGCCGGTCACGACTGGACCTAATGGTCAGGGGTCCCTTTACCTTTAGTTAGTTAAGGGTTGCTGGGAATGGTAACTGTGAGGAGTAAACTACAGTACCCACAATTCTTTGAGGGGAATAATGTGCTTTGAATGTGCTTTATAGGTATGGTGTGTGAATTGTGGCCACCAGATGATGTTGGACTACAGCTCTGATTTATCCTGAACCCCTGGCTACACAGGCTGGGCCGTTGGAGTCCAATATACCTGGAGGGCAGCTTTATAGGGCAGATGGGACTTGATGGGCTCTTTGTGACACCTGCTGGGCTGATAGCTGCAGTTCTGCACTTTGGCCATGTGCAGTGATGGCGATATAGCACAGCAGAAATCAGGCTTGCAGTTTCTCCTGTGTGCAAGCTGCAGTGGATATATGATGGAAGGATTAAGGGATGGGGGGGGGGAACGAGTCCGATTGCTGTTGCCCTACAGCTTGGTTTGAGACCTCCACCACTTCGGAGGTACATTTTGATAAGTAGCGAAATTTCCTGTGTGTGCATGTTGCAGTTTCCAAGCATTATTAACTTCTTGTATCTGCCCCTCAGTTTGTCCAAGAACAGTTGGTGCTTTCAACAACAACAAAAAAGAACCCTCCCCACCTGGCAGAGACGGAGGCACTAATTTCCACATGTCTCCTCCTCAATCGAGATTATCTGCCCCCATCAATAGAAGCCCCTGGGAGAAAGAAATGGCTGTTTAAAAGCAATTCAAAGGAGCCCAAAGTAATTTATGGGAAATTAGGGTTTTGTCACTGTCGGAGCATGGCAGGTTCCTCCCCTCGCTGTCTCGTTTTCCTGAGACTGGAGCCATAATAGGCAGCTCATGCCTCGCTCTGGAGGTGTCTCGCAAGGTGATATTTTAAACAAATCTCTCCTGGAGTCCGATAAGAAGAATCATTAATCCCTGATGAACAGGGCTGCGATTAAAGGCAGGAGAAAAGGAGAGGGACCAGGTTGGAGGGAGGGGTGGTGAAGGGGAGGAACTGACTCCTTTTGTTCAAGCTCAACGGAGCTAGAAAACAATTTTAATGAAAAATTTAAATAGACACCATCCGTCTGCTGGTCGGCTGCCTGATTTGATTGTGGGTTTTATTGGGTTTGATTAGGGCTTCTGTGGTGGGAGGGGGGACAGGCTAACATTTCTGCACATCTTCCTAGCTACAACTGGAGCACTCCCATTTATTCTGCTTTGTCAGGTTAAACAATACACACAGTAATACATCTTTAAAGCACATTCGAAGCACATACTTTCCCTCAGAGCATTCTGGACCTTGTAGTTTGTTAAGGGTTGTAGCTCTGTGAGGGGTAGACTACAGTGCCCAGAATTCTTTGAGGGAAAGAATGTACTTTGAATGTGCTTTAAAGCTCATCATTGGACTCCCCCACCCTCTGCCTAACCTACCTCATAGGATTGTTGTGAAAATAGAACAGGGAGCGGAAAACCAGGTATGCTACCTTGTGCTCCTTGGAGGACAGGTGTGTGTGAAGAGGGATCTAAATATAATGGATAAATAAAACAAGCTCCTCAAATTTGGCGGAGACATCACCGATTAGCACACATCTTCATGAGGCTATCTTTGCACTCTCCCCCTTAGAATTTAAGAGGAATCTGTGTTATTAAGAAAACCTGGTGCCACATGCTCACACATACTGACTACAAAACACCGTGGGCTATGAAAAAGGAGAACAAGCAGCCTTCTCTGGAGAGAGTTTAAGGATAGGGAACAGAGATGTAGACTCCCTGAGCGCAATCCAGTGGGAACTTCTGTTCTAGTCTCAGTGAAATGAACAGGAGCTGTGAAAAAAGAATTCTGTTTGCATCATGTTTGGGAAGCAGGAAGTCATCATTTTGGCCCCTTATTAAAAAGAAACACAATAATTGAGAAGTGTCATCCCTTAAAGCTACTGCATGAAGCCAGAAACCCTGTTTCTCTTTAGGCGTATGAGTTATTTATCAGCATTGCCTTCACATTTTTATCACATCTTTCTTCCAACATGGAGCACAAGGAGGCAGTTGTGTGGTTCCCAGGAGCTTCAGCAAGCTGGTGCTGACCTCCCATGCCTTCAGGTTAGGAAGCAGCATGCGGTTTTCCCCAAGAAGTTCCAGGATACCTTTGGGTTGTGGGTAACATCATGTGTGCTTGGCTTCAAACACCAGCAGTGGGAGTGTGCTGGAGCTGGAGTAGGTGGTAACATGTGTACAGCCTGAATCAGACCATTGCTCCCCCTAGTACTGCCAAGACATCTCTATCTGGCCCTGTGAGCGCTCTCTAGGCCACACCCACCCTCCACAGGCCACACCCCTCACAGGCCCTGAGAGTATGGGCAGGAGTCAGGCTCTGGGGCCTGTAGTGCTTTGCAGGACTGGGGCCTGCCTCAGCTTGTGCTGGAGAAACAAGGAGTGGCCACTCAGGTGAGGCCACTTGATAACTCACTGCACCTGGTGGCAAGAGCTGGGAGGGAAAAAAGCTCAGCATTTCCCTTCAGCTCTTTGCCACAGCAACGTATTCTCTGCCTTGTTGCATCTGGCCTCCTGTTCCTTGATCCTTCGCCTTGCTCCTTGGACCTTCGCCTTGCTCCTCGACCCTTGGACCTTTGCCTTGCCGACGCCTTGCTCCTCGACTCCCAGACCTTCGCCCCCGCCTTGCTCCTTGACCCCCGGGCCCTCACCTCCCTGACGCCCTGCTTCCCAACCTTTGGTTCCTTGACCCTGTGACTGCCTGCTGCTGGACCCTCAGCCCTGCACCATCTGGACCCCATTCCTGCTTCCACACCATCATCTTGCCCCTGGTCCTGACGTCCTCAGGCGGGCCTGCTACCTCCCGCCGACCAGACCGTGACACCGTGTTTTGCATTACAAGTGCTTTTGCCTAGTGGGAGTATGTCCTTGAACTCTTCCTTGTCCGAATAGAGGACAGCATAGAAACTACCTGACTTTGTAACAAATGCGAAACTTACACTTGTTGCTCTACCCCATAGCTGCCAAGTCTTCTGTTTTTCGCGGGAAACCCCCAGATTTTAATCCGTTTGCCACTGTTCTCCTGAATACAAAAAAAATCCCGGAAATCCCCTGGATTTCCTACCTGCCAGGGAGGCTCCATTTCGGGTGCCGCTCTGCCCATGTCTGGGCACCGGAAAGTGGGCAGCACCAGCACCGGAAGTCCAGACATGCGTAGATGCGACTTCCGGTGCCGCGCCACTGCTGATCCCACATTTTTCAGCGGGAGACTTGGCAGCTATGCTCTACCCACTTTTTGTTTCTGGCCCCGCCCACCACTTTGACTTGTGGAGAGTTGCCTAGAAGGGAGTTTGGGCCCCAGGCTGAAAAAGTCCCCCACCAAGAGCTGGCCTCAGGCGGCACGCCCAGGGAATAGCAAAGCCCCACTGCTTGGTGGGAGACCCCTCTGTTCTGCCCGGGGGTGGGGGAGAGCTTCCACAAGGGCTTCTCCTTGAGCTTTTTCCCTCACAGCCCATTGCTGAGGTGACAGCAGGACATTTCAGATCAGGTCCTGAAACACCTTGGATTGCCCCTGTCCGCCACCCCCATGATCTACATGAGTTTTAAAGAGAGGGTCTTTCCCAGCCCTATCTGCCATTGCCAAAGACTGAACCTGGGGGCCTTCTGCATGCAATGCATATGTTCTGCCACTGAGCTACCATCCTGAGTTTAGAGTTTTGAAACAAATGGAGTCTTTTCTTTAATCAGTCAGCACTCTTCCAATGATTTTGTGGTTTTCAACATACCAGATGCTAAATACCAGCAAGAACCTCTGGAATCTTGCTAGTGCTTTGCACAGAGTGAGGATGATGCCCAACCATTGTAACAATGCAATAGCTCAGTATTGTCTACACCAGGGGTCCCCAAATGTACCGGCTTTGGGCCGGTTCCTCCGGTATTGATCGCGTGGCAGGCTGGAGGGCTGGGGAACGCGCTCCCATATGCGTGCACACTCGCTTTTTCCGGTGCACTTCCGGGGCAGCGTGGCACCAGAAATAGCTTGTGTGTGTGCATATGGGACCACGTCCCTCCACCCTCCAGCCCGCACATGCGCACAAGCTATTTCTGGCGCCGTGCCAACCCGGAGATGGGCAACCGCACCGCAGCACGCTGATAAGAGCGGGTGGGGGTTGTCAGGGGCCACACAATTGGCTTGTGTGGGCCACATCCAGCCCCCGGGGCTTACTTTGGAGACCCCTGCTCTACACTAATTGGCAGCAGTTGTCCAGTATTCCAGCCGGGGGGTGTTCCCAGTCCTTCATGGAGATGCTGGGGATTGAACCTTGGATGTCTTGTATGCAAAACAGATGCTCCACCACTGAGCTACAGCCCTTCCGTACTCCACCTGTTGTGCTAAGAATGCCCCCTTAACCTCTGGTTTTCTTCTCTTGCTCCTCCCCTGCTGAAACAGTCTGCTGCTCCTATCAACGTTCTTTTAATTTGCCTCAAAACACCTACAGACGTTTCGCTCACAAAGGGCCTTCTAAATTCACCTTGAATTTCACATTCAGGCAAGCAGAGCTGTGTGAAGATCTCCTGCCAAATTCCATGAAGGTTATCCTTTAAACGTCCTGCAGAGGGCCTACAAAGAGGAAGCTGCCTTTTACCAGGCTGGGGTAATTTTCTACTTAGCCTAGAATTGCCTACTCTGGCTGTCTGTGGTTCTTCAGGGTCTCAGGGTGAGACAGGTCTTTCCCGGCACCTGGCTCCTATGTAAACCCTTTTTAACCAGAGGTGCCAGACATTGAACCTGAGTGCATGAGCTCTGCAACTGAGCCATGCTCTCCCCTCGTGTTATTCCAGCACAGCACCCTCCCAGTTGGCTTCTGTAGGTCACACCCGGTGATCTCAGAGTTAAAAGGGGCTGCGATGGCAACTGGATTTGCCACTGAGCACTGTGGAGTCAACTTTTATTTTCTCCTTCCTGCCTGCTCCTGAATGTGCCTGCTTTGCGCCAGGCCCTTTGGCACCCATTCCCCTCCATTCTGTCCTGGCCAACTGCTCGGCGTTTCAAGGTTGCGTGCGTGTGGATGTGTGTGCTGCTTTGATTCGTGCATTGTGAATCACACGCGTGCAGCCCAGAGTTGTGACAGAGGCTGCATTTAATCTCTCACTCTTCACAAAGGGAGCGGGGATAGGAGGCGATTAGTGGGATGAGAGCTTCTTTTTGAAAGTCAGAAGCGCTGGGTCTTGGCGAGAGAATTAATGAAGCCGTTGAATTATGGATGGACTTGGAGAAAGTAAACACATCCAGAGCAGGTTGGGACTGGCAATGTAGCGTAGCTTGGTGTTCCATAGTCTGGACCTCTCTTTCTCTCCGCTGCCTTCATCCTCTTTCATATTAAGCTTCTTGTAGCTTAGCAATGCAGCTTAGAGCACAGGGGAGGGCATGTTTTATTCCAGGAAGATGAGGAAAGGAAAATCCATATAGAAATGATTTGAGGTTGCAATTGCATTCACTCTTTTTCAATTCAACCTACATCCGAAAATCTGAGAGAGAGACTGTGCTGTTGTTGTTTTGTCTGCTTATTCCTAATCAGAACTTCACAAAATGTTCACTGATGCATGCTTAGGGGAGAAAACAGCACCCCCACCCCAATTTATGTATTGTAGAGAGATGGAGGTTGGTTCGTCCGGATCACTTATCCTCCAAGTGTCTTGATTTTCCAGGGACGGTCATGAAATTACACAAGCTGTTCTGGTTTCTGATCCCAGAATGTCTCGCTTTTCCTTTTTCCTACCCTCCACATCTCATAGAACAATTAGAAACAGTGTGTGGGTGCAAAAACGGAGACCCGTTTATCCTGAAAATAAAATACCCTCACCAAATGAAGGAAATGTTGAAGCTGGCATACAAAGCCCTTCCTTTAATTTCGAAGGAAAAGGTAACCAATCCATTTTAAATTCTTCAGATGCAAGGCTTCTGCAGCCAGCCATTTTTTGGGGGAACAAAGGGAATGTTGGTTCCTTCATCTGTAGAAGGTGTTGTACACTATCCTCTGCCCCCTTTTTTATTATTTTATTTGCACACTATCCTTTCCCTTGCACATTTTTTCTTTATAACAACCCTGTGAGGTAGAGAGGTTGTCATTGGCTCAATGTGACCGATGTAGATGAGTATATGACGTCTATGTGTGTGCGAGATCAAATGTGGGAGAAGCTTCCTGATATAGAATAGAATGTTCCTATTTTCATTGGAGAAATGTTGGAGGGTATGTGAGCAGGGCTGTCCAGCACACTAGCCAAGGGCCACATGCGGCCCTCAATGACTTTTTGGCAGCCCTCACACTGCCTTTCCAAAGCCAGGTAAGCAAGGTGCTTTGCTTTGGCAAGGAAGCATGAGGGCTCTGGCGTGGTCATAGAGTCCTCCATCGTCTTCCTCAAAGCTTAGTTAGCACTTGGGGAACTGCCAGAAGGCCCTCGGCGCTGGACCTCAGTGTCCGGGCAGAGCGATGGAGGTGGAGATGCTCCTTCAGGTATACTGGACCGAGGCCATTTAGGGCTTTAAAGGTCAGCACCAACAGAAGATTTTCCTGGGTTTCCTGGGTTAAAAAGTAGTCTTATACGCAGGAATATACATTTAATTTGCCCTTACGTCTAACTCTTCAAATGCTTTTAGAAGTATCTGCTCCCCTCTACAATATAATCACAATAACTCTTCAGATGGCTGTTATATGCAAACCTTATTATGGCATGGTGTGCAAAAGGCAGATAGAGAGAAGCTGTCTTCTTTTTCTCTCAGTGCCATAACTTAGGGCCATTCCACGAAGCGGAATATTGGAAGATTCCAGGCAAACAAAGCGAGGCACTTCTAGTTGAAATGTGGAATTAGCTACCATGGGATGCAATCATGGCCACCAACTTGGAGAGGGAGATTAGGCAAATGCATAGAGGCTACAGGCCATCAATGTCTACTCCCCAGGATGGCTATGCCCCCCCCCCACTGTCAAAGGCAATATGCCTCTGAATCCCAGTTGCTGAGAAGAACCACAAGTGGGGAGAGAGGTTTGGTACTTCTGTCCCACTTGTGGACTTCTAAGTTGGCCACTGTGAGAATAGGATGCTTGACTAGGTAGATAAGTTTTCGGTCTCATCCAGTAGCAAGGTTCTTCTTATGCAACGTTTAGTAAAACCTAATTTTGTTTTGGTTTGACTCTGCCTAAAGCCTTATTGTTCACACTACACCAAATTGCATCCCCACACTATCCAGTACAGAGAAGTGGTTGGTCCAGCCAAGATTAAAGGTCTGCTGGGAGTGGAGACAGCCAGGGAATAAGGATGCTCACTTGATGGCTGCGGTGAGGATTGGGGGGGGGAGTTGGCTCAGCAGACTTGCATGCCTCCCTTCCTCTCTTGGTGTAGGCTTCAGTCTCTGCTGTGGCTGCAGGCAGCTCATCCGAGCATTTCAGCTTTTAGGAATGTGAACTGAATGGGTGATGTGAACGCCGTCACTTTCAATGACTACCTCACAGGCCTGTTTTGAAGATGTGTGACATAACCGTAAGCCATTTGTGCACTGAAAAGCGTGATAGAATTACTTAATGTCTGCCCTTCTGACCCCAATAAACCACTGCTGAGGTGCTGATTTAAAACGAATGGCACAATATATCTTAAGTGTATCCAGCTCCATTTTCAGTTTCTTGGGCCTTTCATCGCTATCCATTTCCATTGTTGTGTTTGGCGTACAAAGGGGGATGCCATTCTTCTCCCCCCCCCCCCCCCGGAAATGCAGGAAGCTGCCTTACATTGAGTCAGAGTCAGACAATTGGTCCATCCGCCTCAGCATTTTGCACACTGACTGGCAGCAATACTCCTCCAGGGGTCTTTCTCAGTCCCACTTGGAAATGCCTGGGATCTTCTGCATGCAAAGCAGTTGCTCTACCACTGAATTGAGGCATTTCCCTGAAGCCATTGAGCCTTGTAGCCTGTTACTGGTGGCAGCTGATGATGCTGGAAGGAGCTATCAGCGAGTCACACCTCTGGTGCCTGGGGGAATGGGTTGGATCTTGTGGGTAAGAGAGTTTGAAGGGAAATATCATGCCTTAGCTGTTCATTACGGCAGTCTTTGGTAACTCCATTCCAGCTGTGCACGCCCCATTCTTGGTGAGCTCCTTGGGATATTCTGCCCGAGTGTAAACATGTAACTGAAGGATCTTGCTTAGAGTCCCCCAGGGGACCTTTTAGATTGAGGAATACAGATGGAGGGGGCAAGTATTCCGAAGTTTCTTAATCTTTCAGAGTGCCCAAGCACTTCTTTCTCCATATTTAGGCGAGTTTTGGGAGGAGAAAAGCAGGTCTTCTCCTGAGAGTTGAGGGATACGTGTGGAGTTGGTTTGTCCACTGGACCAGCTTTGCTACCCCAGAACTAGGAATGGAAGAAGGGAGTGATTTCCATATTGACCTGTATTTATCACAATAAGTGCTGTGTCCATTCTGCTGCAGTTTGGTTTCTTCCAAACACTATATTATTCATTTTGCTGGTTGCAAATAAACATGTCATATATCTATTTATGTAACTTATGTTCATTTCAATATAAAGGCACCAATAATAATAATAATAATAATAATAATAATAATAATAATAATGTGTTGTTTGCCAATTTAAAAATGTGAGTGAATACCAGGAGTATTCTCTTGACTGATTTCCAATTCTAACTGTAGACGAACATGAGGACTGCAACCATTCCCACTTCCTTTTGTGTTCTCATCATCATTCCCTGGCATTCCTCTTCAGAACTAATGTTTTTCCCACCTGAGTTTTTACCTATTGCTACAGTTCCCCAGTCTGCTGCTACCTCTGCCTCTTGTGCCTTGCCTTGGGGAACAGTAAAGTGAGCATGAGGGTTCCCCCTACAGTGGTGGCAGGAAAGTCCAATTACATTTTAATTAAAGCCCCAAATTAAAACCACAGATTTTCAGAATGGAGCTGTCAGTTCCTAAATATAACTCTGCTTGGCTTAAAGAGAAATGGCTGTTTCTTGCTCTCTCAGAGCAGAGCCAGAACCACCAGAGATGTTAACTAAGGGAATATAACAGTGCAGGGATCCAATTAAAAGCAACAGATGACTCTACATGGGTGTTTGCAACTTTATGCCATCATAACTGGTTGCAATTTAACATGGACCAATCTGCCTTCTCTTTCTCAAATGCCTATGAATACAGGATGTGAGAAATCAAGATCATTGGAAGAAACAATAAAAGATACCCATGAACAAAAGGTCTTTTCTCACATGAAAGAAAAGGATTAAATGGAGCTGGTGGGAGGCTGATGAGATAGGGAGGCCTGATGGAACACATTCTACCTGTCTCATTTGGGGATGGTAGAGCGTGATAACTGGGTCTCCAAAAGGCCTTTGAGCAAGCACCTCTTAATCTGTACATTATTCCTTTTCTTCCACAGGACTAACAAAAAGCGACTATTTCATGATGTCCCACCTCTTCTCCAAGGAGCTTAAGGTGTTATCAACACCCTCATTTTACCCACATGATGACCCTGCAAGTAGATTAGCTTGAAAGAGAGTAAGCGGCCCAAGGTAGCCCAGTGAGCTTCATGGGTGAGTGGGGATTTGAACCTTGGTCTCTGTGGATAGGGCCTTTTTCTGCCAGAACGTGCCAGAGCACAGTTCTGGCACCTTCCCCCCCCCCCACTGCTTTCATGAAGTTTCTCAGCAAGCAAAGGAAGTCCCTGACTGCACAGGATGGTGGCTGAAGTAGCCTAAGTGGGTGGGTGGGGGCGAGTGGTGAGCAGCGAGCTTACCGTGATTTTGGTTTCAAGAGGGAGGTCCCGTCGTCTGGGTTGGCGACTGAGGCAGTGAGTTCAAGCACCTTTTTCCCTAGAAAGAAAAGAGCACTGTCTCCAGCCATTGCCTCCCTAAATTGTTACATGTCCAATTTTCACAATGTTCTAATTTTCCAGTGGTCACCAACCATTTTGGGCCCATTTGCAAACTGGAGAAGCTGTTGTGGACACAACACACACACACACCAAGCACATATCTCAGCCTACATAGCAGGTAGAGAGGATTGTGGGACAAAGTGATGCTGCACATGCCAGAGAAGGCCTCTGTGGGCACTTGTGCGCCTGCAGGCAGCACACTGGCTAGCTGAATGTGTGTGGGGCAAAAGAAACTGGGCATCAGGGCCACCGGTGGAATGGTGGTAGGTGGTAGTGTATTGTGTTATGTATTCAGTGGTCTGTGTTTGCCTGAGCTTGAGTCTGGACTAAGGATTCTGATCCCCAGTGTTCTGATTTGATACATGATATCCAAATCACAGAACATTTCAGGATTGCCATTGGCCCTTATGATTCGCAGCATGGAAGTTTAGACAGCCAATCACGTTGGGAGTGGGAGTGGCCAGGTCTTCAGAAATGTATATAAGCAGTTGCTTTGCCCCCTGCTGTCTAGTTCTGTTAGTGCAATAAAGGTTATTGCTGTTATCACTGTATCTTGCCTTGTGGAAACCCACCTACACTTCATTTTGCATGGGGGCAGAAGTGGTGAGGGGGGAACCTGAGCTGATGGGGACATTTTACAGATGCTGACAAATGGGACGGCTCAGCACCCACCTGTGAGAGGGCAAGGCCAGATTATGTTGCTCTCTTTGTTAATGCGATTTTCGGTGTGTAATTTGCTTTTGTAGCTTCTCGTGGATCAAAGGTATTTATTTCACACACAACACATCAAACATTCATTGAAAACCCTGATCTCCATGTCGGCTTGGAACATGCGGAGCTGGTGATGGAACTTGGAAATCCCCAGAGTGGATTTCACGGGTGCTTGTCGTACAGTAGTTGCTCTGCCCGGCCTCCTGCTCCAGGCTGTTTGCTCTGCGTATGCAGCTCCATCTGAAGCAGCACCAGGATGTTCTGTTCCAGTTTCCTGGCCTCAATGCTCCCCCCTAACGCCAAAGGCTTTTTAGTTCAGCACTTAAGAGATCCCAACAAACAAAACACAGAGGGATAGTATTTTTATAGCTGTCAAGCAAGGGGTAGGCATATCCTCTAGGCTTTTCTCCAGTTAAAGAGATTACTGATGCTTACATGAGCGTTGATGGCTGGTGGCTACTAGCTCTTGTTTCTCACCTGACTGGGTCAGTTTGGCAGGCTGGAATGTATCTAGCAAAAGGGTAATTTTTTGGTCAAACTAGTCTCAGGATGACATTAAAAATCCTGACTTTCTCCGTTGACTAACGCCTCAGTATTTAGAGTGATTAAAATCAGCATTTGTTATCATGTAGGACAGAAAAAGTTAATCTTAGAAAAATCATATCTTCTCTGACTGGCTTTTAAAAAAACCTGTCCCTTGCCGTCTTTGTGGCTTACAAGATACAAAGAGGTCTATGTCAAGCATTCCCCTTTTCTCAATTCCCCCGCCAAAAAAAAACTTTTAAGAGTGGGACTGCACTCAAGAGATTCTGCTATTACAGGGTACATTTTTTGTTTCTTCTTTTTTATTACCCGTCAGCATTTTCCTGAGAGCAAAGTAGGTTGACTGCGTACCTCTGTTCCCTAAATTATGGTTTTAAAATGGACATTTACATTTAGAACCTTGTAATTAACCCAAGTATGAATCTCGTCTGCCCATGGCATAGGGAGCCATTTTCATTTCTTGTAAAATTCCGATTTAATTTGACCTCCAGATTTGAATGCTCTATACTTCCCTATTCTTTTAAAAATACATTCTGATAAACAGATGCTTTCATTTTATAGGAGAAACTGAGGTACCTCCAAATGCCTAGAAGACAACAGTAAGGAAATTACAAAGACTCATTCTGAGTAACTGCAAAGTAATTACTACCTTTTAAATATGCTGTTTTATTTCAAGAGGAAAACATCTTAAAGTACAAAGGTAGGAAGCTGGTAAAAACCAACAAACTTGGTTTCCCTGAGGTTCTCCATGAAATGGTTCTCTGCAAATGCTCAGAGGCGCTCTATTTTAATTAAAACTTCATGTTTTGATGCTCACATTAAGTCCTGCCATTAGAACTGAATGTAATCATGAGGAGCAAAATACCTGTAACTTTGCCAGCTGTGTTGCTGATCAATTTTTTCTTCAACATTAAAATATATAGTAAAAATGCTCATAGTATGATGTGCATGGGATTTATGTGGTGTTAATGGAGAGGTAGTACCTCTGGTGAGGGACACGGCATGTTCTTTCTGGCATAGTTGTAGAGGGAAGTGAGGGGCAGATGGGGCTCATCAACCTGGGAAGGTAGCCCATCTAGGAGAAGGGAAACTCTGAACTTAAACCTCTGCTGTGGCTATACTCATTCATGATAAAGGCTTTGGCAGTAAATCCCAAGGAAAAATCCATACCCACTGCCTTGTAGGACATCTTCAGGAGAATAAAAGTCTAGGGAATAAACACTATACAAATCTGGAGTGGAGTCCTTAAGACAGTTGCATGGCGTCTTGTATGCCTCCTTCCGGCAACTCCTGTGGCCAAGCTGGTGCCAAATGTTTTGCTCTGCTTTTCTTTGGACCACATCAGCGATGCCGAGAGGGAGGTCTTGCCATCTGGGCAGCCCAGGACCTCCACACACATTGCCCAGGCTTGTGCCCTGGAGAGGTCACTTTGGTACTGCTAATGCAGCAAAAACAACACCGGAAGCAGTCGTTATGAATCAGTCTTTGCAGTCACAGCAGGTGCTGTCATTTTCCAGTGGTTTGACTTCACCCTCAGAGGTGCACTCCATTGTCTCAAGACAGATGGATGCCAACAATTATATAAATGTGTGTGTATTTGTATCTAGAGTTTGCATATTGCACTTCCGTGCAGAGACACACTTTGTATCTCATCATGGGCTTCCCTGGGTAAGTGCCTGGAGCCCCTGGAATCTCAGACCTCTCAGAGATTGGGGTGGCGTGCAACAATATCATGTCTCTTCTAGTACCCTATGTCTTGGGAGAGATTGTTCTTGCATTTCAAAAATGCCACGGCAAGGCCAAAAATTTATTATGTCTGATTGTAGGAAGTTTGTGGACACAGTGTTTCCTTCAACACTTCCATTTCAAATGGCCAGCTTGTTTCTTTACATACCATTAGTATTATTATTGTTATGGGAGACGGTATTTTGAAAGACCTCCTGCATTATTTACATGTTTCCAAATGGGCTGCAAAGGCACTTTATATAATTACTGCTTCTCAGGCATTCTATCGTGAAGAGTACAAACAGCAACACCTTAATTAACTTCTTTTGGCAAGAAAACTCATTCATGTTCCCTGCCATCAGAGAACAACGCGTTATGGAATTTGATATTGAGAAGGAGATGACAGCTAGGGACATGGTAGTGTTTGTTGACATTCTCCAGATTCTCTAAAGATGCACAAAAATGGTAGCCATGACATGAACATGACCCGACATGGATGGCTCCATAGTTACATGGACCTCTGTACTTCTAGGGATCAAAACACCTTGCACAATGACTTCCATACCTTGATGAGGTCCAAGATTGCTGAATGCCAAACAGAATTGAAGGGAATTTGAAGGAAGGATCACAGCGCATCCCACTTTTGCTGCCAGTCAACAGTTTTAAAAAATGACAATAAAAAAACCTGCCAATTGTGTTTGCCTGATGATGAGAGTTGTCATGGCACTGCTGAAGTGTAGCATTTGGAAGTTCAGAAACTTAACTTCCCTGGTTCAACTCCTCTTCACTACAATCCCATTACCAACTCCTCTGATGTCTGGTCTCAACTCATAATAGGCTCCACCTGTTGCGATTCTTCAGTGCCCCCCGTTGCTGCCCTGCCCCCTCTTCCATTTTCCCAACCATTTCCAATGCATGGCAGAAGGGATGTGGAAGAATCCTATGGGGAGTTTCAATTAGGCCTTAAAGCAGGCATGCATGGGAATGACATGTAAGAAAGGTGTAAGAAAGCCATCCTTCCAAGATGGATGTGACCCAAACAGCACCATGGTTTGTAAGACATATTCCAGCTGGGCAAAAGCAGGTATGGAACTTGAGGGGAAAAGGTGTAGCCTGAGAAAGGTTTCCAAGGTCCAAGCAGAGAGACTTGGAGCGGCACTACATTCAGCCCCTGGGTCTGAGGTTCTCCACCCCTGCCTTAATGGCACAGGCACAGTACTCAAGGCCGCCAGAAACCATGTGGGTGGGTGGGGGGATGTAGCCCAGGCTTTCACTGAGATGGCCACCCTGTGTTTGAACTGCACGACTTCAGTTTGCTCACAAGGCTGAATGCTCCTCCAGGCAGAAATATTCTGTCCACATAAATACTAAATGTTGTGCAGGCAGGGTCTGCGTCTTCACCTAGTTTTCAATAGGTAAAATATTTTCTTCTGGGGGCATTTACCAGTATTGATGTTGATTCACAATCACCAGCTCAGATTTGAACTTGGCCAACTCAGAATATATTCTTTTCAGGCTCATAGTGCTTGACCGCATTTCTGATTGAGTGGCATGTAACTCCCAGAGTTCTTCTTGGTCTTGGCTCAGAATTTAAATTGAGCCGTTCCTTTTCTCCTTAGTGCCTTGAGTCTTGCAGTGACAGCACCCTCCACACCCTGGAGATTTAGTTCAAGCATCCTAAAAATTACACATTCCCGAAGTTTCCTATCCTGGGTTCAGCAGTATATCAGGGACAAGACTCCAGGGTGGGTGGGTTAAGGATTCAGGTGCCCTACAAAACTACATTTTCTAGCAGGTCACTGTCATCCATCAGCTGTGGCCCTGCATTCTCTGGGAAGGTCAGGGGATCTCTGAATCAGTGGTCTCAACACAGCCAACATTGCCACAACTTCTCTCCCCCCCAATGAACTCAGTGCTGCAGTGGGGAGTGCACCTCACTGTGCCCTATCCCTGTGAACGCAATTTTGCCACCGCTGTGAGATCACTGCTGCTGCTCCAGCCCCCTTCGTGAATCCCCACTATTGTCTGTTGCTGTTGCAGGCCTCTCAGATAGACCTTCCATGAGTTTTCCCCATTGCAATCAGGAAAGTGTGAAGAGAAGGACTGGGGCTGGGGCTGGGCTGTGCAGCCATCAAACTCCATTTTGTGTCCCCTGATGTAGTGGGGATGGGTCAGGGCCCGATTTTTGGAATTGGGCTCAGAAAAACACAGCCAAGAAGACACAGGAGAAGGGACATAACTCAGCTGTGGAACATCTGCCTTGCACGCAGGTAGTCCCAAGTTCAATCCCCAGCACCACCAGGTAAGCCTGGGAGAGCCTCCTGCCTGAAATCCCAGAGAGCCACTTTCGGTCAGTGTAGACAATCTCATTGTGTGGTCTATTGCTCATGGTTTCTAGCAGCCCAGGATACTGTCCTCTTAGGTCCAATGGAGGCCTAAACCAAAGCCTCTCTGCTTCCTGTGAGCCTTCCACGGTCTCCTTGCCATGTAAATGTGGGTGCTGAAGAGAAGGGGTGACAAACAGAGGATCTGTTTGGGATGCTGACACCTATTCTGCCCCATGAATTTCTCTGGTCCTTTTTAAAAGTCACCAGAACTAATGGCCACCACCAGCACCACATCTTGTGGCAGTGAATCTCATAAACCAATTATGCATTGTGTGATGTATTTCCTTGGTCCTGAATTAGCCCACTACCAGTCAGTTTCATTGGGTGAGCCTGTGTTCCAGTATTGAGAGAGATATTCTCCCTCTGTGGTGGCTGACCATAGTGTAATCTTCCTCCATTACTCTTCCCAAATGATGATGTCCAGTCTCATGATGTCCGGTGCTAGAACAGAGCTGATAGCTGGCCTCTGCTGGATTCTTAATCTATCTTTCTACTGGACTACAAACTAGCTGCTAGCACAATGGAAAATGATTTCCTCTGTATAAAATGATTCTCCTCCTCCCCCTCCTCCTCTTGATTTGTCAGGGATATATGCCTCTGTGTGTTGTCTGTAGGATGTGGGGATACCTGCTTGTTTTCCTAGCCTGGCAGCCACATATATCCCTCACAAGAAGCAGGTGACACCTTGACACTGACAAGTCCATCTGTCACCCATTTGCCGCCACCACCACAGGACTCATCTGTCAAGCAGCTCCAGTACTGATATGATGCGTCTGCAAGGCCACAACCACCTGTCAGTGGACTGACTTCTCTAGAACATCGCCGCCTTAACCCTGCCTCATTGTGACAGCTTGAAGCCTCAGGCTGGACTCTCAAGTGCAGTCAGAGGTGATGCTGCTTCAAGGCAGACGATCCTCAAGGTGAAAGGGGTCTCATTGTAACAGGAATATGGGCAGTGAAAACAATCCAGAGATTGTTTTGAAGACATGTGCATCTTTGTGTTTCAAGCAGCATTCACACTCCAGATCCCTGTTACTATTTCTAAGAGTAGCTTCATACTAGCACTTTTATGTTGTTGGAACTATGGTTTTTCTTCATATGTGCATCTCTTACTGCTTTTCATTTATTTTCTTTCTTTTTTAAAAAATGCTCAGATAAACACTTTCCATCTTAATATGGTTCGGATAGCCTAGTGTCGCACCAGCACTTTTGGGAGAGGGGAGAAGTTGAAAGTAAATGGAGAAAAGAATCACACATTTTATTGGATGTGATCCTAAACTGATTTCTCTTATACTGTTGGAATATTCTGTTAATATAAGCAAATATAAAAGGTGCATGCACAAAATGAAATATTATCCTATGTACTTTGTTACTATTATATTATGATTATTACTATTCTCATTATTTTTTCCGTTTTGCACCTCCTCCTACTGTTTTTAATTTTGATTATTGACAGGGCAAATGTAAATGTCAATGCCTTTGGAAGGCAACAGTTGACTTTCAAGCCTTTTAAGAAGGCCAGATTAAAAATAACCCATAAAACTAAGTTTTATATCATAAATCACTTTTTAAATGAAAGCCTTTAAACAGTTTAGGGACACCACTCTGGAGCCTCTGATCATACTGAGATTAAGTTTGCTCTTTAATACTAACTCTCTCCGATAAACCATTTTAACGCATTAACATTTCAGTCATCCAAGTAACATTCATAACACAAGCACTTACTGAAATGCGAAAGTTCAGCTAGCAGACCCCCAAGATTGGCAGCATTTAGGCAATTATTCTGTTTTTCAATTCTGAAGATGAGATGTTCACATTTTTACCCAGTGGGGAATTTGAGCTGCACTTTACCACCTTCTAAAATGCAGTTCTTTTAAGCTAATATTATTCAAAAGGCAGTTGGCGGCCCTTAGCCTATTTGTTTGATTGTGCTGGAGCATGACACTGAATTTTGCCTATAGCAAAAACATGAAACGAAATTTGGTGAGAATGTCCAAGGGATTTCAAGGGAAGCGCCAAGAGTGTAGAGAAGACCAGGGCTGTTCATAGTGGGATTTGAAATAAAAGCCCTGAAGCTGGATCAGGCCCAGCCCAGCATTATGTTTCCAAGGTGACCAGTCAGATGACTCTGGTAATTCCCCAAGCAAGACAAGAGGGCAACAGCCACCTGCAACATCCCAGAGTTGCTATCAAGTTTTGCCTGAAGAAAGCTGAGGCACATTTTGAAATAAAAAAGCCTATTTAAGAGATTGCGTAAACAAATGATTTATTTCCGTGTGCTTTTACTTTAATTCCTGCCTTTAATGTCGTTTGCGCCTTTTTTACTGCTGTTCTATCAGTCTTTTTTATCAGTCTGAAAAAGTCCATTTGTTATTTTGAGTGTTGCTTTATAACAAAAGCTGTTTAGAAGTGTTGTAAGATTTATAGTATAAGTGAAATAAACAAACACAGCTCATTCTCAGTCTTTATGGAAAATTAATCTGAGCATGTTTAAAGCCTGAATTTATGAAATTCAGCCTTTGCTAACCTGGTGCCCTCCAGATGTTTTGGAGTATAACTCCCATCAGCCCTTGCCAGCCCAAAGCTGTATGCCAAAATTGGCAAAGGCTGGATTGTAACAGTATTTGCACATGTTCCACCATGTGCCTTTTCCCTTCTTCACCTCCACTTTCAAAACTTAGCTTGGGAGCTCCTTGGAGAAGAACCTGCCTTATGTTGCTCTGTAATATTACTAGTTATATAAAGACTACCACTACTAATAATTTTTCAAAAAGTGTACTACTGGTATCAAATACCAGAACTGAATATCAAATGCCACACCAAAATTTCATATTTGGTTCATATTTTGACAAATATTTGAATATCTAGCAAATATTTCATAGCAACAGTCACCGAGGAGAAATTTCTGAGCTCAGATTCATTGACCATTGACATCATAGGCACTACAAATCACACACTCATGTTTTTGGGTCGAATCTGACCTTCTCCATATGACCGACAACCTTCTCCAGCAATTAGTTTGGCTAAAATGACAAGTTTGAGGGGTGGAGAGAAAGAAGATAATTAATATCTGAGGGAGGTCAAGAACCCTGAATGTGTGTGTGCCACCGCTACAGCTAGCGTCACATTTTATCTGTGTGACTCCTCATAAATTTTTATCCTGTCAGTAAAGTCTCCTGTTTTAAATGGTATTTAGATTTTATATCCCACATTTTACAAGTAATAAAAAGCACAATGGCTTTGGGGGCTCTTTAAGCACCACAGATAATGAGGGGAGACTGGGAGAACTGCCAGAAATAGAAACTCCCTCTTCTCCTCCTCAGCCCACTCCCCTAACTAGGCCTCAAACAACTGTGAGGTGAAGGAGAACTTTCATGGCTGTCAAAGATGGAGTGGAGGATGGAGTAACAGGGCACAGGGCATCCAAGAAATTGAGCAATGAAAAAAGTCATTAGGAGAAATAGTAGCAACATGGCTGTTTGGTGTTCCCCCCTTTCCATTCCTACAAGTTGCATATCTGACTGAGGAGACCAAACAGATGTTGTTTTCTTCACACAGGCTCTAATTTACAGTAGTAACCAGGAAAAATGAGGAAAAATGGGGAAGAAAAGTGTTTACACAAAGGATTTTGTGTCATTTGCTCAGCCAACTGTTGCCAGTGCTTTCTCACCATGCAATTTTTGTGTTCCTTTTGAAATGAATTAAAACCTCACCCTGTGGGGGGAGGAGCAAGATGGCGCCTGAAGCAAGTCTCCTGTGAGCCTCAGCAGAGTGAGTAGGAGCTTTAAAAAATAAATAAAAATACCTCACCCTGTGCATTCATCATTTTCACTGAATACTGGGTGGGGAAGATAGCCACATGGATGTTGTTGTTGTTTAGTCGTTTAGTCGTGTCCGACTCTTCGTGACCCCATGGACCATAGCACGCCAGGCACTCCTGTCTTGCACTGCCTCCCGCAGTTTGGTCAAACTCATGTTCGTAGCTTCGAGAACACTGTCCAACCATCTCGTCCTCTGTCGTCCCCTTCTCCTAGTGCCCTCCATCTTTCCCAACATCAGGGTCTTTTCCAAGGATTCTTCTCTTCTCATGAGGTGGCCAAAGTATTGGAGCCTCAGCTTCACGATCTGTCCTTCCAGGGAGCACTCAGGGCTGATTTCCTTCAGAATGGATAGGTTTGATCTTCTTGCAGTCCATGGGACTCTCAAGAGTCTCCTCCAGCACCATAATTCAAAAGCATCAATTCTTCGACGATCAGCCTTCTTTATGGTCCAGCTCTCACTTCCATACATCACCACTGGGAAAACCATAGCTTTAACTATACGGACCTTTGTCGGCAAAGTGATGTCTCTGCTTTTTAAGATGCTGTCTAGGTTTGTCATTGCTTTTCTCCCAAGAAGCAGGCGTCTTTTAATTTCGTGACTGCTGTCACCATCTGCAGTGATCAAGGAGCCCAAGAAAGTAAAATCTCTCACTGCCTCCATTTCTTCCCCTTCCATTTGCCAGGAGGTGATGGGACCAGTGGCCATGATCTTGGTTTTTTTGATGTTGAGCTTCAGACCATATTTTGCGCTCTCCTCTTTCACCCTCATTAAAAGGTTCTTTAATTCCTCCTCGCTTTCTGCCATCAAGGTTGTGTCATCTGCATATCTGAGGTTGTTGATATTTCTTCCGGCAATCTTAATTCCGGCTTGGGATTCATCTAGTCCAGCCTTTCGCATGATGAATTCTGCATATAAGTTAAATAAGCAGGGAGACAATATACAACCTTGTCGTACTCCTTTCCCAATTTTGAACCAATCAGTTGTTCCATATCCAGTTCTAACTGTAGCTTCTTGTCCCACATAGAGATTTCTCAGGAGACAGATGAGGTGATCAGGCACTCCCATTTCTTTAAGAACTTGCCATAGTTTGCTGTGGTCGACACAGTCGAAGGCTTTTGCATAGTCAATGAAGCAGAAGTAGACGTTTTTCTGGAACTCTCTAGCTTTCTCCATAATCCAGCGCATGTTTGCTATTTGGTCTCTGGTTCCTCTGCCCTTTCGAAATCCAGCTTGCACTTCTGGGAGTTCTCGGTCCACATACTGCCTAAGCCTGCCTTGTAGAATTTTAAGCATAACCTTGCTAGCGTGTGAAATGAGCGCAATTGTGCGGTAGTTGGAGCATTCTTTGGCACTGCCCTTCTTTGGAATTGGGATGTAGACTGATCTTCTCCAATCCTCTGGCCATTGCTGAGTTTTCCAAACTTGCTGGCATATTGGGTGTAGCACCTTAACAGCATCATCTTTTAAAATTTTAAATAGTTCAGCTGGAATATCATCACTTCCACTGGCCTTGTTATTAGCAGTGCTTTCTAAGGCCCATTTGACTTCACTCTCCAAGATGTCTGGCTCAAGGTCAGCAACCACACTACCTGGGGTGTACGAGACCTCCATATCTTTCTGGTATAATTCCTCTGTGTATTCCTGCCACCTCTTCTTGATGTCTTCTGCTTCTGTTAGGTCCTTACCACTTTTGTCCTTGATTATGGTAATCTTTGTACGAAATGTTCCTTTCATATCTCCAATTTTCTTGAACAGATCTCTGGTTTTCCCCATTCTATTGTTTTCCTCTATTTCTTTGCATTGCTCATTTAAGAAGACCCTCTTGTCTCTCCTTGCTGTTTTTTGGAAATCTGCATTCAGTTTCCTGTATCTTTCCCTATCTCCCTTGCATTTTGCTTGCCTCCTCTCCTCCGCTATTTGTAAGGCCTCGTTGGATAGCCATTTTGCTTTCTTGCATTTCCTTTTCCTTGGGATGGTTTTCGTTGCTGCCTCCTGTATAATGTTACGAGCCTCCATCCATAGTTCTTCAGGCACTCTGTCCACCAAATCTAAATCCTTAAACCTGTTCCTCACTTCCACTGTGTATTCATAAGGGATTTGATTCAGATTGTATCTTACTGGCCCAGTGCTTTTTCCTACTTTCTTCAGTTTAAGCTGGAATTTTGCTATAAGAAGCTGATGATCTGAGTTACAGTCAGCTCCAGGTCTTGTTTTTGCTGACTGTATAGAGCTTCTCCATCTTTGGCTGCAGAGAATATAATCAATCTGATTTCGATGCTGCCCATTTGGTGATATCCATGTGTAGAGTCGTCTCTTGTGTTGTTGGAAGAGAGTGTTTGTGATGACCAGCTTGTTCTCTTGACAGAACTCTATTAGCCTTTGCCCTGCTTCATTTTGAACTCCAAGGCCAAACTTGCCAGTTGTTCCTTTTATCTCTTGATTCCCTACTTTAGCATTCCAATCCCCTGTAATGAGAAGAACATCCTTCTTTGGTGTCATTTCTAGAAGTTGTTGTAGGTCTTCATAGAATTGGTCAATTTCACTTTCTTCAGCACCGGTAGTTGGTGCATAAACTTGGATTACTGTGATGTTAAAAGGTCTGCCTTGGATTCGTATCGAGATCATTCTGTCATTTTTGAGATTGCATCCCATTACAGCTTTTGCCACTCTTTTGTTGACTATGAGGGCCACTCCATTTCTGCTACAGGATTCTTGCCCACAGTAGTAGATATGATAGTCACCCGAACTGAATTCGCCCATTCCCTTCCATTTTAGTTCACTGATGCCCAGGATGTCGATATTTATTCTTGTCATCTCATTTTTGACCACATCCAGCTTACCTCCACTCATGGTTCTTACATTCCAGGTTCCTATGCAATATTTTTCTTTACAGCATCGGACTTTCCTTTCGCTTCCAGGCATATCCGCAACTGAGCATCCTTTCGGCTTTGGCCCAGCCGCTTCATCAGCTCTGAATCTACTTGTACTTGTCCTCCGCTCTTCCTCAGTAGCCACATGGATGACTTTCAGGGAAATCCCAACCTGAATTGGGCCAGCCCTGGCCTTGAATCCAAATCTCTACTCAAAAACTAAAGACTCCAATGATCCCTCTAGTCCAGAAGTGTAGCCAGCCAGATGCCTCTGACATGCTTGCAAACAGGTTGTGAATATACGCCCCCCCCGGCAAAAACCCCCAGCAAAATAAACCCACAAAAACATCATTAGTCTTTAGTGGTCCAGAGACATTTGGGGAATTGTTTTCTAAAAGGAAAATAAAAATATAGAATTAACTAGCTGAACTCATCAAGAAAGTTGCAGTGGAATACGAGAAGCAAACTGTTGCTGGATCAGGTCAAAGGCTCACCTAGTTGATGAGCTAATGGAAAGCAGGGCCGGCTCTAGGGTTAGTCTGGGTGGCGTGGGGTGCCATGGCGCTGGCCCGGTAGGGGGGCGCCGCGTGGCAGAGCCGCACAGAAACCATGCTGCGCACTGCGCCCGCCCACCAGCCGCGGCAAGAAACGGAGCGGGACGGGGGTGCCGGAGCGATCTCCGCACCACGGCGCCAGGGCACCCGACGGACTTGAGACAGCCCTGATGGAAAGCCCACAAATAGGACTTGAGGGCAACAACACTGTCCCCATTTGGGATTTCCAGAAATTAATATTCAGAAGCACACTGCCTCTGACAGTGGAGGGAGAAGATAGCCTTCATGGTTAGTAACCATTTATTCCCCATGAATTTGTCTAATCCTCTTTTAAAGTCTTTCAAACACAGTGTTTCTAGTACAGTGGTACCTTGGTTTATGAACACAATTGGTTCCGGAAGTCTGTTCATAAACTGAAGCGTTCATAAACTGAAGTGAACTTTCCCATTGAAAGTAATGGAAAGTGGATTAATCCGTTCCAGACGGGTCCGCGGAGTACTCAACCTAAAGCGTACTTAACCTGAAGCATGGGTGTAATTGGTTCCGGAAGTCTGTTCATAAACTGAAGCGTTCATAAACTGAAGCGTTCATAAACTGAAGCGAACTTTCCCATTGAAAGTAATGGAAAGTGAATTAATCCGTTCCAGATGGGTCCGCGGTGTTCGTAAACCGAAAATTCGTAAACCGAGGTGTTCGTAAACTGAGGTTCCACTGTATATATTTTTTAAAAAATCTTAACAGCAAAGCAGTTGACTGTAACAAGCTGGTACAGTATATCTGAAAAAGGTGTAAGATATTATTTTGCATTCCTTGTGTTTTTGTTTGTGGCAAACACACCTGAAACCTATTCAAATATTTGCAGTAAATGGAAGCGTTTCAGTGATTGGGAGCATTTGAATCACATTATTTATAATGGTTGGTCATAGAAACACATTGGACTGAGATGCATAATTAAAATGGAATAGCTTAAAAATGGTGGGCTTAGAGATGATTCTCTACAAAAGGCAATTCAGACACAAAATGAGAAATGGCAACATATTTTGAAGGTTATTTTGGATGTTAACCTGCTTTGTGCAAAAAAATAATTTTGTTTCTTCGAGGTACTACAGCAACTGCCAGTGGTCCTAGCACAGGAATTTTTCTAAATCTCATTGAATTGATTAGCCATTATGATAATGAAGTCAACATTAGTGAAGTCATAAAAAGTGGACTGTAAAAAAGTGGACACATAACATATATAAGGAACTCCTTGAATTATTGGAGGAAAACATTCGTATTGAGGTAATTTTTAGGATAAAAAGGGCAAAGTATTATTCCTTACCATTTGATTGTACTCCACATGTTTCTCACTGTAGACAAATGTGCCAGATTATCAGGCAGGTCCATACTGATACTGTACTAGAAACATTCTGAGTGAGGAATGTTTTGTAGAGTTCATTGAAACAAAACAGAAAACAAGAAGCGCTGTAGCGGACGAAATCATGAACAAATTAAAACAAGACAGAACAAATATTAACAATGCCTGAGGCCAAGGGTATGGCAATGGGGCAAATATGTCTGCTGTGCACAAAGGTGCTAAATCCCTTATAATAAAACAAAATGAATTTGCCAATGTCTATTATTTTACTACAGTTGTTGATTTTTAACATGGCTTAGGGGCACATTTAATATCATTTGCCCAGTCATCAAGATATCCTTCTTGCAGCTCCTAAGCACGTGGGCAGAAGATTGATTTGCCTGGTTACATTCTTCACTGCTGTTTACATTATGGCGATTATTTCTAAATTTGTTTCTAAACACATACACGGGCACACACATATTTCATGAAAATTCATGTTTCCTTTTGTCCTTCTTTTTGGCAGTGTATGAGTGGCCACTCTCCTTGGCTGTGAAGTCATACAATATGTGAAATGAGAATATGAAGACGATCCTTCTGTTAATGTACAGAATGCCTTTGCTGCAGAACCCTGCAATCAGCGTCAAGTTCCAGGCATCTGGGATTAGAAGGGAAGGGTTTCTAGGTTTGAGGTTGCAACTGACAGGCCAGCCTGAGCCCCGGTGCCTCTGTCTTTAGAAAGGAAGAAGGCCCTGCCTAAATTGTGACCTGCCAGGCTGACAGCAACCCATCAATCAAACATGTCATGCTCATCAAGAGATTCACAAACCTCCTCCTGCTGCTGCTTGTGCAAAATCGTTGGAGAGATAGAAGGTGGGTATGAACTCTGTGTTTGCAAGACTGGCTCATGAGTTTTTCTGCTCCCCTCTTCAATTTCTTTTCTTTTTATTTAATGCCTTTCAGTTTGTAGGTTTGCAGGCAGAAATTTTCTTGTTTTTAATCTGTGAACAGCACTTAGTAAATTTCAGGCACTAACATATAATATTTTTAGAAGCAACAGTAATGGCTGGTGGGATGCATTTTGCTTGGTAAACACTGCTAAGTAGAAGAACACCTCTCTCTCTCTCTCTCTCTCTCTCTCTCTCTCTCTCTCTCTCTCTCTCTCTCTCTCTCCACAACAACTCTGTTTATCCAAATTTTCTGGCATGTACTTTGATGTCTCTGTGAGCAACCCTTTCTTTCTTTATCCAATTTCTGAGTGTGCCAATATTTTAGATCCCGCTCCGTTACCCTCTGGCAATTTGGATAAAAAAGGTGGCACTATGTAAGGTTGCCAACTTTCCACCCACTGCCTTGCCTGGTTCATGTGCCTTTAAAACAGCTTGGCATGCAGATAGTTATCAGAAATTTAAAGTGGGAAACTCTTTGCTGTTTCATCCTCAGGCTGTTAGGAAAGGTACAGGAGCAGAACCAGTAAAACAGCAGGCAACTTTGCCACCACTGGGCCTTGAATGCTCTCTTAGGTATATTGATTGAAAATGTGGCAGAAGCTGTTGCTCTTGATTACAGGGCCATGTGTGCTTACATGGTTGCTTTGAAGATGAGATTTCAGGCCGTCCCAACTCATTTGGAAGGTTCTAATGATGCTCTTTGACTGCCTGGACTACATTGGAAAGGCATCTTGCCTCCATTTCAGTGATCTTTGACAGTGACTTGCCACTCCTATCATTCCAATTCATGGAACAGTTATTTGATTCTTACTACTGTAATTTGTGACTCCATGCACATATTATATGTCTTCTGTTTATGAATTTTGAAACAGTATAAAAATATTGTCAGTATATTATTAGCTGACATGTTGCTTGTTGTTCTGAGTGTTCTGTTTTGCAACATGGGGTTTTCTTTGGTGGTCTACATTACTGGCAGAAGCACTTTTGGGCGATTATTGCTATTGCCAAGTTTCCTGCTGCTTGGCAGCCTGTGACTGTCCTGGTCCACTATTGCCACATCTGTGAAGGAGAAACAGTTTTCAATGAGTGCTGATCACCCAACCCCAAAGACGTCTGGTGGAGATAGACCACTGGGAATTGAATCATGGAAGTCAGTTATGAGGGCATGGTCCAGGTGGGCACAAGAAACTCACCCTGATCCAGAAATGTGGTGAACTGAATTTAAGTTGGAAAAATGAGAAGCCGAGAAAAAATGAAATGGACAGATTAGCCCATCCTTAGCTACAGCCTGACAGGGGGGTCTCAACCCACCAGTTGATGGCCAAAGGTTATGGAGAGCAAAGCAAGAAGGGGTTAAAAGGTTCTGGTCTTGCTCCAAACCTCAGCTTAACCATCCCCAGAGGTCAGCTGTGGGTGAGGTGGAAAGGTAAGGCAGATGAAATAGAGGAAGGCATCAAATGCTATTGTTCTGCTTGCATCATTAAAGCTTTCAGAAGGGAACCACGCTGTGCTAACAGGACTGGAATTTCCCATTAGTCAAACTAGCAGCCGTGAACATTAATGAGGTGCATGTTTAACAAAATATCTCTCCCCCTCCTTCTCCTCCTTCCCCCTCCTCATTCTAAGGAACAGGTTGCAATTAAACCCCTGCTCTTTAAATGCAAGCTCAGAGAGAGGAAAAATTGGTATAAAATATGAAAAGGCCCGGCTCCTCTCTAATATTCACCGTAATGAGATAAACTTAATTGAACATTTTACAATGTCATCCTCATTTCCCTTTTTAATTAGGTCCTTCTTCCAGAACAACATTAGACCATATGATTGCAAGCCGTTCGTTGTGGAAAGCGCCACAAACGAAAATTAGCAAGGGGTTAAGAAGGCACCAAAGGGATGCTCCGTCAGAGCTTTTAGAAACGCATTAGAAGCGAAGTGCCGGGAAAGGGGAAGAGGCGAGGCTAAAGCTCAGCCAGGTGCTTTGGCTGTGCCTTCCCCCAGACAGGCCTTTCCTCTGATCCAGATCTACAGGTCTCCATCAAGTCAGCACAGCAATCACAGGGGCTAGGGAGGGCTGGGTGGATTTCAAAGGGGTTTGAAATGATGATGCCAGGAGAGACTGGCAACGAGGGGGGCAAGGTGAATATCTGCATATTATTACCTCCTAAAGTTGAAACCCACCTATTTGGTGCTGTAAGCTTGTGCCCTTAAAGGCAACAGTTTTGTGCCTGTGTTAGTCAGAGCTGCGTGTATGTGTGTGTGTGTGGTGGTGGGGAAAAAGTGGCTCAATTGTGCAAGCTGTCACACAATGAAGCCAAGTGCATATGTTCTGCACAGTGGGGGCTCACATCTTTGCACACAATTCCGCTAATGGCGCAGATGCTGTCAATGCTGCTGGGTGACAAACATCCCTGTGCCGTTGAGGGCCAGGCTGCACATCACATGCTAATGTGCATGACGGCAACCGAAAAGTCCCCCTTTCCAATATTTAAGTAGGAAAAATGTCACCTGGGAGGGGAGTTTGGGATCATGGATGTAGCAAAAGATGGGGGAAACTCAACCCTTTTCCACCCATTTCTCCAATCATTTCCCAAGCAGCTTTTCTGTCTCCCCTCCATATAGGGTTGCCAGTGTGTCTCCCCCTCCAGAAAAGGAAAAGACTTTGGGGCGGGGGCAGTTAGGAATGGACAAATGCCAGGCATGGAAATGGTGAAGCACCCCTCCCCTTCACTGCTCCTGTGATCTCAACTGTCACCTAAATAATAATAATAATAATAATAATAATAATAATAATAATAATAATAACAACAACAACAGGTTTAGTTTCTTTTGAAAAAGAGCACTGGAGGCCAATCAGTGACTCCATTTAAACATATATGCAGAGCAGAAAGAGAACAGGCATTGCTACAAGGCAGCAGATTTGCCACCCCACATCAGACCACCCAAGAGATGCCCATGTCCTCAACAAGCCACCATGTCCAGTGAACCTGAACAATGAGAGATTCAGGACATGCAGAAAGGAAGCAATTATTCACACAGCGCAGCACACTGTTTAACTGTGGAATTCACTCCCAGCACAAGAGGTGGTGATAGCCACCAACTATAGACAGCTTTAAAAGGTGATTAGACACCATCACAGTGGAGAAGACTATCATTGGCTACTAGTCATAGTGATGATGGCTATTGCTTTCTCAAGGATTGGGGCTGCATGTCTTTGAATGCCAGTTGCTGGGGGAGAATAGTGTGTAAAGGCTATTGCCTTCAGGTCCTGAGCTAAAAGGCAGCCAACAGGTAGCTAAGAAACCAGCTGCAAAGCCTGGGTTGGGAGAAAACAGATCTGATTCTCGGAAGGAAAAATGTCTGGATGGTTTGTTTTTGAGTTGACATTAGTTTGGAGAGCAACAGCAAACCACAAAGTGATTAGTCCAGCATTTCATTTCCCACAGTGGCCGACCATATCCATGTGGGAAGCCCACAAGGAGGACAGGAGGGCAATAGGCCTTCCTTGCTGTTCTTCCCTATCCAAGTTGGTGGCTGTCAGAGGGCCTGATATGGCTACTCTAGAGTAACGACTCCAGCATGGTCTTTTAAGGCTTTTATTAAGTGCTGATTATTTACAGTGTTCAGAGCGGTAAAAATGCATCCTTAAGGTGAGGTGTCAGAACCTCCGAATGGCGATTGGCGCGTTTTCTTCCAGCACCAAGGCTTTGGCAGACCCAACCTCTTCCCCCTACGTTTGCGTCGCAATTCGGGAGTTGGGGGGATTGGCCTCCCCCCCCCCCGTGCGTCCAACTTCCTGTCCCACCTGAGGCATGGGCTCCACAACCTTGCCTGAGCCTCGGACACCACTTCCTGACTCTCCGCTGGAGGCAGAGCTCTCCTTACTCTCTCCAGCGCTTGGGGATGGGCTGGAACTTAAGATGGGAGGGACTTCCCTGTATCCCTTGTCCCTCACAGTGGCCCTCATTGCCTCCTGTAGGAGCAAGTGCCAGAGTTACAGCTATGTGCTTCATGAAGAAGTCCTTTCTTTTATCTTCCAACCTTCAGCTTCATTTGATTGTCACAAGTTCTAGTGTTAAGAGGGAGAAAGAAAATTGTTTCTCTGTCCACTTTCTCAATAGCATGCATAAATTTACAAACTATCATGTCATCTCTTGCTCATCTTTTCTCTAAGAAGTCCCAAGCACTGGAACCATTCTCCACAGAAGTGTCGATCCATCCCCTTGATAATTTTGCTCACCCTTTCTGAACCCTCCTTTTTGAGGGGAGGCAACCAGAACTAGACACAATATTCCAAATGCAGCCACGCCATAACTGCATTGCGATATTGACAATTTTATTTTAAATTCCTTTCTAATGATCCCTAGCATGGAATTTGCCTCCACTATGACCCACTTTCTGCACCTCTCCATTGGGAGAAGTGACCATTTAGCCCAGAGCTTTCCAAACTGTGTGTCGTGACACGTTAGTGTGTCAGCTGCAGTGTGCAGGTGTGTCACACGAATGCTCCCCATGCTCCTCCCAGGCTTGGAAAGGGGTTAAGTTTAATCTCCAGTTTGCCACTAAAACTGAATGACTGTGCCACGAAACGATGCATGTCTAAAAGGTATGTCACCAACATGAAAAGCTGGGAAAGCTCTGATTTCATCCTACTCTCTGCTTCCTGCTACTTAACCAATTCCTGATCCATAAGAGGACCTCTTGCTGCTAATGCTGTGAGCCCTTCTGTCATGCTCAGCCTGTGTATATGTGTAAATAAAGCCATTTACCAGCACCACCATCTCCGGTGACCTTCATTCAAAGGAAACCAAACACAAGGTATGCACTTTTACTGCTCAGAAATAGGGGTGTGTGGGAGCCCAGTAGCAGAGCCCACATACTGCATGTAGAAGTTCATTGCTTTAATCTCTGGCAGCATCTCTGGGTAGTACTGGGAAATATCCCTGGAAAGCTGCTGCCAGTCAGTGCAGACAGTACTGGGCTACATGGACAAATGATCTGACTTGGTATAAGGCAACTTTCTGTGATAAACCCCCTCCTACCCTCACCTTTACCCCAATATAAAAAAGGTAAAGGGACCCCTGACCATTAGGTCCAGTCGTGACCGACTCTGGGGTTGCGCGCTCATCTCGCATTATTGGCCGAGGGAGCCAGCGTATAGCTTCCAGGTCATGTGGCCAGCATGACAAAGCCGCTTCTGGCAAACCAGAGCAGCACATGGAAACGCCGTTTACCTTCCCGCTGTAGCGGTTCCTATTGCATACTTGCATTTTGACATGCTTTCGAACTGCTAGGTTGGCAGGAGCTGGGACCAAGCAACGGGAGCTCACCCCGTCACAGGGATTCGAACCGCCAACCTTCTGATCAGCAAGCCCTAGGCTCAGTGGTTTAACCACAGCGCCACCTGGGTCCTGGGACCTGGGACCCCAATATATTGCAAGTTTAAAGGTCTACTTTAAAGTTTATTTCAATAGCCCAAGAATATGGAATATTCTTTTTGGCATTATGGAATAATGGAATATAGTTACACATGATAAGGAATGTGTCTATTTGGAATATCAGATATTTCAATAGCCCAAGAATGTTGACTATTTTTACTCTCAATAATGCAAGAAGGTGGGCAGAGTTTTTACAATTCAGCAGGCAGAAGGAATAGAGGAGGCTATGGGAACCCTTCAGGGCAGGGTTGTTTGATTTAATAAGACCCTTTTGGCACAGGAGCCCTGATCTGCAACGGAAAACAAGAGTTGGGGACCTGCAGTTTCCTTGTTCTGGGCTCCCAAACAAGCTCCCAGAGCTAGTCCTATGCGGACCCTTCCAAAATTGATGGATGCCTTTAGCTTTTGGCCGACGTTGCTGTACATTTAATTTTATGCTCCTATGCATTAGTCTTAATGACAAACAGTCAGTGTAGTAGGTTAGGGTTCTGGTGTGTGTGTGTGTGTGTGTGTGTGTGTGTAAATTTATTGCCATGAGCCCCCCTTCGGTGCCCAAATTTTTTATAAGAGGGGATATTTAGGGAATCTTGAGGCTCCTGGGGGGGAGCCTCTTCCCCCATCCCCTTTCAACTTAGAGCAAAGAAATTCCTTGAGATTAATTCAGTCCTTCCCCTACCTCTCCATCAGTGACTGATGGAACTTCCCACCCTCCAGAGCCTTGGAATCAAGAATTAATCTCGTTTAGTAACGTAAACAACCTAATAAAACTCTGAAAAAAAGGGAGAAAGATGAGCTAACACTTTGATTTAACGACCTTGTCATTAGGGATTCATTAGATATTCATAGTGATAGCACAATGGAGTTGGCACAGTTTTGTAGGCAAACATGCAGACTTGGAGGACTTTGGGGGTTCATTGGCATGCGGTATGCATGGCATCCTCCATGGCATTTCGGTGGGGCAGCAGAAAGACACCCAGGCTTTTCCTTGGCTTTGGAGCGCCAGCCTTTACCAACCTGGGGCCCTCCAGATATTGTTGGATGGCCACTCCCATCAGCCCCAGCCAGCACAATGCTGTGGGGGAGTTGTAGCCCAACATCTTGAGGGCACCCGGTTGGTGAAGGCTGGCCTGTACTGTACCAATAATGGGGAAAGAGTTTATTCGCAGTGAAGACAGACAATGCGCCTCAGCCCGCTTTAAAACAGGGCTCTTCTTTGATTGATTTTTTCATGCATCTTTCAAATTAATATGTATTATTATTACTTTCTTTTTTTGAGTTTCTGTAGATTTAAAAATAAAAATATAAAATAATTTATTTAAAGGTGTGTGTGTGTCCTCCACTCCTTCCTTCCTTCCTTCCTTCCTTCCTTCCTTCCTTCCTTCCTTATTTATTTATTTATTTTAATGTACTTTTCTTTTCTCTGTTATTAACAGGTTCATAATATTCTAACAGATGGATTAAGGATACCAATTTATATGACTTTTTAAATTTAGCAAGATCTTTCTTTCTCTCCAATTATTTTTGACTTTTTGATAAGCTAGGCACTCTCATAACACAATGATGAGATAATGTTATACTTTTGATTATATAGAAGTGTATCTCTGACCTTTAAAATACAATAAAGCAAAACAAAACAAGGCTCTTCCAGTACGTTTGATGGGCCTGGTGTACAAAAAATGGTAAAGTCAGATGCTACCATTGCTTAACCAATTTGGCACTGCAGACTGCAGACAGGGCCAGTTTGGATGCTGGTGGGAGACCGTTTAGAGAGTTTAGGAGTGGATGGTATTTGGAGTCTGGGAGTGGGTGGTAACTGGAGTTTGAGATGGAAAAAGTATTTGTATGATAGGGAATTCAGAAATATGCAGCTCAGGACTGTACATCTTTCACAGAGTGATAAGATGTTATAGGGGATTCTGTGGGTAGTGCCAGAGCCCTACATAGCTTAGGCAGATGGTGGAACATCAATACCCTCTTGACACCAGTGCCACTGCAGCTTTCCTAGATGGTGCTGATGTGAGCCAGAGCACTGGTGAGCTCAGGGCTGCAGTGGTTGAGTCAATCCTTGCTGCTGCTTTGCTGCAACCCATGTCACACTGCCCATATCACACTGCCTGCTTTGGTTCCTGGGGCTGTGAAAACCTTTGTTTCATTTGAAGGCATCTCTGTCTTGCTTCCACAGTGATTGGCACCTTGAGCTTGTGATGAGAGTGACTAGTGTTAATCCATGGCAAACCTTGTGATTGTGTATATTCTCTTCCTTTAACCTTTGCATTCCTCAGGAGCGACTGCTGAGGGCAGTCTGTGCACTAAACGAAATGACCCAAATCTTGTTTGCACCCAGTTCTAGCACAGAGAACGCAACACACAAGAGAGAGGCCCTGTCATTTTAGTTGAAGTAAATATCCCTCTTTAATAGAAAACTTTTGGTGCTTGATTTCAGTCACTGTTGCTGCTTTCCTTAACTGCTGTTTCTAACTATACTTGTACATTTTGTACTGTGAATGAACGCAGAGTTCCTTAACAGGTTCTCAATCTGGGAATAGATCTTTGAGAACTTCTGAAAGAAGGCCAACAGCTTTCAGTTACAACGCCCAGAACCAAGTAGCAGACAACTTCTTAAAAACAAAAGGATGGATAGGATGGAATATTTTAAGACAATATACAGCTTTAAAACACAGCCCCAGACCTCCTTGAGCTTTGGGCATCTGCTCCAGGCTGGAGCATGGGCTGCAGAAGTCCCTTCACTGTTTTAACATCAGACTAGAGAAGAATGTCATGAATCCCAAGGGGACATTGTGGAGGGGCAGGTTGAGTCCTGTTAGGACCACTGGGACCATAGACCGAGCAGGCACACAGGTCCAGCTGGTCACAGCCTTCCTCGCTATGGTGAGATTATTGAATTTCTCTTGAAATTATAGTTTGCACCTATATCTATAAATTAGCACATACACATTTTTTTTTGCAAATAAGTGTCTTCTTTCATACTTTCTCTTGAAGCTAGATTTCCTCGCTCTTGGCCAAGCACACAATCTGATTGCCCAGCTGATGGGGGTGGTGGTGGTGAAAACCAATGTGAGTTTCAAGACTAGCTATGGGAAACTGCCGACCATCTTGACCACTTGATCCCAGTTGCCCTGCTGCTATTATGCAGATTATGTGGGTCTTATGTGTTCCCTCCCAAAAAGTGTACTGTGGTGGTATCATTAGTCGGTTGTCTTTCTGGTTTAAACAAGAAATAAAGTCATACCAGGCTGCATAAAAGAAATGTGGCTGATTATGCTGTGAACTGCCCTGAGATCTACAGATGAAAGGTGGTATACAAATTTAATAAACAACAATAACAACAACAACAACAACAACAACAATAGTTATTATTACTGGCCAGGCACCTTATGAGCAAGCTGCCTGTCTAGCAACTTCCTCCCCTACATTCATGAAACAGGAATAATAAAATGCTTTACATGTAGGGACTATGTTTCACCAACTCCATCCTGGATCTTCTTCAATGTCTGGTGGCTGAGAGCAGGACTAAGGGGAAAGCTGGCTGTAAATTGTGATTTCAAAGCAAAGAGGAAGCCTGAAAGTTTTCTTAGGTTCAAGGAGTACCCTCTGACTCTCTGACCTGGTCAGAGACTTAGGGATTATCCACACTTTCTCCTGTCCCACTGCTCTCCCCCCTTTAGACCTCACCCAGATTTTATTCTGATCTATCCATAAACAGTGGATTTTCTTTGGGAAAGGAGTGGAACAAGGTGAAAACCGCCTGCACCTGTGTCTAGACAGCATGGGTTAAGCAAAAACTACCATGCATTTAAAGCACGTCCCACACCCTCCCCGGAAACCTGGGAACTGTAGTTCCACACCACAGAACTACACCTCCCACTGCCTTTAGCAAGCTACAGTTCCCAGGATTCTGAGGTGGGAAGGGGATGTGCTTTAAATGTATATGGTGTGTGTGAAGTGGCAATTCCCATCTTGGCCATTTTCTGGGTTATGGTGCAGGGAGGGCTGAAATCCTCTGGTTGTTCCAGCACCTCCCATTTGAGAAATGAAACTCCAGGAAGGTATAGGTGTTTGTCTAGCCTTTAGGGCAGGTTTTGCTTGCTTAGCACAGATGCAAAGGAGTTCATAATCCAATGACCTGGATGGGTCAGGGAGCTCTCCCCTCTTTTTTTTCATCCTGCTTTTTTTTTGAGATGCTAGAACACTTTCCCTGGACATGCTAATTTGCTTTGTATGAGGAATTTTTTTATTTTGGATGGAGGAGCATTCAGTATATTACAATACAGTACGGCATTTTTTTTACGCAGTTTACTATCACTTAAAACTAAGTGAGCAGAAGTGTTAAGAATAGATATAATAGGTCTAAGTTAAGAGATAGTAAGACTGGTAAGCAAAACATTAGAATAATCAACAGAAGATAGAATGTGGGTCTGAATAGTGGCTTTGGTAGAATCAGAAGATAAGAGAGCATGAATTTTAGAAATACTACAAACAGGCAGACCTAAGCTACAGCAGTAATGGGAGCTGAGAAAGATCAAAGATAACACTCAAACCCTTAACTTGCTGAGAAGACTGAAGAGTTATGCTGCTATTTGAGAGTCAAAGAGAAGGTGAAAGAGAGCGGGTTTTTTTGGGGGGGGGGGAGGAGAGAATATATAATCAATCCTGTCTTCTACATATTGAGTTTGAGATAACAATCTTGACATCCAAGCAGAACTAGCTGCAAGACAATGGCAAATATTAGTAAGCGGGGGAGAGAAAGGGAGAACAGGAAGATAGAACTGGATTTCATCAGTCCAACAGTGATATTACAGACAAAAAACCAAAATCAGATGGGAAAGAGGAAGAGTACACAGAATGAAGGAAATGAGAGAAGGAAACCGAGGACACCTACATTTGGAAGGATGCTAGGAGTGAAACAAAAAGAAGATAATGCCAAACCCTGGGAAGGAAACAACAACAACAACAACAACAACAACAATTTATTATTTATATCCTGCCCATCTGGCTGGGTTTCCCGAGCCACTCTGGGCAGCTTCCAACAGAAAAGTAAAATACAATAATCAATTGAACATTAAAAACCTCCCTAAACAGGGCTGCCTTCAGATGTCTTCTAAAAATCTGGTAGTTGTTTTTCTCTTTGACATCTGATGGGAGGGCATCCCTCTGCCTGGTCCCCTGCAACTTGGCTTCTCGCAATGAGGTTAACCACCAGAAGGCCCTCGGCGCTGGATCTCAGTGTCCCAGTAGAACGATGGGGGTGGACCCCCTTGGTATATTGGACTGAGGCCATTTAGGGCTTTAAAGGTCAGCACCAACACTTTGAATTGTGCTCGGAAACGTACTGGGAGCCAATGTAGGTCTTTCAAGACCAGTGTTATGTGGTCTCGGCAGCCACTCCCAGTCACCAGTCTAGCTGGATTAGTTGTAGTTTCTGGGTCACCTTCAAAGGTAGCCCTACGTAGAGCGCATTGCAGTAGTCCAAGCGAGAGACAACAACAACAACAACAACAACAACAACAACAACAACAACAACATATTATTTATACCCCGCCCATCTGGCTGGGTTTCCCCAGCCACTCTGGGCGGCTTCCAACAGAAAAAATGAAATAAAACGATCTATTAAACATTAAAAGCCTCCCTAAACAGGGCTGCCTTCAGATGTCTTCTAAAAATATGGTAGCTGTTTTTCTCTTTGACATTTGATGGGAGGGTGTTCCACAGGGCTGGCGCCACTACCGAGAAGGCCCTCTAGAGCATGCAACACTCTGGTGAGACAGTCTGCAGGCAGGTAGGGTCTCTGCCTGCGTACCAGATGGAGCTGATACACAGCTGCCCTGGACACAGAATGAGACCAACCATATCAGAAGCTGAATGAAGATAAGTGAGGCAATGAACAAATGAGCTCCTCTCAGCATAAAGGATGGGGATGGGGAACATCAGGCCTGGGGCCAAATACAGCCATCCAGGATTCCTTGTCCTGATGGTTGAACTCTGACTGGAATGCACCCTTGAACTGTGACGATGATGCTTGCTTGTCTGGCTGGAAGTGTGTGTGTGCATCTATGAAACCCCTAGCTCAGTCAGTAAATAATAAGTCTCTTAATCCCAGGGTCATGGGTTTGAGCCCCACATTGGGCAAAAGATTGGACTGGATGACTCGCATGGTCCCTTCCAAGTCTACAATTCTGTGATTTTATGACTTCTCTGTGGTTGGAATGTTGCCTACTGTAAAAGTCACATTGATTGCTCCTCCCACTTTTGGCTCTGGCCCTACCCATCATGGGCATGTGCCCCCTGTCCCAAAGGTTGCTCATTAGGGAACTCAGCCCTTGGGGCTCAGTACCATGATGTAGAGGTAGAAAAACAGGTTTAGAAATTGTTAATCAGGGAATTAGATGGGAAATGAATTGCAGCACTGGGAAGGTTCTAGAGATTTTCAGGGCACTTTCGGAATGAATGAAAGAAGAGAAATAGTACAATAGTTGAAGCAAAAGTGTGGGAGGTCCAGAGAAAGGTACTTTTTTGTTTTTTTAAAAGTGTGATGATGCCATGCCTTCTGAAGCAAGAAGGAACCAATAAGGGAAGAGAAGGAAATAATATGAATGTTGGCTGTTTGTTGAGCATTGATTCTGATTTGTTTATGGAGAGGTTAGACAACATTCCATCAAGCAGTTGTTATCCTATACCTTCCAGTGCATATCTCTATGGCATATTTCCTTGTTGGAAAAGACCACTTCTTTTTTTGGAGGGCGGGGAATGAGGTTGTTGCACATGAGTACTAACACATTTTAATTGGGCAACCAGAATTTTCTGGCATGTGATTGAATCCCACCCCAAAATAGCAATTAGCCCTCTAGTGGGATGGGAGGAGGTGCAGAAGGAACCTGGTAATAATGAAGAATGCATGATTTATTGATAAAATATTGAGAGAAGAAAATTGCTTATCAAAAAATAAAGCTGAGGAGTAGGTTGAAAGCATGAATTTATAATGAAGTTGTTCAAACATTTTTTTAGTTTATTAGAGAATGATGGGTGGTTGGGGAGCTGCAGCTTTTGGTGCCAGCCATGAAATCTCAAAACATGATGTTTCAGCCACAGGTTTCCTCTTGTATTGGAATATATCTGGAAGAACTTTGTCTCTTCTTACCAATGAGTATTCCTTATGATAAGAGCATCTTAAGACTCCTGACATATGTCTCATGTGGGCATGAGTAATGCACCAGTTAGCTTGTCCAGTGTGATGCAGTGTGCACGCGCGCACACACACACACAAGTTGGAAGCCCTGTTGGAACCAGCATAGACCAAGAGATCCCAGGACAGTGTAATGTGTCAACCAATCAGCTCGAGCTATGAAGATGTTCATCTGCTGTTGTTTGTAAGGAATCCCTCAACAGCAGATGAAGCAGTCAGTTTCTAATAATTGTAAGTGCTCAGTAGCCTGTCTTGCTTAGTCTAATTGGGCTCTATATAGGTTTATTGTGCATGTTTATGTCTTATACTTGCTGTGCAACCTATACAACCCCCAGTCTTCAACCTTCAGCATGCTTATTGTCCCCAAATCCATAAAGAAAGGCTCCCCCTGGCACCCTCTCCCTCCAAGCATGTATACAAATATAACCCCAAACACAGATGACTTTAAAAAATGACTAGATCAATTCATGGAGGACAGTTCTGTTCAGGGGCAATTGGCCATCATGATTAAGGACGGAACATTCATGCACTTCCACTTAGCCAATGATTTTGGCATAAACACACCACCCTCACTCTGATGCCTTTGAGCTTCTGAGTGGCATCAGTCTGGTCACTGTTGGGGAAACAGTGGTGATGTGCCTACTTTATCTATGTGCCACCCCTGTTGTGTATGCCACTTTGTGAGGCAATGGTCCTAAATGGCAGCCAATATGTCTAGCAGATAAATAAAGAAGGGCTTATCTACACTTACCTTTCCTCTGCTCTTTCCAGGCATGGTCTGTGATTTAATGCTCCGTGTCCGAGTGCCCTTTCTTTGCTCTGGCAGTCTATGGAAAACCTGAATTGACGTTTGCTCCAACTGAGCATTGAAGAGTGGGTTTTTGCGAGGAAATCTCTGAGGTCAAAAACAAAACAAAACAAATACCCGTGCCTGGACATGAAGCTTTTAAGCAGAGACACGGACCTGGAAAGAACAGGGCAAAATGTAAGTGTGGTTAAGCCCCCTGTGATGACAACAGGAACAGAGGGAACAAAGGGAGCTACCACCTTCTAGAGGCGGTTGCCATGTTGGCTGTTGCAGCAAAAAAGCAGGAGTCTTGTGATGCCTTTTTTCCATCTACTCCCTCTCCTTTCTACATCCATGTCTCCCTCTCGCCTTCTCTCTCTGCCAGCTCAGGCCAACACTTCATGCATCTGAGAAAGTGGGCTCTAGTCCATCCACGCAATCTCCTTTCTCAATAAATCTGCTAGCTTTTAAGATGCCACAACAAGTCTCCCTGTTGCTTCCCCATCAGTCAGTTCACATCTAGGTTGAAAGCAATATTAGTAGGTGGTTGAATAGTCTGGCTGGTTGACTAAGCCAAGTGTTTTGTCTGTGCATTATGTGTTGATAAGGGAGTTGAATGGGAGAGGTTTGCTGTGAGCCTTTTCCACTCTCACCACCAGTCATCTTATGGCAATGGACATAAGAACACAAGAAGAACCTGCCGTCTTCTCCGGCATCCTCTTCTCATGGTGGCCAGCCAGATGCCGGTGGGAAACCCTCAAGCAGACCTGTCCTGTCCAAAATCCAGATTCCAACAGAGGGCTGCTAGATACCTCCCACAGGCTCACAACTGGAGCATGAAACAATGCCTTCTACAAGTCTGTGGTGCGACCACACTTGAAATGCCATGTGCAGTTCTGGTCACCTCACATCAAAAATATTGTGGAGCTGGAAAAGGTTCAGAAAAGAGCAACCAAAATGATCAAGGTTGGAGCAACTCTATGAGGAAAGGTTACAACATTTATTATTATTATTATTATTATTATTATTATTATTATTATTATTATTATTATACCGACCTATACCCTGGGATTTCAGGGTGGTTCACAGAATAAAATCAAGATATAAAACCACAAAATAACACTCATAACACTAGTTACAGGTAGGTAGCCGTGTTGGTCTGAGTCGAAGCAAAATAAAAAAATTCCTTCAGTAGCACCTTAAAGACCAACTAAGTTTATATTTTGGTATGAGCTTTCGTGTGCATGCACACTTCTGGTATCTGAAGAAGTGTGCATGCACACGAAAGCTCATACCAAAATATAAACTTAGTTGGTCTTTAAGGTGCTACTGAAGGAATTTTTTTTATTTTACTCATAACACTGGAACTGATGGATATCCAATGAAGGTGAGTTGGAAGATTCAGGACATATGACAGAAAGTACTTTGCCATGCAGCACATAGTTAAATTATAGAATTCACTCCCACTTTAGGTAGTGATGGCTAGCAATTTGGATGGCTAGCAATTCATGGATGTCAGGCTTGGGGGATTCTATCCTCCCCCGGCAGCATCAAGAATCAAAGAAGAAGCAAGAAAGTTAATATTTATGGTTTTATTCAGTTCTCATGCTGCAAGACAAGAATCCAGTCCTTAACTTCATCATGACGCTGTTCGCTCTGAGCTCCCCCCCTTCTTTCCCCAGCAACAGCCTGTGGCCCTATGAGTGGCCTCAGGAGTCAAACGTCATTGAGCCCTTTGCTCTTGAATTCTAAGTGAGCGTCGAGTACGTGGGGATGGTGGGGCTTCTATGCTTTCCAAAGACGTCTCTGCTGGCAATTCTGGGCTCTGGGTTCTGCTGCAATTCAAGCTTGTCTCCCTCTTCTCTTGAAACTACTGGAGAAGAGGGGGAGACCTCCATTTCCCTCCTTCTCTGAGGGAAGCAAAGGAAGAGGAGAGGGCAATTCCCAGCCTTCCCCTTCAGTCCAGTCACTGACATCGGATGATAAACAGAGGTATAGCTAGGCTCCCTTGTGCCCTTGGCAAGGAGCTTTATCGATGCTCCCCTGTCCCTTGTGCCCTTGGCAAGGAGCTTCCAGAGGAGCCGGTGCGCCTTGTCCAGCAGGGCAGAGCAGCGGATGGGTAACCTGGAGAGGATGCAGATGTGCAGGCAGCTCCTAGACACTCTGAGCCAGAGTGGAGAGGCATGATTTTTGCTCCTCCCCTAGGCTTGCACCCTTGGCGGGGGCCAACCTAACCAACCCCCAGGTACGCCCCGGATGATAACGGCTATCAAGGGTTACTAGTCATGATGGCTATTTTCTGCCTCCACTGTCTGAGGCAGCATCTCTCCGAATACAAGTTGCTGGGAATCGCAGACGGAGAGAGTGCTGTGGCACTCAGGTCCTGCTTGTGTGCTTTGTACTGGGGCACCTGCTTGGCCCCTGTGAGAACAGGATGCTGGACTCGATGGCGCATTGGCCTGATCCAGCAGGCTCTTCTTACGCTTTTATATTCACGAAAACAGCTGCCTTGCCGCAGTTGTAGATCCAGCCCCCCTCACCTCCATTTTCAGTGGCAAGTTCAGCTCTCAATGCCAAGATCTGGCATCTTTTATTAAGTGAAATGCTGAGAAAATGAATTTTTCACTTACTGCAGGGTGCTGGCAAAGTGGTGATCAATAAATAAAATCTAAAGAACTTTAATTACTCCAAATTGTAGCCCACTTTTAATTACTTCACCTGAACCTCGCAATTGATTTTCAAACTTTCACCTCTGATTTTTAGATAGAAAAAGAAAGCTGGTTGTCCGTGCCAAGGCTGCAGCTGAAACGAGCTGAGCAATTGTTCTTCCCCTTTTAATAAAAGTGACTTGCAGGGGACTTCCGCCGAGGCATCATGGCGCGTGCCACGGCGCCACGGAGCTCCTAAGGGCAGCCAACGTGGTCGCGTTGCCTGAGCGACTCCTGAGCCGCGGGGATCGCCGCCGTTGCCGTGCGAGGGTCGGGGGGAGGCTCGGTAGACCAGCTGAGGAGTCCCCCCCCCCAGCGAACCGGAATTTGGAGCCGGAATCTGGGGCGCCCGGCTGCTAATCAGCCGTTGATCAGGCGGGAACCCGGGACCCGCAGGCCTGGGATCTCCCGCCTCGCGGCACGCCGGGGCCTCGCAGAGTAAGCGGGGCGATCTTTTGCACTTACTACTACTACCATCGCCGCCGCGCTCAACTCGGAGGGGGAGAAGAGAGGAACCTTGTTCCAACCTCCGACCTGTCAATCATCCTCCCTACTGCTGCTGCGCCGCTGCACCAGGGTCGCCCGGCTATCCGGAGCCCCGGGACTGGAGGGACCCAGGAGGCAAGTGCGGGGGTGCCTAGGGAAGGAAAGAGGTCCTGGCCTCGCTGCCCCACTGCCGAGCCACCGCCATTTCTTCCGCCGCCGATATTGAAAGAGAGGTAGGCCCACCCTGAGCCCACTTTCCCGCCAAGTGAGCCAAAGGCCCAGAGGAAGGCCCAGTGGAAAGGCCTCGATTTTTCTATTTTCAAATATATATTTATTTTTATTGTTATAATTTTTTATTGTTATAATTTTTTATTGTTATAATTTTTTGAATTATTTTTATTATTATAAAAAATTTTTTTTTGAACATATATATATATATATGTATATATATATATATAGGGTTCTTTTTTTTAAAAAAAAGAAATATAATTTTTTTTTAAAAAAAAAAATTTTTTTTAAAGATATTTACGTATTACACACACACACACACTTCTCGTTTCCTTCTTTTAGAAAATATTCCTTTTCCTTAAAATTTTTCTTCTATAAAAATAGAAGTGATTTTTTTCCCTCTCTCTCTCCCCCTTTTTTTTAGAAGAAGAGAGAGAGGGAGAATAATATTTTTTCCTTTTTTTATCTTTAACTGTATATATATGTATATATATTTTTTTAAAAAAAGAAGTATCATTACCCTTTATCCCTTTCGCTTTTTAACACCCAAACCCCCTCTTTTCATACACTTTAACCCTCTAAGAAAAATTCTTATTTTTACCCTCCATCCCACTTGTTACTTCTGCCCCTTTTCTCTCTCTCTTTTTCGACTCCTTCTTCCCTTTAATTTGAATCCCCCCCATCTACTCTGTTTATCACCCTATCTCCAATAGGGTAGCCTTTCCTCCCACCCATCACCTCCCCCTTTTAAAAAATAAAATAAAGTAAAGTAAAATAACTTAAAAAACAAAACAAAAAACCCCCACTTCTGTTATACCTTTATCTTCCTTCCTTCTTTCCAATACATAAACCTTTATCTTCCTTCCTTCTCTCCAATACATAAACCTTCTCCTTAAACCCCTTCCCAGAAGCTGGATTCCCCTTTATTCTTCTCTTCCTTATCTTCCCCTTCTACCTCACTTCTCACCCCACCCTCACTTTTGTTTTATACCCTTTTTGCTTGCTAGATTGCTTACTTGATCACCTCTAAATCGAACCCCCCCTTCATTTGCCTGTTTGTTTGTCTGTCTCTGCTTGTTTGTCTATCTGTCCACTGGTACACCCACCTCTCTGAGTACCAGACCACCGCTTTGACAACACTGTTGAGGCGAACACGACAACCTCAGAGGCGTCCTTATAACATCACCAAGGCATGACACAAATGATTGCCTAAACCGAACGCTCTGCAGAAGCCACCAGTCAACAACGCCTGATTAATCCAATAACCCAACACCCAGAAATCATCATCGCCATAACTCCTAACCGTAACACGTCCCACTCTGAGAGAATGCCAAACAAACCTCAAACCAAGAACGTCAAGGAAATGAAGGTGTCACCAACTAAAAAGATGGTAAAAAACAATGAGACCGTAACACCTCCTCAAAATGATGAAATATTACAACACCTAAGAGAAATGGAAGAGAGGATGACAAGTAAATTGGAAGCTGCAGTGGAAAATGCAACGACCCCTATACAGCTACTAATCAGTAATCTTACCTCCAGAGTGGAAGCTCTAGAAAAGAAGAATCAACTGCAAGAAGGAATAATAGAGCAATATCGGGATGAAACCACACGCATGAATGAGAAATTGTGCGAACTGGAAAGAGAAAATGAAGAATTGAGAATTAAACAAGCAGACATCGAAGACCGAAACAGACGCTGCAATATCCGCTTCCGCAACTTCCCAGAAAAAGCAGAGGAGAAAAGCCCAGCAGACCTACCGGTAATTGTGAGCTGGTTGAAAGATACAATCCCAAATCTGACACTCGAGGTTTCCGATCTGGAAAGGGCACACAGAGCTCTAAAACCTTTGCCAAAACCTGGTGCCCACCCAAGAGACATCATAGTGTGCTTTTCACGCTACAGAAAAAAGGAGGAGATATGGAACAGCCTCAAGAACTCAACCAATCTCCATTACAAAGACAATTCCATATTGGTCCTACAGGATCTATCCCAGGACACCCTAAATCGGAGAAGAAACCTACGTCCATACACTCAGCTTCTTCAGCAAAAAGGGATTCGATACCGTTGGGGCTTTCCCTTCCGTCTCATCGTGACAACCGATACAACGCAATACATGGCTACCAACGAAAGGGAAGCCCAACAACTATTGAGGAACCTTGGACTCGACCCTCCATCGAACCAGCAACAGAAAGACCCACCAAGTGACAGCCGAGATCAAGAAAGTGGAATAACAGTAAATGAATGGATGGAAGTAAAGAGGGGAAAGAGACAACAGAAGCAATACATCAAGACTCGTCGATTCAACCATCTACCATCGCGCACAAAATCATTCTACCGAACATTCTCCACAGGACGCCAAACCACGATCAACCGAACCAAAACATCACTGATGAACAACCCTACAACAACAACAACAACCACAGCTGAATGAGGCAACTGGAAAGCATCTCAAACTGCAGGACTGGTGATCCCCCTACCCCCTCCCCCCTCCCCATAGGCCTTGAACATAACTATCATCATCAATATCCCCCCCCAACACCACACCTCCATAGAATCTACCCCATCCCAACCCCACCCCGACACCAGTCCAGATAACCTCAATCACATTCCCCATCAACCACAGCCCATATCTCCAGTATCCCTTTCATACCAAACAAGAGAAAAACAGCTCCCCCAACATCCATAACACAACTCACTATCAGGCTAAAACATGATACCTATTCAACAACATGGTGGCACCAGAGCGCGCCAACACATACACACACTCTAACACATCAGTGATGTTGCTATTAACATTGGCAACATTGCTCACGAACCTTATACCTGACACTAACATTACAAAACCACTCTACACCGTCTCGCTGATCACCCCCTGTCACAAACGACAAGGGGGAAGGCCTGTCCTTGAGTACAGCCCTTCACATCAGCCGAGATCAAGGACCAACCGGCTATTTGCCAAAAGGTCCAAAATACCCCAAACGTACATCTATATAACTACATATAGGAAACCCTCTATAATTTACCTCCCACTCTTTAACCCGATTCTAATTTTAATCCCATTGAACCCCCACCCGCCACATCATAAGTCAGCGCAACTCCAATGGTTCAATACACAACACGAAGTGAGGGACATAGGACAACCCAGACGGGTTGGCAAGGAACCATCCTACAGAATGAATAAACAAGATGGCTAGCTTAAAAGCAATCACACTAAATGTGAGGGGGCTGGGAAATCCCATCAAGAGAAAACGTATCACCTCATACATAAATACCATGAAACCACACATCACCTTCCTACAAGAAATACACAACCCACCCAAAGGGAACAAACTCCTGAATGACCCTCGTTTTAGTCAACAATGGGTAGCACAAGGCTCAGGAAAGGCTCGCGGAGTAGCTGTAATAATTAGTAGAGACTTAAATTTCAAATCCATAACAGTCCTAAAGGACAAAAAAGGTAGATTCATTTTCATTAAAGGAATACTAGATGGCAAAATTAAACTGACAATTGGCTCATTATATGGCCCTAACTCGAGACAACTTGAATTCTTTCAAAAAACACTAAACAAGTTCCTTTCTTTCTCTGAGGGGGAAGCAATTCTAGGAGGCGACCTTAACTTAAATATTAAGGGCATAACTCTGGAAAACACACATCCTGTAAACTTACAGGCAACCCTCCTCAACCCCCCCTCCCAAACAACTAAGGCTTCTTACAAGTTACTAAAAATGTTAAAAAACAGGGGTCTCTATGACATCTGGGGCGAACACAACCCAGGAGACACCACCCACACATTCCAGTCCGGACGTCATGGTACAACGTCCAGACTGGACAGCATCCTGCTCACACAGGGTCTGATCCCCTTGGTAGAATCAACAAACATAGGCAGCATCAAAATCACAGATCATGCCCCAGTAGAAGTCACTGTTAAAATAGGTGAAGAAACGCAAACCACTCCATCATGGTCTTTCAGTCCCATTCTAACCACAAACACCCAAATTAGAGCAAGTATCACAAAAACTCTCCAAAACTATTTTAAGGAGAATGATGTAGACAATATAAATACCCCCCTCTTATGGGACGCTATGAAAGCGGTGACCAGAGGAGTTTGCATAAAAGAGAAAGCACTCCTTAAAAAACAAACCTCTTCAAAAATTAACAAAATAGAACAAGAAATTATTGCCCTCTCATCACGTTACAAACAAACAGGTTCCAAAAAACTACTTAAACTTCTAGAACAAAAGAGAAGAGAATTAGACTCCTTAGAAATCAACAAAACAATGATCAATATTTTATATTCTAAACAGCGCTTCTATGAGTACGGAGGGAAAAACTCCAGACTATTAGCAAATAGATGCAGGAAAAAAGCACTTAAAACAAGAATACACTGCATCACCAAAAAAGATGGCAACGTAACATTTTCCCCGAAAGAAATAACTTCTGAATTTGCAGAATTCTACTCCAACCTGTACACCTCCCACAACCCATCTGAGGAAGGAATTAGAAAATTCCTGGCAGGACTGACCATGCCCACTTTAACCGATGAAGAACAGGAACGCATGGACAGCCCTATCACCCCCGAGGAAATAGACACAGTTCTTAAAAACTTGAAATCACACAAAGCACCGGGCCCAGATGGCTTCACAGCAGAATTCTATAAAAAATTTAAGGAACCCCTGCTGCCCTATATGTTACGCCTATTTAATGATATCATGAAAGGGGGGCTTATCCCCAAAACATGGAATCACTCCAAAATAGTCTCCATCCCAAAGCCATTGAAGGACAACCTCAAAGTAGAATCTTACCGCCCAATCTCATTAATAAATCAGGATTACAAGATATTTACATCAATCTTGGCCAATCGCTTAAAAATCTTCCTAGGTAATTTAATAGTCCCAGACCAAACCGGTTTCGTCCCTGGTCGCAACATTACAGACCCTATCAGGAAATTACTGAACTTAATTGAACACAGCAAAACAACCAAACTTCCACTGACAATTATGTCCCTAGATATCCTCAAAGCTTTTGATTGCTTAGAGTGGAAATACTTATTAGCGGTACTAACTAAAATGAAATTTGGCCCCAACTTCCTTCAAATTCTCAAACAAATATATTCTCAAGCCTCAGCAAATTGCAGAATTAATAATATGAACTCAAACACCATAGCAATCCAAAGAGGCACAAAACAAGGATGTCCGCTGTCTCCATTCTTATTTATCCTGGCTTTGGAGCCCCTAGCGATCCGAATCCGAGCAGCCACAGACATCAAAGGAGTGGAAATAAAAGGCAGAAATTATAAGTTAGGGCTCTTTGCAGATGACCTAATGGTCACAACATCAGACCCCTTAAATACAGCAACCTCCCTAATCAGAGAACTCAACGCATTTGCAATGGTGTCGGGCTTACAGGTAAACTTTGGTAAATCAGAAGCCATGTGCTTCAACACCCCTCCTCACATCCAAAAAGAACTTACCAATATCACCAAAATAAAACTCTGTCACACCAAATTCAGATACCTAGGAGTACAAATAACCAAGAACCTCAACAAATTATACCTCCACAATTACAAACCCCTGTGGCGACAAATAAACAAAGACCTAAAAAGATGGGACAGTATGAGTTTCACTCTTTCAGACAAAATAGCCATGGTCAAAATGGTCATCCTCCCAAAACTAACCTACCTATTCCAAACCCTTCCAATTTGGATCCCCCCAACCCAACTTCATAAATGGCAGGGAAAATTACATTCTTTTATTTTCTCACATAAAAAACCAAGGATTAGCATCAAATACCTTCACCTCCCCACCTCAGCAGGAGGATGGGGAATCCCCAACATAGAAACATACTACAACGCCAACCAAATACGCCATATAATCCCATATATACTTGAAGACGAGACTAAACAATGGGTACATCTGGAAAGGGACTCAATTGAAAATATCTGCACCACAGCATATCCATTTCTCCCAAACAAATTAAGGAAGATTCCCACAACACTCAACAGATACACACAAACCATGTTCAAAGCATGGAAAGCAGAAACTAGTAAATTATCTCCAACCCCATCCCCATTAACTCCCCTGGCTTACCATCCATTGTTCCATCATGCAGCACAAAACCTCCAGATGAAGACCTGGCAAACCAAAGGTTTACATCGCTTAATAGACTTTTATAAAGACAACAAACCTTTGACACCACAAGAAATACAGGACAAACTAGAAGACATCCCAATGCCCTGGTTAGCACAACATCAACTACATGCCTTTCTGAACAACCCAACTGTAAAACCAGCAGCAACTAGACCCCTGACAGCTTTCGAAAGCCTCCTCCAATTGCCAAAAGGACACGGAAAAGGGATGGTATCTGCAATTTACAAGATACTAATTCAGACTCCCATAGATCCTCTGGACAAGATAAAACGACAATGGGAGGATGACATAGGGTATGAAATCAACCCTACCCAATGGACTAAAATGTGGTCGAAACCCCCTTTCAAATCTATATCAATGAAAAGAAAAGAACTCTCGTTGAAACTAATTCACAGATGGTACCTGACTCCACGAAAATTATCACTAATACGATCAGGAATCTCATCAAAATGTTGGAGAGGATGCTCTTCCACAGGCACGTACCTCCACATGTGGTGGGAGTGCCCTAAAATTCAATCATTCTGGAAGACATCCATGCAAGAAATTTGTAACATAACTAAGCAAGTGCTAGAAATTACCCCAGAATTGGTTTTACTAAATATCTTTCAGGATAACAACGCTCACGCAAATCATAAAGAACTTATAATCCATCTGTTGTCAGCTACCAGAAATATCGTAGCCAGGCACTGGAGGGACTTATCGGGAGTGGGCTTGGACCAATGGTACCAAGTTGTATGGGAAACAGCCTTGCTAGAAAAACTAACCAGTAAGCTGAAACTGACACGGGGACAAACAGAAGAAGACACCTTCACCCCAGTATGGTTCCCCTTCATCACTTATACAACCCAACAGGACAATGACAAAAAATTACCGTCAGCATACAAATCAATATGGCTAACTTGATCAAAACACCCTCCCTCCCCACTCACGCAAGAAATTAAGGATCATCACAGCCAACCATAAATGAACAACCACATTCTAAGACAAATCCTGACCTCTCTCACCAACAAAGAAGCACGAACTAACAACAGAGAACCTGCACAAATGACGCTGACGCTGAACCCCTACACATATCAAGAAAAACAGAAACATCGGCAATCCACCACACCCAACTCCCCATCCCACCTACCTCTTTCCCCCCTTTCCCCCCCTTCCTCATAATGTCTCAACAAGTAAAAAATTGATGTGTAAAAATGATGCATGAAAAGAAAGAGACATTGCACTACCTTTGTAACCTAAGAAATTCTTTAATAAAAATAATTTACAAAAAAAAAAATAAAAGTGACTTGCAGCTTAATCCTATACTTGTCCACTCAGAAGTCAATCCCACTTACTTTCTGTTGGGATTTACTTCTGGTTAGGGCTGGATGGATCAGCCTATTTCTCACCTGTGTCAATTTCAGTTGTCTTTAATCATAACTCCATCCTATTTCTGCATTAATCTTTTTTTTTTTAAAGAAGTTTGTGTATTTAAAAAAACATTTACATACATACATGCATATTTACATATTTACATACATATCACAAAATTAGTATTCGATGCTCACATTTCTAAGCACACATTATCTCCAAATGTGCGTTTTGGTATGGTTTTTAGACTTGAGCAGAGTAGCACGAAATCTGGAAAAGTGTTAAATCCAAAGGATAATTACATTCCAATCCATGTGCTATTCCAGGAGGTGTGAATTAAGCAAATTAAGTCAGTTTGCATAAAAAAATGGAACAAATGAGGTTCTGCTTCCAGGTCAGCTTGTATGTTGAAACAGGGAGATAAAAGCTGTTCTGGAGCCCTTCCAAGTCAAGGTACAGAATACCCAAGACTGGGCCCCGAGGCAGAACATTTCACAAGCGCCTCTCCCCAGCATTAAAAATTATAATAGCATTAAAAATTAAGAATTTGCTGCCCTTTCATGACACCTGGAATCAGTTACCTGAGGTGGTTATCACCACACTCGGTCTAATGATAGCCTGTTTTAAGTCTATTGTTATTTTAACATTTTGAAGCTTTTGAATTATTGTTGTTAATTTTTCTTATCATTTTCTTTAAACTGCTTTGAGGTTTTCCTTCCAATTAAGCAGTGTACAAATTTTACAAAATAAACAATGAACAGTCCAGCCCTATCTATTTGCTTCTAAAAACACACAGAGGTAAGAAACACATGATTTGCCTGCACTCATTGTCAGTGCAGAGAGGGATCTGGCTTGTTGTAAACAGCAAGGAAACGTACCCACCAGGTGAGGTTTCCCTGCCCTCAGTTGATCATATGAACTCAGTCTAATCACCTGGGATTGAGAGCCTGTGGGGAACCCACAAGTGGGACCTGAGCACAAGAGCTCTCTCTCCTACTGTGGTTTCTAGTACAGTGGTACCTCGGGTTAAGAACTTAATTCGTTCTGGAGGTCCGTTCTTAACCTGAAACTGTTCTTAACCTGAGGTGCCACTTTAGTTAATGGGGACTCCCGCTGCAGCCACGCCGAAGCCGTACAATTTCTGTTCTCATCCTGAAGCAAAGTTCTTAACCCGAGGTACTATTTCTGAGTTAGCAGAGTCTGTAACCTGAAGCGCCTGTAACTTAAGCATCTGTAACCCGAGGTACCACTGTAACTGTTATTTCGGAGCCTTGCTGTCTTCAACTGTGGAGGCAGAGCATAGCCGTCATGGCTAGTAGCCATCGATAGCTTTATCCTTGCCCACGAATTAGTCCAATCCTTTTTTAAAGCCATCAAGTTGGTGGCCCCCACTGTCTCCTGTAGGAGTGAGTTCCATAGTTTAGCTATGTGCTATGTGAAGAAGGACTGTCTCGAGTCTTCCAACATTCAGTTTCATCATATGTCCATGAGTTTTACTGTTACAAGAGAGGGAGGAAAACTTTTCTCTCTTTACTTTCTCAATGGCACGCATCTTCCGAACGTTACATTTCCCCCATATCCTGGTCCTAAATGCTTCAAGTCCTTCGAAACGCATGTGAGAAGAGACACTCCTGAATGCAGTTGTCTCTATCTTTGGCTGGCCAGTGGGTACGGCCTCCCCCTTTTATATAAATAAATTTCTCCCCACCTTTCCTGTCCAGACCCTTCCCTGATCACCAAATTCGCAGCATCTGCTTGTCTCCTGCGGAGGCTGCTGTGTGCTGGGGACAAGGGCTGCTGGACAAGGAAAACTTGCCGTCCCTTTCCTTGTGCTTCTCTCTGTGCTGTACATCGTGCTTGTAATTAATCATTCACCAGCCCTGGGAAACTTGGCATTGTTTAGAGGGAGTAATTATATCTCGCTCTCTTCTGCGGTGTCTCTCTCTCCCCCCTCCCTATTCCAAGATGGCAGAAAAAGGGAAGGGGGAGGGGAAAGGCCTCTCCAGCGAGTGGAAAAGAAAAAACTTTGACATGTTGATCAATGGGGCCTGCAGCAGAGTCTGCTGGGGGAAGTAAGTTCTGCTTAAGTGGAGCGAGAGGTAATTAGAGCAGAGAAAGGGGACCAAGAGGGACAGCTGGGCCAATGGAACACCAGGCCTGGTTCTGGGAGGGGCTGCCTGACACCAGAGAGGGAAGAAATGGGCTCTTTAGCCTCTCCAATTTGCTGCATTGCCCCTCCCCCATGTGAGTTCAAAGCAATATCCATCCATAATTCAGAGGGCTCCTAACTCACTCCTCCGCTTTACCAGCACACCATCCTCACAAGCCCCACATGGTATCAGGTATTTCATAGGTGGAGCATGGTTAGTTCCCTTTGTAAGAAGGAAACTTGAAGAGGTCTTCAGCGATGGGTTGTTGCTTGGTCACACCACCTGTTTGGGGGCTGGATGTCAGGGTAGCGAAAACAGAGAAATCTTCCTTGGCTCAGATTTTGTGTGGCTCAAGAAGGCCACTTCTCTTTTGATGCAAACATTACTGTGTACCAGCAGCTCATCTCGTGCCCGGGGCTCTGTAACCTTTGCTGACATCGCTCCTTGCATGGTACAGTCTCCATTAGCTGTGTGACAGGATGCCCTGCTCCATTTGAAAAGGACAGAGGGCCCAGCCTTCCACAATCAGAATACCCCTCCATCCCTGCTCACCTTTGTCCATTCTCAAGTTCTGTTTGGGGATACAAGGGGTCGTATTCAACCAAGCTTCCCTCAGAGGACATGACTAAGTTAGGTCCATTACTTTCAGGGGGTCTCCTCTGAGTGAAACTTAGTTGAACACCACCCAAGGTCTCATTTGAGCTTTGGACCTTTCGGAGGAACCTATATATCCCTGGCCTGGATAGCTCTGGAACACATTGCCCAGAACCAGCCACTTGCTTCTCATAGCCAGATGATGCCTGCTCAAGGTGCTGGTTGTCTGGGGAGAGTTCTTCAGGATCTTCTGGGCTCCCAGCTTTGCTAGAGCCAAACAGAGCCTGCTTCAGAATCCTAGGTAAAGGTAAAGGTAACCCTGACCATTAGTCGCGGACAACTTTGGGGTTGCGGCACTCATCTCGCTTTATAGGCCAAGGGAGCCGGTGTTTGTCCGCAGACAGCTTCCAGGTCATGTGGCCAGCATGACTAAGCCGCTTCTGGCAAACCAGAGCAGTGCACGGAAATGCTGTTTACCTTCCCGCCGGAGCAGTACCTATTTATCTACTTGCACTTGACGTGCTTTCAAACTTCTAGGTTGGCAGGAGCAGGGACCGAGCAATGGGAGCTCTCCCCATCACATGGATTCGAACCGCTGACCTTCTGATCGGCAACCCCTAGGCTCTGTGGCTTAGACCACAGCACAAACAATGAAGCCTTGACAGGGACTCTACTTTTGTCGGTTGTGATTTTTCTTTGGTGGAAGGAGGTTGAACAGCAACTCATCAGACTGCATGAGAAAATTCCTGGGGCTGTACAGGCGGGAAACAAATGTCTCCTCCATGTGGAACGCGACTGGATAATTAGAGGCAAGAAGTCAAAAGTACAGTGGAGCATAAGCTACATAAGCTAGGAAGAGATGCAGGAAACGTAGCCTTCCTTCCACTCCAGTGATGCTCTACAGCCTCAGACATCACTGTAGAGTCCCATGAAAGGGAGGCTTGTCATGGGTACATCCCTATCAGCTTCCCCAGCCTGGCTTTCTTGCATCCCTCTTACCCTCCCCTCTCTACTCCTCAGTCTTTCAGGCATGGTCCTTTGATGCTGTCAGCTATGTGACAGCTCCCATTTTCAAGCCTTCTCTTCTGCCTATAAATATATGTATTCTCTGCTCTGGTACCTGGAAACTGAAAGTTTTGACTGGTTCATCTCTGCTTGAATTACAATATATCAAAGGCGAGCAAAACTCTTGCGGAATACTGAAATCCAGTTGGAGTTGCCGGAGGGGCTGGCTCTCCCTTCCCGTCCTCAGTATGGCTGCTGAAGGGGCCCGGGAGCATGATGGGAGCAGAGATCAAAGAGTCCTGGGGAAGGGAAGCAGCTCCAGGCAGCTCTTCTGAGCAGCTCGCAGGTCAAAGTGAGAAGCATTTGCTCCAAGCATCAGGAGCCAAAGGCAAGGGAAAGCACTGCAAAAATGTGGGGTGGTACCTGGATTTCAGAATGCAGAAAAGTTTTAAAATGTGCAATGATGATTTATTTCTTATTTCCATAAAAGTAATCTTACAGCCCATGCAGAAGGCTGCTTTGCAGATAGTGGCCATGTTCAGATTTCAGATTTCAGCTGGGGAGGGACAGGTGACACATACAGAGTTTGGATGGAGTGGGGACACATTTCTCAGCAAAATGGTGTGTGTGTGTGTGTGTGTGTGTGTGTGTGTGTGTCTTCCATTGCAAAAACCACAATGTATTTAAAAGAGTGTTGTAATTAGTCCCTAAAGAGAAAATATTTATCATCAATGCCAAACAGGCTAAGCTGCCCTTCCTTCCTTCCTTCCTTCCTTCCTTCCTTCCTTCCTTCCTTCCTTCCTTCCTTCCTTCCTTCCTTCCTTCCTTCCTCCCTCCCTCCCTCCCTCCCTCCCTCCCTCCCTTTTAAAAAAGAGGAATGTGTGAGTGGCCTGGAGGTCAGTGTACAATGATTTGTGATGGCATATAGATCTGGTGAGTTGGTAGAGTACTCAAAATTGGGAACCGGTGGCTCTCCAAATATTGGTGAACTGACACTCCCATCATTCTTGAGCATTGGCAATGCTGTCTGGGGCTGATGGGAACTGGAGTCCAACAACAGCTGGAGAGGCAAAGGTTAGACACCTGTGTGCTAGAGCCAACTACAAATATCTGAGCTCCTTTGCAGCTCCAAGCTGTCTCTCTCCTAGCTTTCAGGCACTATGACCACCTTATGAACCTTAATGCACTCATCTCTGTTGTTCAATCTCCTCCTCCTTATTGTTGCCTAAGGTGTACAGAGTTTGTGAGGAGAGGTTGGGTCTCTCTCACCTACAGACATTGTAGTTTGACTATCTTCAGACATTCAGTTTTCCAACTCCTGGAAAATACTGTAGTGGGAACTAGCTTCTTTGGGTGTTCTACTTTCAAGAATCTCAGGAAAAAAACGAGTCCTTGGGATCTGCTTTGTTGACTGAGTTGGAGCATGACAGGAATGGGGAACTTAACTGAGCTGGAGGCCCAGGAATAGCATCTCCTTGACAATCAAAAGGACTTTTACTCCTCAGATGGGAAATCTATATAGTACTCTCCAATAAATACTAATGTTGATAATAAATCATGCTACTGCCTGAGCTTATGCATGTTTACTCAGATCAGAGATATGTCTCACTGTATTCAGTGGGGCTTACTCCCAGGTAAGGATGCATAGAATTGGAGCACATACAACAAGGACAAAAAGAAAGAAAGATAGAAGACAGAAAAGTAGTGTTCTTTTCTACTTACAAGGCCCTAACTCTTATGCTTGGGAGAATGGAGAAAAATTCTGGCAATGAGAGGAGTTCCCACAGGTACACACCCACCTAATCTCTCTTCTCCTTGCCCCATTGTGGCAGCAGCAAGAAGCCCAATGCCTTAGTGACTTAGTGAGGTTAGGACGCTCTTTTCCTTCACAGGCAATCAGAGAGAATGATGGGTAATAGCATGCAAATTACCTTCTGGCCTAAGGAACAGAGTACTTTAGCTGCTACCTTCTAGTTCTGCCATAACAGCCTGAAAGCTCCTGAAGAACCCTCAAGTTTCTCCTTTAAAATTCTTTTCTGTTAATTTCCTTTTCAACCAGGGTGCCTTGCTTGGGACATTTTGCATTGAAGCTTTCATGTGGTTACAAAAAGGAAAACTGTCTCATCCTACTTCCATGAGAGGTAGGGAAATTCCTATCTCTTTGGAATATCTCAAACTTTTCTACCAAACTTTTCATGCTAGCTTTCTTTGCTCTTAAAATAAAACACCCAGACCCTTGGACCTAGAAACACATCCCTTGCCAGCTTTACTTTGCATCCTCCTTGAGTGTTTTTGCCTGTCTGGAATGTGTCCCTGAACTCTGATAATGCTTCTTGCTTACCTGGATGGAGGGTAAAGGTAAAGGGACCCCTGACCGTTAGGTCCAGTTGTGGACGACTCTGGGGTTGTGCCGCTCATCTCGCTTTACTAGCCGAGGGAGCCGTCGCACAGCTTCCGGGTCATGTGGCCAGCATGACTAAGCTGCTTCTGGCGAACCAGAGCAGCACATGGAAACGCTGTTTACCTTGCTGCCGGAGCAGTTCCTATTTATCTACTTGTACTTTGACATGCTTTCGAACTGCTAGGTTGGCAGGAGCAGGGACTGAACAACGGGAGCTCACCCCATTGCGGGGATTTGAACTGCTTACCTTCTGAATGGCAGGCCCTAGGCTCTGTGGTTTAACCCACAGTGCCACCCGTGTCCCTGGATGGAGGATGGAGGATAGAGAGGTGCATATGAGCAGGTGTAAAAACCAGTGTACTCTACAAAGGGAATATTCACATTTGTTGCTGTACTCACTTTTGCCTCTGGTCTTGCCTACCACGGACATGTGACCCCTGGGAGGTAGCATAAGATAGAATGCGGCCCTCAGACTGAAAATGGTTCCACCCTGCCTTACATGGTTGCCACTGAGCTCCCTTTGCCATCTCCAGCTGCATTTAATGTCTTCTAAAACTTGTATGATCCCCACACAACTCTTTCTGCAGTGCAGCTTCCCAGGGCTCCTCCTGGGACCAGATTCACCTGGAACAAAATACATCTTGGAGGCTGCAGAGGGATCTGGGCAGAAACTGTGCAAAGAATAATAATAATAATAATAATAATAATAATAATAATAATAAAGTGATACAAAGAGGAATCTATTGCAACTTGAGGTGTGTGTTTGTGTGGTTTTTGTTTTTAAAAAAGAGCAAGGAAAACCACCTGGCCAACTCCTACCCTGAACTCCATCCTTGAATCCTCTGGAAAATTGCCACTTCAGTTCAAAAACAGCCAAAGTTCCCTTGTAATTTTCATGGTGGTGGTGGTGGAGGAGGCAGCGGCAACACAAATGGTCTTTATACACAAATATAGAAGGAGAGCACAGATGAAGCAAGCAGGCTCTTAAAGCAGGAAACATTAACACAAATCTTGCATCGGATTTCCAAAGAGTCACAGCGTAGTCCTGAAACCTGCTTCTCATTCTGCTACATTCATAGCTCTCTGCTCTCCAATCTTGATCTGCACCACTTGCTGATAGACGTGACATTTCAAAGATTGGAGAGATGTTCCTAAACATTAAGGAACATTACATTCTTTTGTTGAGCCCTCAATCACCTGTCCGTAGCTAGGTAGGCAAAAGTGGAGTGAGTGGCCCAGTCCCATAAATCAAGACAGACAAATGCAGACTCATTTGGAATTAGGTTTATGAAGGGTTTGTATGTGTATGTGTGTGTTGGAAATGAGCTCCTCAATTTAGCATTCTTTTACAGCAGGGGTAGCCAATGTGGTGCCCTCTAGATGTTGTTAAACTCCAACTCCCATCAGCCCCAGCCAACCTGGCCAATGGTCAGGGATGATGAGAGATGTAGTCCACAGCATCTGGAGGGCATCATGTTGGCTACCCCTGCTTTACAAGCTGAGACCAAACTATTTCAATTCTAGTATTTTGCAGAGTGAGCAAAGCATGGCTTGTGAATTTCATTAGAGAGTAGACTTTACCTGTAGCAATCACACACAGAGGGATGTTTGCAGAATATGAAAATAGCAAAGTTGTTTATTATAGAAGGGGTTGACAGAGGACGAGATGGTTGGACAGTGTTCTCGAAGCTACTAATATGAGTTTGACCAAACTGCAGGAGGCAGTGGAAGACAGGAGTGCCTGGCATGCTCTGGTCCATGGGATCACGAAGAGTCGGACATGACTAAACAACAACAGCAGCAGCAGCAGCAGCAGCAGCAGCAACAACAACAACAACAACAACAACAACAACAACAACAACAACAACAACAAGGTAACTTGGATCCAAAAGTTTCTAGTTCTAAGCTGACAAACTAATCTAGAAAAGACAAAAGCAGACCTGCTTGCTCCCTTGTTTTCAGAGGATAGATCCAAGTTGATCTCTCATATTGAGATTGGAGATAGAAGTGTGTGGAGGAGGAAGCTGTAAACAGGGTGCAACTTAAGACATTATCAGTCTAAACTTTAACAGATAGGGAGATCAGCACAGAGTGTTCAGGGAGATCCCTTGCTCTGTCTCTTTTAACCAAATGCAAACCCATTTCTGTGGAGAGTTGCACCCTAATGTCCAACACAAACACCCTTCAAAATTGGCACCTGGCTCATAATGGGCTCAGCAGCACCTTCCATTACACATACAAAGTTACGCGTGGCACTGCAAGGAGGGGTGGCACTGGGACCTCCAGCATGCTCAAGCATTCTGCTGCAAGACCACGCCAAGCATCCAGGTTGCCGGGAAATATAGTTTGCCAGGTTTCTCAGGGATCCCAGCAACTAGAACATTGCTGGAACCTAATGGAGCCCCTCGTGCTGGTCCTCTGTGCTCTTGCCACTGCCATCACCAGCTAAATGCTGGGGAAAGGGAAGAGGTGATTATGGGGGCAAGGAGGGCCTCAAACAAGAAGGTAATGGGGAAGCAGTTGAGCTTCCAATGATATAATTATAGCTGGGCCCACTCTGAATTTAGGGGTGGTGGTGCAGATGGCTATCCCTAGCAATGCTGTATGCTGGTTTTACATACATGGAATTCCATCTCAGCTTAGGAGCAGAGGAAGTTACCTTATACCGAGCCAGCACCATTGGCCCACCTAGCACTGTACACGGATTCTCCAGGGTTTGAAGCAGGAGGCTGGTGCTGAGCCCATTATGAGCCAAGCCCAAAATGATCAATGGGTTGAAGTAACCCTCTCACAAGGAAAAGTTGAAACATCTGTGGCTTTTTAGCATAGAGGAAGGGCAAGTAAGAGACGACATGCTGGAAGTTTAGAAAACTGTGCATGGCATGGAGAAAGTGGAGAGAGAAAAGTTTCCCCTCCCTCTCTCATAACACTAGAACTCGTGGAAATCCAATGAAGCTGAATGTTGGAAGATTCAGGACGGATGAAATGCTGTGTTCTTCATGCTGTGGAACTTGCTCCCATGGAAGGCAGTGATGGACACCAACGTGGATTGTTTGTTTGTTTGTTTATATCCCTCCGTTTCCTTATTTGATCCCCACAACAACTCTGTGAGGTAGGCTAGGCTGAGAGGCAGTGATTTGCTCAAGTTCAACCAGTAAGCTTATGGCTGAGTGGGGTCGGGGATTTGAACCCTGGCCTCTCAGGCCCTAGTCCAACACTGTAACCACTACTCCACACTCGGTCTCTAAAAGAGGAGTCAACAAATGGATGAAGGACAGGGCTATTGTTGGCTGCTAGCAACTATTGCTCTGCTCTGCTTCCATGGTCAGAGGCAGCAACGCTTCTGTAGATCAGTTGCTGGAAGCCATGGGAGGGGAGAGAGCTCTTGCTCTCAAGTCCTGCTTGCGGGTTCCCGCAGGCTTCTGGTTGGCCACTGCAAGAACAGGATGCTGGACTAGATGAGCCACTGGCCTGATCCAGCTAGCTATTATTCTTATATTCTTGCTGGAGATGCTGGGGATTGGACCTGAGCCCCTTCTGCATACCAAGCAGTCACCCTGCCAAGGAGCTACAGCTCTTTTCCTCATTAAAAAGCAGCCATCCTTGCCTCGCACTTTTGCCCCCAACTGAACCAACCATCTGGTAGTGTGTGTGTGTGTGTGTGTGTGTGTGTGTGTGTGTGTGTGTGTATGTTTTGTTAACACAGAGAAAGTAGAATCAATAGGTTATTTTTCATTGCCTTTTCCAATGCAGTCGGGGAAGAGAACACCCATGCAAGAATGAAGAAAACGTTATTTGAGAATGCAGAGGTAATTCTGTTCAAACAATTGTTCTCTTCTTTTTGCTACACTCTTACAAGAATATAAACAAGATGCGTTTTAAGCACCCCTCCCCCCGACCATCCATCACCCAATTCCAGGTTTTCATTACAACTATTACACCCCTGTTGCATACATTATAAATTACAGTTTTAGTGATAAATTATGTACTTTTAAATGCTAGCCATGGTCTCCCGTTGTTGTTAAAAACAATAATAGATTTGCTGGAAGTGGGGGAGGGGGAGTCATAGAATCCCAGGAAAATGAATATTTATGAGGCGGGTGCTGCTTTACAAAAAAAAAGGGGGGGGGGAGAAAAAAGAAAAAAAAGAAAAGGCAATTCTGTGCCAGGAATCTTGGGGGATTTATAAATGACTTCCTGTTAAAACGTTCTTTGCAGCTTGTCATGCTAAAAATGCCAAGCCATTAGGAATGGAGGCAGTGGGGTGTGGGGGTGGAAAAGGAATATGATTGACACCCCCACCCACCCAGCCACCCCCCTACCCACCTTGGTTGCTGCAGCAATGGCATACAAATCTGGTCCTTCTGCTTTACTTTCCATGCACTCTCAGTCTGGCGGACATTCTTCCTCAGGGCTGGCCCGAAAGACATTTTGCAGGCCGAGACAAAGGACAAGATAGCCCCTGAGTCCCAATTGCTGGGATCTGCAGCTGGGAATAGTATTATAGCACTCAGATCCTGCTTGCAGGCTTCTCAGGAGAGGCATCTGGTTGGCCACTGTGAGAGAAGAGGATGCTGGATTTGATGGGCCATTGGCCTGATCCAGCAGGCTCTTCTTATGTTCAACTCTGAGGTTAAGGAGGGGAAAGCCGAGTGTCAGGCAGATGTGGGTTGTCTGAGAGCAGACCGAGGTTGGTGAGGAAATGCCCCATTCATCTTAATGAGTGTCAGAATGTATAATGTACAGTATCTAATTCTGTGGATGTGACTCATTGTTTCCTTGCCAAGAAAGGATAGCCACTTTATTGGCCCACTGTTTCTTCTAGCAACGCAATTCCCTCCTATTCCCTATGGAGGTTGGGTGAAGAGAAGGACTTGCTCCTTGGCCCCTTCCCTCAGGCCCCTGCACCCATCCCTACCTCTTGCAAGCCCATCTCACCTCCCTGCCCAGGATTGGGGGGCATAGAAAATAGGCATGTGTAAACTCTACTTATAGCCACTTAAGCCACCTGAAGCAGCTCAGGTTAGGCCTGGTTCAAGTGGCTTGATGTGTGGGTAAGTAGACTGAAAGATCTTGTACTGCTCTTCATTTCACAGTTTTTTTCCTTCCTGACAAAGAAGCTTTAGATCAGATTCCTAAGGAGGTAGTTTGGATCTTGACGATCTTCCAAGGAGCCTTCTGAAATCTGTTACCCTGTGAATCCTGCCGTGCTCTTTTATCTTCCAAGCCCTTCCCTGGGTTGGTAACAGATTCTGCTGGACAGCATCCACCTTAGATCTTGTTCTCCAGCATGCCATACATCACTATCCTTTTTGGGGAGTCCGACAGATGCTTTGTTAATGGGAGACGGTGCTGTTTTGCCTTTTGATGCTTCATTCATGCATTTGCTGGTGATTAGAGCATGAATTATTGCTGCAATTAGCTGGCAGCGCTGGCAAATCCTGGCAGCCAATGCAGACGTGGCAGGCTGTGGAGCAGCATCCAAGAGAGGTCCCATCCCCCCCAAGCTGAGGACTAGACAGGTATTCATTGGGCACACCCCTCCTTCCTCATCTTCTTCCTTCTTCCCTTCCTGCCCCCCCCACTTTCCAGATGCCCTCCGATGCCCATTCTTTCCCCACTTGTTCTCCTATCAGGGAAAAATGATTGCTCTATTTGTTCTGCCTAAAATTACTGTCAGTGTGAAGGATAGAAGCCCGTAACTGGGGCTTTGATCGCAAGCTGTTCTTTTTCTATCTCCTCACTGCCTTTGCCGGCACTCTCCCATTGATCCTGAGGCCTCGGATTCATCAAACAGATTGAAAGAGTGACATTTCTAACATGGGGCTCAGAGCTCCAAAGGATGTGTAGCTAACAATTAAAGACTTTCTGGGTAAATTCAGAGCGGAGTCTGTGCTGCAGAGCAATGCTGGGAAAATGCTTGGAGATGCATTGCCTGAAATGGAACAAAGAGAGCGAGTCTTGACCCCTCTGATAGAGGCAGCTTCCTTTTGCAAGTGAGACTTAAATCTGTTTGCACTTAAAACCAGTCCACGCATGCAAAGGTAGAATTTGCCTTCAGTTTCCCTTTCACTGTGTGAGGGACAGGGGATATCGCGAAGTCCCTCCCCTCCTGAGTTCAAGCCCGTCCCCGAGCAAAGGGGAAAGCAGGGAGAGTTCCGATTCCAGTGGGGAAGCAGGAAGTCGTGTCCGAGGCTCAGGCAAGGTAGAGGAGCCAGGGTCCCAGGTGGGACAGGAAGGGGCAAGTAAGGGGGGAAGACCCATCCCCCCAACTCCAGAATTACGCAGGAAGAGGAGGGGCAAGAGGATGGGTCTGCCAAAGCTTTTGTGTTGGAGAAAGACGCGCCAAAAGCCATTAGGAGGTTCTGAAACCGACTGACAACATCGCTCCGTGTAAATAGCAATGACTTGAGCACTGTAAATACGCAGCACCAATAAAAGAATAAAATGCAGAGCTGCGTAGCGTCGTTACTCTGAAGTAGTCCACTCCGGCCACTGTGACAGCAACCTCCTAATCATTTTTGGGCTACTTTGGAGTTGCCGGGATGAGCGTGTCAGAGGCGGAGAAGTGGCGGCAGATCGCTGAGCAAGCCCAGCTAGAACTGCAACAGCTGTCGCTGCAGGCGCAGGGAGAATTGAAGGCAGCTAAAGAGGAGACTAAGAAGGTCCAGGACGACCGGCTACAACTTGCGGAACAGGTGAGAGAGCTCCAGGAAAAAGAGCAGCATTTAAGGGCGGTGGCGGTAGACCTCCAAAACAAGCTGGATGCAGAGAAAAACAAGGCGGGAGGGGCACCCCAAGTCCAAGTGCTGCCAGGAAGGAGAGCCGGGACCCTAGTAAGCAAGTTCAATGGAGACCCGAAGGAGTTTCAGGGCTTTGAGACTGAGATTGTGTATGCTCTTGAGCTGCACCACGATGAGTTCCCTGATGATGAGCACAGAGTAGCGTTTATTGTGGAGCACCTTACAGGGGCGGCCAGGGAGTGGCTAAGACCGTTAATTGCAACAAGGAATCCTTGCATGAAGAATGTCAAACTATTTCTAGAAGGTTTGAAAACGATGTATTCGTCCGATAGTCATATGGACCAGACTAAGGAGGAACTTCATAATTTACGCCAAGGAAATATGACAGTTCGCGCGTATTGGGCGAAATTCACCATGCTGGTGCACAGATTGGGGTGGGATCTGGAGTCTGCCCCAATGCAAGCGGCGTTTTACTTGGGGTTGCATGAGGAGGTGAAGGATGAGCTCTCGAGAGGTCCAAAGCCCAGTAATATGGATCAACTGAGCAAAGCGGCTCTGGCGGTGGGGGTGAGGCAGGAATCCAGATGGAGCGACAAGCAAGCAACGCGCGCAAAGCGGGCTTGGTTCCCACGGTCGCAGGAGAAGCCACTCCCTCAACAACCCTTTCAAGCCACGCCTGGGGCCAGTCAGGACCAGGAACCCATGCAGATTGATAGCGCGCGCGCGCGGGCTTTTCAAACCCCAGCGGCGCCAAGACGCAAGGAGGGAAGGGGTGGGAATTGCTTTCTCTGCAACTCCCCCCAGCATCTCGTCAGAGACTGCCCACATCGCAGGGAGTGGCAAGGAAAGGCGGGAACGGTTGTGCCCTCCCCCACTGACGCAGCACCACAGCAGGGAAACGGGAAAGCCTGGCTGCAGGAGACAAGGGGCGGCAGCCAGGCACAGTCAGCAGACAACAGCCCCAGCCCACCCACCCGCACAGAGAGGAGCAGAGCCAGCCCACCCCTCCCAGAGCAGGAGTGGTTCTAGAAGTGACGCTCACGCTCCCAAATGGCTATCCATTGACGGTCCTCGCCCTAATTGACAGTGGTGCCTCAGCCAACTTCTTCTCGAGAAACTTTGCAGAAGAGCACCAGATCCAGCTTCTGCAGCTGGATTTTCCTCTGCACGTGGCAACCATTGACGGCAGAGAGCTGCTGGGAGGGGCCATCACTCATCAAACCCCCCCCATGAGAATGACGGTTGGAAGGCACTCAGAGACACTGGCATTCAACGTCACCACCATCTCAGACCCCCCAATCGTTTTGGGCATGAGCTGGCTGGCGCGCCACGACCCCTCCATAAGTTGGCATCAGAGATGCATCACTTTTGGATCGGACTTTTGCCTGGAACATTGCATGCAGCACCATCCAGGGGAGGGGCCTCCGATAGCCACGGTGGCCACCATGCACGTCAAAGGGGGTGAGGCGATACCCAAACCATACTGGGACCTGCAGGAGGTCTTCAGTGAAGCGGAGTCCGACCACCTGCCCCCACACAGGCCTTTTGACTGCCAGATCAACCTGGTGCCTGGGGCAACTATACCCCCAGCCAAGCTGTACGCCATGTCAGACCAGGAACTGGAGGATCTGCGCGCTTTTATCGACAAGAACCTCAAGCGGGGGTTCATCAGAGAAAGCAAGGCAGCAGGGGGCAGCCCGGTCTTCTGGGTGGACAAGAAAGACACGCAACAGCGCCGTCTTGTGGTGGATTTTAGACGGCTGAATTCGGTGACAGAGCCAGTGGCTTTCCCCATGCCCAGAGTGGATGATCTCCTGACAGCGGCACGCAGAGGCAAGATTTTCACCAAGCTAGACCTGAGGGGGGCGTACAACTTGATCAGGATCCGGGAAGGCGATGAGTGGAAAACCACGATGTTCACGCCTCTGGGCTCTTTTGAATATCTGGTGATGCCCTTCGGGTTGCAAGGGGGCTCAGCATGCTTCCAGGCCTTCATGCACCACGTCCTGGGGTCCCTACTCTTCAGGAAATGCTTGGTCTTTCTGGATGACATCCTTATTTACTCCAACGACCCAGTGCAGCACGTGAAGGACGTCAGGGAGGTGTTACAGCGCCTGAAGGAGAACCACCTGTATGTGAAGCTGGAGAAGTGCAAGTTTCACACCAAGGAGGTGGACTTCCTGGGCTACAAGCTGTCAGACAAGGGGCTGGCAATGGACAAGGACAAGGTGCAGACCATCCTGGACTGGCACAGCCCCAGGACGCGCAAAGATGCCCAACGCCTACTAGGCTTTGCCAACTTCTACAGGAAGTTCATCAAGAACTTCTCTCGAGTTACGGCTCCCATCACTGACTGCCTGAGAGGCAAGCAGAAGTTCAGGTGGACACCAGAGGCGCAAGCAGCGTTCGAAAGCCTCAAGAGGGTGTTCGCCTCAGACCAGAACCTGTTCCACGTGGTTCAGGACGCGCCCCTACGCATTGAAACAGATGCTTCTGATAAGGCTGTGGGCGCCATTTTGTTGCAACTGGACGCCAACAGAGAGTGGAGACCCTGTGCCTTCTTCTCCAGGAAGTTGACCCAGCCCGAGCGAAACTACACAGTTTTTGATCGGGAACTTCTTGCGATCCACGCGGCGTTCCAGCACTGGAGACACTTCCTGGTGGGCGCCAAGCACCCCATCCAGGTGTGCACAGACCACAAGAACCTGGAGTTCTGGAGAACTGCCAGGGTGCTCAACCAGCGGCAGATACGGTGGGCGGAGTTCTTCTCGAACTTCAACTTCTCCATACACTACATCCCAGGAGAGCAGAATGTCAGGGCGGATGCCCTCTCCCGCAAGCCAGAGTACATGGAGGAGGAGGCGCCACCGGCCCCAAGGCACATTTTCCCCCCGTCGGCATGGTCCTGCGGAGCAGCAGTGGTGAGCGAGGCAGAACTCACAGCACTGACGGCAGCGGATGAATTTGCCAACCGCATCTTCAGAGAACTGAGAGGGGGGAGGGAGCAGGCAAAAGACTTTGCAGAACGCAGAGGGCTGCTTTTCTACAAGGGTGCGCTGTACCTACCCACCACCCAGCTTCGACGTACGGTCCTCAAGCAGATGCACGACAACCCTACAGCGGGGCATTTTGGAAGGGACAAGACCACTCACCTAGTCATGAGACACTTCTGGTGGCCAGGGGTGAGGGAAGATGTTCGAGACTATGTAAGGGGCTGTACCACCTGCCAGCGGGCGAAGGTGGTCAGAGCAGCGCCACCAGGGTTGCTGGAGCCCTTAGCCACACCACACAGGCCGTGGGAAGTGGTGTCCATGGACTTCATCACAGATCTGCCTTCGTCCAGGGGTAAGACTGCAGTGTTGGTGGTGGTGGACCTCATGTCCAAAATGTGTCACTTTATACCGTGTGCCAGGGCAGTCTCGGCAGAAGAGACAGCCAAACTGTTTGTTGATCACATTTTCAGACTGCATGGATTACCTTTAAGGGTTATTTCGGATCGTGGCCGCCAATTTGTTTCCAGGTTCTGGCGGCGGCTCATGAACCTCCTGCAGGTGGAGGTCAGCTTGTCGACGGCTAGACACCCGCAGACCAACGGACAAGCGGAGAGGGTCAACGCCATTCTGCAGCAGTACCTGAGATGCTACGTCAGCCAGCGGCAAACGGACTGGGTGGATCGCTTGCCACTAGCAGAATTTGCCTACAACAATGCAGTGCACGTCTCCACAGGGGTGTCGCCCTTTAAGGCCAATTACGGGCGCGACCTCAGATCTTTCCCAGAGAGGGAGAGGGAGGAGGAGGAGGAGGGCCCACAGGCTGAGGATTGGGCAGAGGAACTGGAGACGGTGCACCAGCAGCTCAGAGAACACTTGGAGAGGGCCAAGGAAGCGTACAAAAAGGGGGCAGATCGCCACAGGCGACAAGGGGAGGTCATCAGGGTGGGGGACAAGGTGTGGTTGTCCTCGGAGGGCCTTCCCACCAGAGGGAGGTGCAAAAAGCTGGCACCCAAATGGCTGGGCCCCTTCACGGTCACGCAACAGGTCAACCCGGTGGCATACAGGCTGGCACTGCCAGAGGACATGAGGGTGCATCCAGTGTTTCATAGATCGCTGCTGTCGCCGTACAGGGAAAGCAGCAGGCTCAGAGACAGCGAACAAACCCCCGAGGGAGGGGGGGAGAGGGAAAGCAGGGAGCAACTCAATGAGGCCACGGCCATCCTGGATTCAAGGTGGGGGGTGGGGGGCCTGGAGTACCTCATGGCATGGGAGGATGCTCCACCGTCCCAGAATGAATGGGTTCCCGCCACTCAGATACAGGAGGAATTCTTGGTGGAAGAATTTCACGCCCTCTTTCCCCACAGACCCAAGCCCTGGCACATGGAAAGGGAGGGGGAGGAGGAGGAGGCACGGGAGAACAGCTCACCATGGCGCTGGGAAGCGGAGTTTGAGGAACCAGAGGATGAGGTATGGGTGTCGCCAAGATCCACCCAGTCAGAGGAAGGAGCAGATTGGCAAAACATTTTTACCCCCACCAGCTCTGACGCCACGGACTTTTTGGGATTCCCGTCCTCCCAGGCGGAAGGGGGGGGCTCGCAGGACTGGGGGGAGGTGTTCACACCAACGGGCTCGGAGAGCACCGAGTTTTTAGGCTTCCAGTCGTCACCGACACATGGGGGGGGCCTGGGGAGGGGTGAAGGAGAGCTTGGGAGGGGGGTGGATGTGAGGGACAGGGGATATCGCGAAGTCCCTCCCCTCCTGAGTTCAAGCCCGTCCCCGAGCAAAGGGGAAAGCAGGGAGAGTTCCGATTCCAGTGGGGAAGCAGGAAGTCGTGTCCGAGGCTCAGGCAAGGTAGAGGAGCCAGGGTCCCAGGTGGGACAGGAAGGGGCAAGTAAGGGGGGAAGACCCATCCCCCCAACTCCAGAATTACGCAGGAAGAGGAGGGGCAAGAGGATGGGTCTGCCAAAGCTTTTGTGTTGGAGAAAGACGCGCCAAAAGCCATTAGGAGGTTCTGAAACCGACTGACAACATCGCTCCGTGTAAATAGCAATGACTTGAGCACTGTAAATACGCAGCACCAATAAAAGAATAAAATGCAGAGCTGCGTAGCGTCGTTACTCTGAAGTAGTCCACTCCGGCCACTGTGACACACTGTCTGCCCTGCATGAACAATGGATACAACTGTTGGGAGGCACACTTTCTAGTCCTGCGGTGGAAGAAAAAAACTTTCGTCCAATACAGCTTAAAGAACATCGGCTGTGTATACAAGTGGCTTTTGAAATGCATAGGGGTCATTTTTCCCACAGTGCACTGTTGTACACAGCAGTTTGCAATTGTATACACCTTCGCACAATTAACATAATCTAAAATGGCAGCTGATATTTGTGTTGTCTGTGCACCCAGGGGGAAATGCTTTCAGACTCCTACACAACGGTCTCCTCTATATTCCCTTCCCCTCAATTAGTGATTCCACAGCCAGCCTAAGTTACTGCACTGCTTCCTGTTTCACCTATTTCATGCATAGACAAATCAAACCTGGCAAGAGGGTAGTAGCCCAGCCCCTTGAGAATCATTAGGTCTTCCCCAGTAGGAGGTGACCTGAGAAAATGCTCTCTGTGTACACAAGTAGGCATCAAGCACTTGAGAAGCCCGTTCTTGGCACAAAAGGGATTATGACCTTTCTAGCAGAATGTGTTTCAGAACGACATAGTGTTGGGATGAGGGTAACATGGGGAGGGTGTTGTGTGCCCAAAAGGTGTCTGCATCCAGCACTGAATGCACATTATCACATGGTGTGGACATGCCCGTAGTTTTGGTTAGGGCACCTATGAGGATTTTGATTGGGTGGGCTATAAAACTAATTTATGGTTACCAGATTTTTTCAATGAATCCGGGGACACTTTTTTTGTGATACTGAGTAGCAACAGGAGTCAGTAGTGGAGCTGGTGAGGCAAAAGACCTGGGCCCAAGCACACATGCATATTGTATAAAGGTGCAAAGCCCTTCTTTCGCACCCTGTGAAACATAAATGCGTAAAGTTTTTTTAAAACTGGGCAATGGCGCGCCGCCCGCCCGTGACTCCCCAAGCCTTCCCCCTTCCTCCTTTGTTTTGACAGATCAAGGGAGGCTCGGGAGTCATGGGCGGGCAGGCGTTGCCCAGGAGGGGCCAGCCTGGTAGTGCAGTTGGCTCTGGCTGGTTTCAGGAGCTGCTCGCTGCCGTGGCGCAGGAAAAATGGTGGGCGGCACGGCAGTGGGCAGCTCCTGAAGCCAGCCAGAGCCAATTGCGCTAACAGGCTGGCTCTGGGCTGCTGAGGCTGCTGCTGCCACATTTCCCAGGGACAGATTTGCAAATCTGGGGACATTCCGGGGACAGATTCGCAAATTCGGGGACTGTCCCTGGGAACTGGGAACTTCTGGTAACCCTAATCTAATCAACAAACTTAAATGAATCTGCAGTTTAATCGAGTGGTAAAGGTTTTGACTTTGGGCTGCAAGTCTGAGAACTTCCCCATATTCAAAACCTATACATTGAAAAAACAAAACAAAACCCAGTTCGACTATCCTGAAGATTCAAAACAAGCACATCAAGGAAAAAAAACCCTTAAGCTTAACTGCCCCACCCCCCGCATGCTATTCTTCCTAGTGCAAGTCATTCTTTTTCCATGCATCCCCCCTCATGTGAAACTTGAAGAAGTAGCACGGTCTGAGCTAGCCTAGGAAAAGATTTAGCTCTGGGTTCTCCCAGCTGTATAAACTGGCCTCTAATCATGTCATACAAAGCCAGGCTGGCCTCTGGCTTCCCTCACACAAGGGAAAGCTCACACAGCCAAGGAATTTGTTTTCAATGCACACATTTGAGGGGGGGAACTTTCACTGCCCGTGTTCAGGTATGGAAAAGGCACCTTGTGCCTAACTGTTGCTTTCTTGGGGGCAACCACAGTTATACTCTGTGCACCTGGGGTTAAGAAGGGAGCCACTGGGTGATAATCCAGCATTAGTCACACTTGGAGTCAGGCCATTTGGAAAGAAATTGGTTTCAGTGGGCCTACTCTGAGGATGACGTAGTTGGATGCCATCCATTGTTTCCAATCAGATTTCAGCCTCTGTGCCTATTTTAAAAGCAATAGACATAGGTTTTGTCATATTTCAACTAGACTGAGATCCTGGAAAGTCCTAGGCAAGGTCTGGGCAAACCAACCTGTATGATGGCGTGGAAGAGAGAGCCCTTAGGCAGACTACAAGAAAGAAGATTCCACCTAAACATTAGGAAGAACTTCCTGACAGTAAGAGCTGTTTGACAGTGGAATTTTCTGCCAAGGAGTGTGGTGGAGTCTCCTTCTTTGGAAGTCTTTAAGCAGAGGCTTGACAGCCATCTGTCAGGAATGCTTTGATGGTGTTTCCTGCTTGGCAGGGGGTTGGACTGGATGGCCCTTGTGGTCTCTTCCAATTCTATGGTTCTATGACTACAAAGGCTTTGAAGGGGGTGCTCCCCCTGCATTTTGTAAGGAGAAATTGGAGCCCTTGAATAGAAGAAATTATCATTTTCCCTTGCCATGTGGCACAAAGCCAAGGAACCTGAAGATCTGAAACCTATAGGGTTTCTTTTCCGTGGTCAGAAGCAGTGAAAAGAACAAAAGAGGCTTATGGTTAGCTCTGTATTTTATGGTGCTATAAACCTGCAAACTGTGCTCTCCCTTTCTTTCCCCCAACCCTATGAAAAAACAGCCTTTTGTTCAGTTTACCCCCTTCCTTCCCTTTTGCTTAGCTTGCAAAGTAGAAGATACATATTCCCACGCATTTATGAAAAATTGCAGCCTTTTCTTTGCATCATTTATCTTCTCTTGCCTTTATCCCACATCCTTAAAAAGAATGATTTGTTATTCTTTCCTCAAGATTCTCTTTGTAAGATGGGCACCTAAGATACTGGCAAAGTGGGCACATGAAGTAACTTGCTTTGGCCACACTAAAAATAATAGTGTCCCTTGAAAAGTGGTCTTTATTCCATATTCATGTGGTTAAATTATTCATTGTAACCAGTGCTTTAAAGTTGTTGTTGTTTTATTCTAAAGGAACTAGTTCTAGCTCTAGTTCACCCTGCCCCAATAGGAACTAGTTACAGATTGCTATTTTACAAAAGAAACTAGTTCAAGTTCGTATGAATGAACTCTTTAGCTTTTGTAAAAAGATCACCACCAACAATTTCTTTCAGCATCCAGAATGCTGCAAGCTGCTGTGCTGAAGTATAGGGCCCAAAAGTCATTCCGTGGCCACACACAAGTAATAAGATGACTAACAGACAGATTGCCAACAGGTGAAGCTGTTTCCATAATTGCATTTCCACAGCTGTTAAAGGCACAAGGCATCATTCATTTGTTCCTATGCTTGTACTTCTTGGTGCAAGCTGGTCCTGTTGGAGGACAGTGAATCTCTTCAGTGAGGAAGATGAAGGAAATGCCTCACATTCCTTCATTCTGGTTGTTTAGCAACAGTAGTTAAGTGAATAAGTGAACTTAACAACAGCAGCACCTCTGTATCTACCTAATAAGCCTTAGAACATTGCTTCCACAGCTTGCTTTCTAACTTTCTTTATAGATGTTCAATTGATATATTTTAAATGAAAACTAAGAGTCCAAGGAGCTCAGGGGGTGGGGGTGGGGGGAAGAGAATGAATATGGAGATGAATTAGAAAAGGTTTGAAGTTCTTACCCTAAATGAACTTATTTCACCATTACTGAACCTGGCCGCTTTGGAAGCTACTCAGGTGTAGTTCAGATATTTTTGAACTGGTTCAGTAAACTTCATTCAGCTGAACTAGTTCATTTCAAGGACTGGCTATAAGAAGTAGCATGCAGAAGGTCCCAAGTTCTATCCCTAGCACCATCTTCAGGTAGGGATGGGAATGTCCTTTGCTTAAAACCCTGGAGAGCCATTGCTGCCAGTTTAGTGTAAAAGGTAAAGGTAAAGGGACCCTTGACCATTAGGTCCAGTCATGACTGACTCTGGGGTTGCAGCGCTCATCTCGTGTTATTGGCCGAGGGAGCTGGCGTACAGCTTCCAGGTCAAGTGGCCAGCATGACAAAGCCACTTCTGGTGAACCAGAGCAGCACATGGAAACGCCGTTTACCTTCCCGCTTGTAGTGGTACCTATTTATCTACTTGCACTTTGACGTGCTTTCGAACTGCTAGGTTGGCAGGAGCTGGGACAGAGGAACGGGAGCTCACCCCGTTGCGGGGATTCGAACTGCCAACCTTTTGATTGGCAAGCCCTAGGCTCAGTGGTTTAATCCACAGCGCCACCCGCAGTTTGACTTTGTAGAAGACATCTCCTTATGTTCTAGCAGAGATGGGATGGACCTCTTTATCTCACCTGATCAATAGAAAATACTCTCTCTTGTTTGACTTTGCAATGGAAAGGAGAAGAATCTATACTCATATAGTACACCCAATTCCTTCTTTATCACAAGTGTTACAGTGTTTAAAGGTGGGGAAAAGAATACATTTGAGAAGCTGATGTATAATAGGATTATCTCAACATTAATTGATAAGTCTTAAATTTTAGCTCAATGCAATATCTCCAAAAGCAAAACTGGAAAGTACTTTAGATTCTTTTTTAAAAAATAATAATTTGGAAAGTTTTGCAACTGTCTACATGCATTTTATTTCTGCATCAGCAGGGTGTAGCTTGGCAAGATCAGTGCAGTATTGTAAGCTGTGTGCAGGGGAGAAAGCAGCATTAAAGAATGAAATAAAGATCACAGTGCGAACAAATGTCATTGCTATCATGTCGGGAATTTGAAATCTCTGATATTTAAATTGCTATGAAATATACATGGCTGTACAGAAAAATACAGAGGACACTGGCTCTGTCAAATTATAAGCCATTACCAAATGGAGGTGGAGGGTATCCCTTCTGCATCTCTTTGGAATTGAGGTGTGTCCCAAGAGAAGTTAATTTAACCCTGTCATGGGGAGAGTGCCACTCTAATTAAGGTTTGCAAGGCGGCTCCACAGTTAGAGTGCAAAACCGCAGTGACGAAAGATAATTAGGAGGTTGTGGAACACGGCAGCTTGTCAAGTGGGACTCCCAGTCCCCTGTCTGAGCTCAAGGCTGTAATTTGAGGATACTGCATTGAACAAGGGGATCGCTGGCACACCTCCCCTTAAAATAGACACTGCCAGCCCCCAGGGTTGGGCTGACAGTCTCCGCAGAGTTATATATAAAAAAAGAGCTTAGGAGGAGTTGGGCTCATGGGAGGATGAGCTGAATGTTGTATTTCAAAGCAAAATTAAAGGCGATTCTTTATTTGCAACACTTTTATTGCGAGTTGCCTTGAGGGCTTGCTACATGTAGAACGGTGAGTAATGAATCAACATCTCATCTATACCAGTTCCCCACATTTAGTCTGTCACACACTTTAACAAAATATTAATAGTTTATTCCAGTTTTTATTATAGAATGCATTGATTACAAGCTACCCATTTTCTTTCCCCTTATCTTCCCACAACCTACCAGGCTCTAAGGATGGAGGGAGGGGGGATTTAGTTTGGTTCACATTTTAATGTGAACTTGCCTAATCCACACTTGTTGAAATTTGCACTTTTCTGAATGTTGCAATGCAACTCTCCAGCCAAAAAAAATTAACAGAAAATGCATATATAAATGGAAAATGTGTCCTAAAACATCTATATCAGGGGGTGGCAACCTAAGGCCCATGGGCCACAAGCAGCCTATGGGGGTCATTTAACTGGCCCACAAGCCACCCCCGAACTGAGCTACCCGCTCGGCGAATCCCCGTGGGCTGCACTAAACCGGCACAGCATGGTGCGGGAACTCACTTTCGTGGCGCCGAAAATTGTGTGCAATCCAGCCCATGGAGGGATCTCCGCTGGAGTGAACCAGTCCAGGCAAGGTAAACCTTGCCGACCCCTCATCTATATCTATGAAAATTGCATGCAAAAATGCATTACTATATGCGACAAAAAGAAATAACTTCTTCACACAGGACACAGTTTCACTGTGGGATTTGGTTACACAAGAGGTAGTGATAACTTGGACACCTTTAAAAGGTAATGAGACAGGTCCATGAAGGACACGACTATCAGTAGTTACAGGCCATCATGATGTCTATGGTCTACCTCCTTTTATCGGAGGTAGTTCCCGAGGAACAACAGTGGGAGAGGGCTCTTTTCCTCAGGTCCTGGTTGTGGACTTCTCAGAGGCATCTGGTTGGGCAGTAGGAAGGACGGCAGGCCTCTCAACATGTCTGCAGTGGAGAGCAAAGCTTGTCCCCAGTTTATACAGTACGATCTCATCTTATGCATGTTTGTCTCACAGGATTTCAACCATACATGGTTGAAGGCTGGCTGGTTGAAATTCTATAAAATGCAAGCAAGGTGAAGGGCTTAAAAGTCCTTTTTGCCCTGGGTTTTCCCAGTGTAGAAATGTCTTTTCAGCTCTCTACCTTGCATATGTGGGGCAGGGAGGCCCTCTCAACACACTGGATAGGGATGCTCACAGTTCCCAGGTGGTGATTTGAGTATACACGTATTTGCGTATCCCTGGAATGCAGCCCCCCACATAAGATGCAATCGTACTGTGTATTTTTTTTCAGATAGGAGAGGGGGCTGTGGGATATTTGATGTTCCCAGGCAGTTTTGATGGACTATATAGCAGTGCTTGTCCCAATGGAAGCTTTCCTGCATTTTTAATAGCTCAGGAAAAATATATAACCCCCCTCCCCCAAATCCTTGGAACTTGAAGAGGTTTTTTAAAATAGCTATCCCTGTTGGGTTGGGAATGAGATTTCTGAAAAAGAACGTTCAGCCGTTAATGACAGCCTGATTTGTGCTCTCTCTGATTTCTTAAACATAGGGGATGTTGAAAAGGGGGAAAGGAAGAGGGAAGATCAAAGAGATATCAAGAAGGATAGAAGAAGGGGAGGAGGGGACCCAGCACCAGTGGATTCTGGAGAAGTATTTCTCTCAGAGGCGGCCCATCCAGTTTCACTGCTTGAGGTGCAACGGGAAGGTGCTGCCCTCTTGCCGAAGCATTGCTTAATGGAGTCACATGGCTGTGGTGGCTTCCAATGAGAACTGCAAGATCTCACAAGAGTTCCATCAGGTCTCATGAGACTTCTACGAGATCTCGCTGGAAGCCACCACTGCAGCCACACCATCCTGGTGTGGAAGGCTGGGCAGAGGGGCCTGTGTTGCAGTCATGAGCGAAGAGCAGAGAAAATTCTCTGGAACAGTCAGAGATGATTGGAATTGTGTGGTCCACAAAAATATGGAGAGCCACAGCTTGGCCCCCTTCCCATTCTGCATAGCTATACAAGATTCTATGTCTTGCTCTGCCTGAGCACATATTCTACATGCATGGAACTCTTACCGTACTTGTACGTGGGGCCAGCTTTAGGATGGCAACTGCTCTTTCAAAAAGGAGCCATTTTCCAGGTCATAATCCATTTCCTTTCCCAGGTCCATTGGCTGGAGAATGGACACATCATGTCTGAAAAATGCCCTGGTCTCTCCTTTTTCTGGAGCAAAGGAAGAAGGTGGGCCAAGGTTCCTAGACAACTGTAGGACCAATTTCCCAGCCACCAATAGCAAACACTTTGACCTATCACTGTGCCTTGCACCTGGCTATGCCTGACTATAGATCTATACCTTGCATATTAAATATTTTCTAGCAATAAATTACCTATTATCTAGAAATAAGTTTTTGAATGCCAACAGGCTGATGAGACTACCTTTGATGACCGACATAATGAGAGTATCTTTCAACAAGTGCAGAATGCTCCCCTTTACCCTCTGAGTGGAGGTCAAAGCTATTGGGGCAGAGAAATACTACTACTACTACTACTACTACTACTACCTACCCCACTCTGGGCGGCTTCCAACAAAAAATTAAAAATACATTAAAACATCAGTCATTAAATTTTTCCCTAAACAGGGCTGCCTTCAGATGTCTTCTAAATGTCATATAGTTGTTTATTTCTTTGACATCTGATGGGAGGGTGTTCCACAGCATGGGTGCCACTACAAAGAAGACCCTCTGCCTGGTTCCCAATAACTTCACTTCTCGCAGTGAGGGAACCACCAGAAGGCCCTCGGCTCTGGACCTCTGTGACCAGATTGAACGATGGGGGTGGAGACACTCCTTCAGATATACTAGGCCACGGCCATTTAGGGCTTTAAAGGTCAGCACCAACACTTTGAATTGTGCTTGGAAACGTACTGGGAGCCCATGTAGGTCTTTCAGGACCAGTGTTATATGGTCTCGGCGGCTGCTCCCAGTCACCAGTCTAGCTGCTGCATTCTGGATTAGTTGTAGTTTCCGGGTCACCTTCAAAGGTAGCCCCATTTAGAGCACATTGCAGTAATCCCAGCAGGAGATAACTAGAGCAGGCATAGGCAAACTTGGCCCTCCAGATGTTTTGGGACTACAACTCCTTTGATCCCTAGCTAACAGGATCAGTGGTCAGGGATGGTGGGAATTGTAGTCCCCAAACATCTGGAGGGCCGAGCTTGCCTGTGCCTGAACTAGAGCATGCACCACTCTGGCGAGACAGTCCGCGGGCAGGTAGGATGGAGCTGGTAGACACACTTCTTTGCCAGCCTCAGCCTAAACTCTCTCCTGCATTGCCCTCCATCAGTTTCCCACTGTTGCCCAGCAGATCTCTCTCTGCCTCCCTTTTCTTTTTCTGGGATGGAGCAGGGAGATTTTCCTGCAGAATAATCACCCTGCCTCTCCTTAAACCCAGAGTAGAAGTAAAACCCAATGAGGGGAGGAAAAACAATCCATTTTACAAGTCCCTGGGTTCAGTGAACAAACTTGAAAGTCCCCCAGAAGGACTTTCAAAGTGCAGGATTCCGCTGGTCATTGTGAGCGGGCCCTTGGTGGTGAAGTTGGGAAATGTGCCTGCTGTCCACCCTGCAGGCTTCTCCTGCCGCCGCCAGCCCTGTCCCCGGAACCCCCTCCTGTCTTAAAAGTTGTGGTTCATATTTCAGCTGCTGACAGAGCCTTAAGTACAACAAGCCCTGGCAGGCAGTGGAATAATGGGAAGTCGGAAGCAGAGGCGAGACCACTGAAGGAATAAATTAACTCCTGGTACTTTGCGTCAGGCCACGATCCCTTCTTGACAAGGCAGGCCAAACGAGAGCAGGGGGAATTGTGTCAACACCCAGCACTAAGTGAGTAATGGCAAGCACTTCATAACGGGCTTCCCAGGAAGGCCTGGGAGATCTGGAGACATATATACGGATCAATTCAGTCCTGCGCTGGGCCCTCACAAAAACAACCCTTCCCATGGAACTTTGAGGGAAGCCTTGGCAATTTAATCACTTTGGGACTGGTCTCAATTTGCAGGGTTCGTGTGCCAGTTGCCATATTGCTGTTTATATTAGGCTCTTTTTTGTATTTGCAAACAATTGCTGGCACCCTACTGATATATTTTTTAGTCTCTCTCTCGGATTATTCGGCAACCAATGTACACTTACCCTGGCCTGAAATCCCTCGCCATTTCCCAAAAACATTACCCCTCTGTGGAAATGAGGCTCCATTTTCTGTGGCTTTCTTTTGGGGGAGAGGATTTCTCTGAAATTTTGCAGAAGGGGCTGCTTCTTTCACTCACCCTCATCAAGAGGTGTGGCTGGGCGTGGGAGCCTTGGGCCACACCCCTCCAGCCACACTTCCCAGAATGCCTTGAGAGTGATGCAACACAATGTGGCATCACTCCCAAGGCATTTTAGGAAAAGAGACTGTTGGGAAGCTGCATCCAGAAAAAGTCTTGTAACAACTTGTAAGGTTAAGTAAGATAAGCAGTAACCCTTTCCCATGGATGGGGGAGATATTCCTTTCCCCTACGATTTAGGGGCTGGGGAAACCCAGCCAGATGGGCGGGGTAATAATAATAATAATAATAATAATAATAATAATAATAATAATAATAATAATAATAATAGGTTTTGCTTTACCCCAAGCCCCTGATGATAACAATATTTGGTCCACCAGCAGTCCAAACAAATCATGGTCATCCCCCTCCCCATTATAGATTTATATCTTCACTAGTTTGCTTTCCCCATAGCAAAGTTCCCTCTCTCCTGGCAGCTTCACTTTGTAACATCCAGATTCTTTTCCAGTGGATGCTTGTGGGAATGGCCAATGTGTCTCAAGACAAAGAAACGATACAGCCAGCAGGCTCCTGTGAGCCCAGACTGTTTATCCATTCCACTCATCAGCTGATAATTTTGCCCCTCTGTGTTACGCCATGCCATGATCCCTGATGGAGCAGAATTATTAGGCTTTGGAGGAGGCTGCCTGTTGTGTCTCTGCATGAATCCATTGTTGTGAGTGAGCTGCCTTCTACTTCAGGCGCAAGGAATCCTTTTCCAGCCCAAAGTTGGTGGGGTCAGAGGCAAAAGTGGATTCTTACCTTTGCATGGTAGGCAGTGTGCTAGTTATGCAAAAACCAGTGGTTTCTACAAGCACACCCACCCACCCACACCCCGCTCTAACCAGGCAAGCAAGATTTATTATCACAGTTCAAGTATACATTCCAGACAGGAAAAACAGAAAACTTGAGGGTGCAGAGTAGGACTGGTGACAGATGTGATATGGGAGAGTCCAAAGAACTGAATAGAGAGGCTTGGAGGACAATTTTTGGTCCTCTGTGCCCAAGACTCTTCACCCATTTTCTAATCAGATAAATGACATGTGCAGGAGCTCTTCCTTGAGGTTGGGCATTTCCCAAACTCCCCAATGACATCAGATCTTTTTATTTTCTTCTACATGCGTACATAGCATGTGGGTAAGTAGTGGCCATGCTGATGTTCCTTTCGATGCTTGATAGCTGCTGCCTCTCTCCTTCCTCAATGACCTTGTGAATGATACTCTATATGTGAGGACCTGGAATAAGATGAGCTTTGTGGTGTGTATGTGTGTGTGATTTTGCCCAGGACCCTCTCCAATGGGAACAAAATATTCTCCATGGAGAGTTTTCAGCTCAGCCTTATGAGCAACTGGAAGTTTGAGAAATGCCTCTTTCGCTGCCTTGGGCCAGAGAGCAGTGGAGAAGCACCACTTGCTGCCGCTTTCTTCTTCCCAGGGTGTAATTCTATACTCCCCCCACCCACCGCCCAACACACTGGATGATTTATTTCCTTTGTATGTAACTGGTGGTGGGGGTGCATAATTTTTGTCAGCTTGTATCAGACTTTGATAAAGTGGATTACTCGTGTGCCTCATCAAATTCTCCTTTAAGTTTAATGACTTGTCTGTTGCAGAAATCTTTTCCAGGCAGAGATCTCCTGCCTTACACAGAAGATAAAGTCTAATTGTTGCTTTCAGATGATGGAAATCTTTGGCTGAGATTACTCATGTTTTAAGCTCCATTTCCATCCAGATCCATCTGGAAACAAGGCAAGATGGTAAGACCCCAGAGGCTAATAAGGAGCTTTGAACTAGCAGCCCAGGTAAACTCTGCTGGCTTATCTCTTTATTCTGCCACTGGGGCAGGGGACCCAAAGAGGACCTCTTTTTCACCATATGCTTTTTCTTCTTCTTGCGCTGCTCACCAGTGGGCAAAACCAATGCCAGGGCAGATGGGGGGGAAGTGTTGTCGAGATGTTGTAGGACTGACTGACTAAGCTAGCCTGGTGACCTCAGACGTGGTGGAGGATACTTAAAGTGGGCTGAAGTAAGATTCAGCAGCCAGTCCGGTTGGCTTCTGCAACCATGGAATTGGGGGTGAGCGCCATCTTGAATTTCACTTCAGGGAACCTAAAGAGTCTTGGGCTGGCCCTGTAGTGTCAGGAACGTGGCTCACCAGAATGCAGGGGAAGCCTCAGACTCAGAAACTGAGCTAAGTGAAAGAGGACTGACTCTGCAGATGAGAGCTGGCTGACAGAGTTGAGAAAGGGCAGTTTGACCCCCCCCTTCAAGACTCTGTCAGCTCTCAAGAAGAGGAAGAGATGGAAAGCAGACAGAGCATTGCTAGGCAATCAGCAGATAAGTAGAGGTCTGAGACTGTGTCAAGTGAAAGTGGGGAGGGCGAAGGCCAGCCTATCCATCCCCGTTCTAGGAGACTGGATAAGACCAGAGGGCAATGGAAGGGCAAGAGGGGAAAGGCGGGAGTTTGGTGTCCTTCCTGCTGTGGGAGGGGCGAAGATTCAGACTGATCAACTATCATCAATGTGAGAAGTCATGCTCTGGATCTGTTTTGTTGTAAATAAATGTACACAAAACTGTCGGACAGTCATTACTTCTTATCAGGACTTGCTTACCTGCGAGAGAGCATTACAGCTAGCATGGAGGCACTGTGGCCTGTTATCTGATTCAGCTGTTTTGTCAGGTGACCCAAAGGCCCAATGGAATTATGGATCAGCTCAAAACGTTTTTCTCCCTGAGGTGGAACAACATAGGGTTTTCTCCTGCCCTACCACTCAAGGTGTACTGTACCCAAAACTGCATCACAAGCACCCCTACTCCCTCCCCCTTGAAATCTGGTTATCAGAGACTGAAACCTGGCTCCTTATTCTGGCTTTTCGACAGTCATGCCGCTGCCATTTGGAACAGTTTTAACTGCTGCTCCTATTGTATTTTTATTTTATTGTTGTATGATTGATGTGATTTTTATGGAACTTTAGGGTTATGGCTAGCCCAGAGATCTTCGGATGTAGGGAGGTCTATAAATGGTTGAAATAAATAAATAAATAAATAAAGTCAGAGAAGTTCTTTTGGCAGCTGTGGCAAAATACTTCCTGGCAGTAAAAGCACTACAAGAATACATTACATAATTAAGAAACTTTCTGCTCTCCCATGACACTCAAAACTAGTTGCTTGAGGCAGCTACCTAATGGTAGGGCTGGCCATCATGGAATTTGAGCTGGCTCTTCCATCAGAGGAACTTCTTTGCAGAGTGATTACATAGATGCTGCCTCAATCTCTTCTGCTCAGCCTGTTTTTTACTGCTTGTCTAGCCTTCTTGATCATAGTCCACTGCCTGCCTTCTGGAAAATGCCTTGACTGTACCTGTACCTGGACAGGTTCCCATCTAGACAGAGCTGCATGCAATACACAGTTTTAGAAAGAATGGCCCCATTGTTCACATTAAAACATTGCCCCCCCCCCGGACATATCATGTAGTGGCATGGGCACCAGCCATAAAATGGCTGCCATGGTGTGTGTGGCATAACACAAAGTAGCTGCCTCATCTAAAAGAGCAAAAAAAGAGACATGGCCACTGTAAAGGTGACTTCCTACAGGGAGCCAGCCCCCATCATCCTAACGTCCACCTTGCCAAGCACAGGGAGCAGCAGTGGGTCTGAAGCAGCCAGGGGGGAAGGGAGAGACTCGGAGGGAGAGAGAAGCCAGCATGCAGAACGATGGAAAAGCTCAGGGGAGGAGAGATGTAGGCAAGGGCTCTGGGATGCTGGATTGCACCGCTTTGGCCAGGAGGAGGCTGAGAGGGCATCACTCCTTCCGGTGCAAGAGTTAAGGAGAGCACCGTGATGCAGGTCAGGGGGGAGGCGTTTTGGGGTGCCCCAACTACTTTGCTGGTGTAGGAACAGACGTACGCCATTGCCGGATTCTGGTTCGGACCGAGAGGTCATATTTTAAGCTATCTCTGCACTGTAAATACCATGCACAATAAAAGTCTTTAAAGACAAACTGGACTCAAGCGGAGTAGCCACAACGACACTCCGACAGCCACAAAATGCTGTGGGTACATACTCTCCAACATTTCTCTGATGAAAATAGGGACGTCTTATGTCTCATCATCAATTTGGGGGGGGGGAGGCACCTGCATCCCCTTCTGCCATGTTTGTTCACAGAGAGAAGTTCTTTGTGCCTCTCCTCTGTTCAGAATGGAAGGGAGGGTGGACATCCAATCCTGGCATCTAGTGATGTTTAAGAGGGCAAGTTCAATGCAGGAGTGGCTGAGTAAGTGCAAACAGGACCCAAATAGGAAGCACAAGCAAGGTGTCATGCATTGTGGATTTTGGGGGAGAAATTTACTGAGACCTTCCATGGGCGCCTTAGAAAATACTGAACAGCCCTGAACAAGTTTGGGACAGAATACCTGAAAGACTCGCCTCGTCCTGTACAGACCCATCAGGTCACTGAAGTCATCAGAGGAGACCCCCCTGGTGCTGTGGCACATTCTCTAGCTCTGCTCTTTAGTGACATGGGACAGGGCCTTGACCTGGCTGGGGCTACTGGGAATTGTAGTCCAAAACATCTGGAGGGTAGAAAGTTCCTGAAGGCTGACCATTCCTGGAGCTCAGCTACCTTTTGGCTGGGTCTAGTGAGGTTCCCAGAGACCACTTGGCTGAGTCATAGGATGCTGCTGCCTGTTGGACTGCTCTCTCTCTCTCTCTCTCTGATGCCTTTCCTTTGATGCCTCTCTTCTTCCCTGAATTGATTCCACTCATCATTTTATTTCCTCCCTCAACAGAATGAAAAGGTCAAAGGTCAAAATATTCTATCGGCAATCTCAGAAAGCAACAGAGAGGCAGCCTAGTCTATTTTCAGCCGGCCCTCCCTTCCCCCAGCTGATCCTCATCAAAGGCTCCTTACCAGATTCAGAGAGCTCAGAGGCATCCTCTTGGAGAACCAGTTCTTGGTTGGCTGGTCAAATGTGCCCCCAAGGGCAGCAACATCCCCCCAAAACTGTTCTCCTGAGGACGTTGCATTTTCTGAGCAGGGAGGCATTCCCTGCTGATGGAGCATTTTCCTTCTCCCTCCTTCTCTTGTTCTACTTTTATGGTCCAGGATCTGAAAGCACTTTCAGCCTTCTCCAACCCATGGCCCTCCAGACATTTTGGACTGCAACAGGAATGGGGCAGCTTGGGCTCAGGGGCCAAATTTGGTCATCCATGCCTCTCTGGCCTTTGGAACTCTTGCCACTGAAACTTGAAAGACCAAAGTCTGCCCCTGCCTACAACCATATCTTCACAAGCTGGGTGCAGCCTCTCAGATGCTAGAGGGCCTTGCCTATACACAGTGCCAGGCAGGTGCCCAGAATACCGGGCTCCTCCCTCCACCAGCTGTCACCTGGCAGCAACCATTCCATCTGAGCCACTCTCCATCCATACAATCAATCTCCCACCCCAGGCCAGTCATCAGAACAGTTTGTAACCAGGAACTTTTGCTTGAGTTTGCTTATTTCTTTCTCTCAGTGTGTGTCATGCCATTTTAGATTGTAAGCCTGAGGGCAGGGACTGCCTTTCTTTCAGTAATCTGGAAGCTGCTCTAGCAGCCTTCTTTTTTGGCTGAAGAGCAAGATAATTATTCTTTAAATAAAATAAATAGGCAATTTTGCATCTATTTACCTGGCAGCAGCCATTCAGTCAGGCTATAACAGAAGAAGGGAAAAAATGGACGCAGGGCAGCAGCCTCTACATCAGGCTGTTACAGAGAAGAGGAAGGAGACCAGCAACCTTTGTGCCTCCTCTCCTTGAACTTGCACCTGAGTTTGCTGATTTCCTCATCCCTCTCAATCCATTTCCCTTTTACATCATGACTTTTTAAAAAGAATGTAAGCCTGATGACAGACACTCTCTTTTCTTTCTTTCTTTAGCGATCTGTAAGTGGTTCTGGAAGCCTTAAAGCAGCATTAAAAAAATAATAATTACATAAATAACTAACTTGAGTTATTCTGAAAAAACAACTTTACTTAATGTAGAACTTTAACCAAACTCGAAGAGGAAGTTGTCAGAAGCATCTAGACATAGGTGCCAAGGCCCTGGGTGCCTGAGCACCCACAAAATTCCTTAAGAGGCAGTGCACCCACAAATTTCAGTTCCAGGGCCCTGCACACTGCATGGCACCCACAGTCCTGGGCACTCATGGTCACAGGGCCAATCTGGTGCTCCTGCACACAGACTATTGGGCTGACAACTACACTCCTAAGCAACTCTAAAACAACGCTGAAGTTGATGGGATTTGTAGTCCAAGACATCTGGATGGCACCAGTTTGCAAGCGGTGTATTAGATTATGTGTGTGAGAGATGCAAAAACAGTAAGGATCTCTGGAAGAAAAAATTGCCCTGAGAAATGCCGTTGCTCCTACCGAAAATCTGGCTTTCTTCCTTCAAAATTATGCAGGTGTTTGGCCCAGACAGGAACCTTAAAGTTTCCTTCAAAATTTCACAGCCACGGCAGGAAACTCTGTCAACTTAACATGCAGGTGCTGAACAGATGACCGGGTGATTTATCCAAAAGCTCAAGCATTTGCCAAACCGCTTCAGTGCAATCATCCACTGAATCATCATCCTGCTTCCCCCCTCTTTGGTGCATAAGGAAATGGTTGTGAGAACCGACTGTGAGTTTGGATGCCATATGAACAAAGCATTCTGTATAACCAAAATCCTTCAATTTAATCAATATTCCATTAAAATATAACCAGATAGATTTTGAGTAGACAATAACTCTTTCTCAAGAGGCACTTGAAAATATTTCTTCCATCTGCCCTTTCACTCTTTTGAATCATGTTTTTTATACTTCAATGCAAAGCCAATTGAACTTGTGGGAAAGAACTAGGCGTTTATGAGATGGGTTGGCTAACATGATTTTTTTTTTTGATGCACTATCTTGAATAAGAGAAGGCTTTCAAATGATTTTACAGACAAATTGTATTACTGCAAGCTGCTTGCCATTCGCAAGTTGTTTTATTGTTGCATTGATGAACCCTGATTTCAAGAGGCTAGGGCAACAGAGGAATACATTTTGTATTTCAGACACCACTTCAAGCATTGGCTTCAGCTTGAGTGGCTAGAGTGTTGGACTAGGACTTGGGAGACAAGGGTTCAAATCCTCACTCAGCTGTGAAGCTCACTGGGGGACCTTGAACCTTAGCCTAATCTAACACTTACCTTTTGTCCCTTGTTTTCTCAGCACAGGTCCACATTTAAAGCACCATGTCCAAGCACTCCCCCCCTGCCACTTTCCCCAGGAAAACTTGCTCTTTAATGCTGAATCAGAACAAATGGCAAATGGCCACAGACTGCCATTTGCTCCAGTTCCAGGAGTAAACAGCAGGTTTTTGCAAGGAAAGCACCGGACTTGTGCCTAGAAATATGGTACAAAAGGAAGTTTGAATGAGCTCCCCACCATAGGGTTGTTGCGAGGCTAAATTGAGCTCTTTGGAGGGAAGGTGGCATATGAGTGTAATAATAAGTAATGAGTAAAGTAGCTCAAACCCTACGTGCCTAGAAGTGAGCCCAAGAACCGTGGGTTAGAATCACAGAAGATTGCAGATTTGGAAGAAACTCTGAGGGTCCTCTAGTCCAACCCCCTGCAATGCAGGAATCTCAACTAAAGCATCCTTGACAGATGGCCATCCAACCTCTGCTGAAAAACCTCCAAGGAAGAACATATTTATTGAAGAACATGCTTCTTTAAGAGCATTTATATCCCACTGAATATTAAACAAAAATCTCTTAAGTGGCACACAAAGCTCCCAAAGCTCCCAATATCATTAAAATAACAGATAAAATACAAGATAGATTTACTGAACACAGCACCCAGCTTCAATAATCAAATTCAGTGCTCAGGAAAAGCCTTGGGCAAATAGTCTTTAAAAGTCACGTGAAACAAATAGCAGAAGCAGGAATTCCATAGGGCAGGATGAAGAATATTTCAAAAAGAATCTGTTGTAGGTCTTTCCAAATGGGGGTGACCAAAAGCCAGAAGCCTTAACCTATTTAACTCTGAGTGTTTCCTTTGGTATCTCTCTGTTTCCTTTGGTGTCTCCAATGTGCAAAATGGCTGTGGGAATTCAGTTGTGTTTCCCATATGAAGATGAAGATTCCTGCATTTCAAGGGGTTGGAGCAGATGACCCGTCCTGTGCAATTCTATGACTCTATGCAGAATGTATGTGAGCAAACAAGCTCACCATGCTGGGACTTCATTTCCTCCCCACCTCTCGCCTCTGATCTCCTGGGCTCCACTTCACTCTGAGTGCCATTTTTAATCTGGCTGCGTTCTCTCTCCCTTGCCCTCTCCCTGCCCGTATGGCCTCTCTCACTCGCAATGTTAGGCTGTGATAAGGGATGCTTTCCTCTCTCCCATCACCTCCAGTGATTGATCGGTTGTCGGCCTGCAATCCCAAGCTGTCAGTCAAGGCTTAATCCGCAACGCTGGCACATTCTCTTCAGTGACAAGAAACTGACACAGTTTCCATTGCACTTAATCAGCTCTTTAGACTTAATATCCCCTCCGAAAGCACCTGCATTTCTCCATTATGAGTACGGGCTCGCCCAAAAATAGCTTCTGTGTCCCACCAAGATGGAAGCTGAGTTGGGTAAAACGAGAAGAAAAAAAACCTGAACAAATGCCTCTTCCTCTCACAGACAGGCCTATTTAACAGGAAAGAAGTCATATCTCTTCTTGAGAGAACCATGGAGAAAATTGTGCATGATTGACACCAAAGGTGGTCTCTCTCTCTCGATGTCTGTGGCCATCTGCTGCCGAAGGAAGATGGTTAAGTGATGAAGGAGCCCCGCCAGCTTCAGGGTAAGGCAGCCAGTGACTGTTTCCTAGAGTGATATTCAAGGTGAACTTGGAGGTTCCTGATCAGCTAAAGCAACTGAAGGATTCTGAGGCAAGATAAAAGGGCATTCGTAGGACCAGCAAAGTTTCTCTGGAGAGTTTTTCACAGAGTACATATAGAGAGTATAGCTTCAAAACAGGTACAATCCAGAGAAATCCCACCTTAATAAATCTCTGGAGGTGGAGATGCCTTTCCCCTGCTCTGACTTTTACACCCATTTCTTTCTGTACTGGAAGAGGCCTAAATATAGAAAGGTACCTTATACACCTAATTCATAGCATCATAGAATTGTAAAGGACCCTGAGGGTTATGTAGTTCAACCCCTTGCAATGCAGTTCAGTATTGTCTACACCAGGGTCCCCAAACTAAGGCCCGGGGGCCGGATGCGGCCCAATCGCCTTCTAAATCCGCCCCATGGACGATCCGGGAATCAGCATGTTTTTACATGAGTAGAATGTGTCCTTTTATTTAAAATGCATCTCTGGGTTATTTGTGGGGCATAGGAATTTGTTCATCCCCCCCCAAAAAAAAATAGTCCGGCCACCAACAAGGTCTGAGGGACAGTGGACCGGCCCCCTGCTGAAAAAGTTTGCTGACCCCCGAGACTGGTGGCAGCACTTCAGGATTTCGACTGGGTTCCCTCCCAGCCCTACTTGGAGATCCTGCGGGTTGAATTTGGAGTTTTCTGCATGAAGAGTGGATGCTAGGGAAAGAGCTAGGGCTCTTTCCCAGTGCCCAAGTGCATACAGTGCCAAGTAGCACAAAAGATAGCTTTCCCCAACTGGCTGTCCTCCAGGTATTATGGAGTACAACTCCCATTGGAGGGCAGGAGCTGATGAGAGTTGTAATCTCCAACATCTGGAGGATGTTGGATTGGCAAAGACTGCCTTTTATGGAGCCAGACCATGGGTTCATCTAGGTCAGCATTCTCTATACTGATGGGCAGTGATTCTCCAGGGTTTCTGGAGGGACCTAACTAGAAATGCTGGGAAATGAACCTGTGACCTTTTGCATGTCTCCATCATGAAGTGAAGGCCCTTCCACATCGGGGAATTTCCTTTCTGAAGCAAGGAGGTCCCTCTGAGAGAGATATCGAGGCAGGCAGATGTCTTGGTCACTGAGAAAGGTGCCTTGATCACGTCTTTCCCATGTCTCCATAAATTTTCTCTCAAATGTTCTTCAGCAGGACTTGACACAGGCCAGAGTAGAATGGCTCAAACAGCAAACCTGTCAAAAGTAGCAAAACCCTTCAGAATGAAAATTAACTGTGAGAATTGCTTACGCCGGCATATTTCTTAGGAAAAAAAAAACTTTTCAGTATAAATAAATGTAAAATGATTGCACACCCTTCAGGGACCATCCTGTGTTGCCACTTCCATTTGCGTTAATTAATTTAATAGCTTTATGATTGTAAAGAGATTAGCTGGAAGATGCATTGATCTATATATAGAACTTAAAGATAGGGCTATATAGACAAGGCAAAGAACATGAAGAGCCCCCCCCCTTCATTTCAACGCTTTGAAACAAAGAAGAGCTCAGCTTTTGTCTGTTGCCGTTCTCATCATTTTTTAAAGATAGAAATTTCCATGTATGGGGTGGGGGAGAGAGGTGAGGGGGGGGGGAGAGACGGTGGTGTTGCTAGTTCATTACCATTCATGAGATAGATTCGCAATAATTTACATTGCCAAGGAAAGTGAAGAATGGAAGATGCTATAATGCGAGAAAATCAATTGGATTTTTAAATAGATGTAACTTGCTCAGTATGAAATAGGAGGCCATCAACCCTGCTCTGCCTTCCAAAATGAAATAACAAGAACTGGGGATTGTTTCACTCCCTCCCCAAAGGGAGGAAGGCTCAGACAACTGAAAGGTGTGGTGAACTTTCAATCAAGCCTTGCCTTCCTCCTCATATGGATACACACCCCAAATGTCTCACCCTCACTTGACTCCCCTTTTTTCTCCCCATTGGGATATGGGAGATAAAATGTCTCTGAACCTTGCGGCCCTGCCAGAGCCTGGCAGTTAATGGGACTTGCTAATTTTGCTGTCGAGCTGTCAAGGAGAATCGTTTTACACACCCCTGCAGTGCACAAAAGATTGGAGAAAGACAGAGGTGACAGAAAATAATGCAGGAGGGATAGGATGGAAATGTTTCCTTCAGCTCTTCAACCCTGGATCTGGCAGAGTCCTGAGTAGGAATAGGGGAGAAGGTCATTCAGTCTACCCTATTAAATGTAAGCCTACCTGATTTGCACTTCCTGAACCAATAAGCAATCTGAAACTCAGCTGTCCATCAAAATCCACTATTCTATAGATTTGGTGATGCAGTTCTCCAGCCAAGAACTGTGCACAAAAAGACATATATTGGTGAAAATAACACACACAACAACATTAGTATAGGGGAAATTACTTGCAAATGCATATGTGAGGCAAAATTGCATGTGTTCAGAGAAATTTGCATCAAAATACATAGGAATCTTTGTGCTAACTTTTTAAGAAACACCAATTGATGCAGAAATGGGGGGAAACTGAACTTAAAGTTGGAAAAATGAGAAACTGACAGAAATAAAAACTGACAGATGTGTCTATCAGCAGTCCTAAGAGAACTATGGACTTCTCTTGCTATGGCCCCTAATATACTCCTGCTAGCGCTGAAACTGATTTCTGCTCTTCAGGGCTAGAGGAAGGGAAGAGAGATACAGCATCCGCCTGACTTGGAAAGTGTTGAAGGTCATCTAGGGAAGCAGGAGCGAGTTGGCACTCTAAGGACGGAAAGCTGAAAAGTGAAGGCAGGAGGATCGCTGACACATAACTCTGAATGCAGGTACAAACTCTCTCTGCACGTGATTAAAAGAATGTATCCTTGTTCATTTGTACAGCTCAGCTGTCGTGTAAACAGGTACATGGACTGCACACTCATTGGGCATTAAAATTGTGTTCTGCATTTGCCTTGAAGCTGCCTGAAGGCTTCCCTTTCGTGAGGCAGACAGCAGTCAAGGGACATTTTAATACATAAATCATATCCACTCCCCCCCCCCCCGGGCTGGTGACAAGGAAGCCTGCTCCCTGGGCATTGCTTTCCCCTCATCTGCAGAGGCCTCTGCTACTGAGGGCTCCCCAGTGGCTGGTAGTTCCCAGGAGAGCGGGGGTGGGGGGAGGATCTCACCAAGTCTAAGGGCCCACAGTCTCCCAGGGCCTGAATCCTTCTCTCCAGCTAAGTTTAGAAAATGTGGCGTTTGTAGTGGAATTGACAAACTCTTGGATGGAGCCAATAAGATTATTGTTATTAAATCAGGCTGGAGATGAAAGAGACTCCTTGTAATGGGATTGACAAACTGCCCCTGGCCACGACGCTGTTGGGGTCCAGGTAGATACCTCTGAGCCTTAGAAGATAATTTGAATTTAAGCATCAGACCTGAGGCTAATTTGTATTTCTAGAGTGCATTTTACAACTGCCAAAGTGGTGTGTGTGTGTGTGTGTGTGTGTGTGTGTGTGTGTGTGTGTAAGAGAGCATGAATAAAGGAAGAGACGTCTACCCAGCACTTGGTTCTTTTCTGCTTTGGCAGTCTTGGCAGGGCATGTGGGCTGCTTATATTTACTTTTTATGAGCGACAGTTTCCCCCCTGCAAATTCCTCCACGGAGATTCGTGATTGATTTCCCGGGTGGTTAGGAAACCACACTATAAAAACTCCAGCAAATAAGCTGTGTGAGGTCCAGCGGTTTTGTACAATCGAAATGAATTACTCCAGAAAGAGAAGATCCCGCTGAGCAAAACATTTGGCAATGCACAACTCCCTGGGTGCCATTAGTTTCAATGCTGATTCAGCTGCCCGCTTCCACGTCCCATGCTGGGCTCCCCACCCCCCTCTCGGTGGGCTGCAGCTGCTTCTTGCCTCTGTGGGGGGTAGGGATGGTTCCAGAATTGGAGGTGCTGCAGACACCCCTGTGCCATCATGCAAGAAGGGAGCAGGCAGACACCCCAATGTAAAGGGCTGCTTTGACCCCTAAAATAGCCTTGGGGAAGCAGTGAAGATGATGCTATTGGTGCAATAGTTCATAGGAAACTGCTTTCGTCACACCATTGGTCCATCTAGCTCACTATTACCTGCACCAGGCACGTCCAACTGGTAGATTGTGCTCTGCCAGTAGATCACTGGATGTCTGTGGTAGATCACTGGCTCCCCTCAAAGAAGCTCAGCAAGTTTGGCTCCCCTAAAAAAAGCTGAACATTTTAGCCCTGCACCTCCAAAGAATGTGACTTCCTAAAAAAAAGCTCAACCCCTTGGACCTGAAAAGGGGGTAGACCACTGCCAGTTTTTTTACTCTGTGAGTAGATCACAGTCCCTTGGGAGTTGGCCACCCCTGACCTACACTTACTGGCAGTGGCTCCCCAAGTTTTTAGGCAGGAGCCTTTCCCACACCAACCTGGAGATGCCAGGGCTTGAACTTTGGGCCTTCTGCATCCAAAGCAGATGTTCTGCAACTGAGCCATGGTGTTCTCCTAAAGGAAAGTAAAAGGATCATAGGGGGGGGGATAGGGGGGAGGAGGAGGGGGGGAGGACAAACTCATCTCTAAAATGGACCGCCTTTGACTCTCAATGCCTACGGGTCTCACTGGTGGCAGAAGTGGACTTGTGGGGGGAGGGAGGGCAGAAGGACAGAATATATATTGTGTGTTTTGTTTTGTTTTGTTTATACTAAAATCAATAAAAATTATTTTTTTTTAAAAAAAGGATCATAGGCAGCTGCCTTACACTGAATCAAACAACTGGCCCATCCAGCTCAGCATTGTTTATGCTGTGTGTGAGTGGCTCTCCAGGGAACATTCCCAGCCTTACAGTAGCTGGAGATGCCCTCAAGGACTGGACCTGGGACCTTCTGCATGCAAAGCAGAGTCTCTATTGCTGAGCTATAGCCCTTCGCCAGCACACATTAGAAAGCAAATTTTAGCTTAGCAGATGGTAAGTTTTTAATTTCGCAGTGTTTCTAAATTAACTTGATTTTAGTTCAACAAAGGGTCAAATAATATTTTAGACAGGCAAATAGACATTGAAGCGGTTTTGCTGCCAATGCACCCACCAGCCATCACACACACACACACACACACACACACACACACACACACCCCGACATGTTCATGGCATGCTCCTCCATGAAGCCTCACTCACAGAAGGATAACTGCCTCGCAGGGCCAAGTAATGAAAGAGGTCAAAATGACATCATTTTGGGGGAATGGGATCTCAGCTGTATTGGATCAAGGTCTGGTATAGGCTGTGCACATGCTACTACTGAAGGACGTCTCTGGATGTTTCTAGGCAACAAGATGCACCTGTTGCATAGAAGTCTAAGGGCTTATCCACACTTACTTTTCCTCTGCTCTTTCCAGGCACAGTCCACACTTTAAAGCAAAAGTTAAGTGTGGATAACCTCTAAATGTGCCTGGCAGACTGCTCCAAGAACAATCCTTGGTATCCAACTCTGGACATCCTGCTCTGGTCCTGTGGAGGAGCCATCTGGGGAAGGTGATCTCCTGAAGACTTCCTAAGTGAGCAACTTGCTGATGAGATGATTAGAAGGGAATAAAGAACTTCCATTCTGAAGGAAATCAGCCCTGAGTGCTCACTGGAAGGACAGATTGTGAAGCTGAGGCTCCAATACTTTGGCCACCTCATGAGAAGAGAAGAATCCTTGGAAAAGACCTTGATGTTGGGAAAGATGGAGGGCACTAGGAGAAGGGGACGACAGAGGACGAGATGGTTGGACAGTGTTCTCGAAGCTACGAACATGAGTTTGACCAAACTGCGGGAGGCAGTGGAAGACAGGAGTGCCTGGCGTGCTATGGTCCATGGGGTCACGAAGAGTCGGACACGACTAAACGACTAAACAACAACAACAAAGAACTTTAGAACCTCTCTTGGGCTCCACCCGCTTTTGGAGGATTAGAGCCCCTTAAAGGGTCTTCTTTCTGGACCAAAGGTCCTCCTCCTTCTGCACTTTGTGTACCGGAATCCATGCAGTATTGAGCCATAAGGATGTGTGGCTTGCATACAACACACCATCTATAGGCCCTGATCCTCACAATTCCCCCCTCCAAAACACACAAACCAAGCATCCTCCTCAGCTGATTTAAACAGCATGACTAATCTCTCCATCTGGGGGTGATTCATTCTTTCCCTAGGGAAGGCTCTGTGAGTTTAGAGACAGGGATGGGGTGGCTGTTTTTCTTCCATAAATGCACAAGGCTTTTAAGTGCCTGCAGTGGGAGGTGTGTGGGGCTTGGACTGCTCAGTATGAAAAGCTAGTGGTTCCTGTGGGAGTTCTTTCCACTATTTTGAAATGCACTTTGCAGTCCCCTGGGAGGGGCTTTTCTGTCACTGGGAGCAAGGCAGAGAGGCTTTCAATGGTTTGCCGCCCCGGCCCATGTCAATCACATTGGGGTGAGTTTCATCCCCCTCCCCCTGCGGAGGATAATGCACAGCTACTGTTGAGCCACACATCAGCTGTGCAAATGGGAGCTTCCTTCCTAACACAAAGAGCAGGCATTGGGAGTCCAGTCCAGACTGGGACAGCTGCAAGGCACCATGGGTTACAAAATCTCTTCCCTCTTCGGGGGGAGGAGATGTTGTGGGCCCACGAGTCCTTCTCGTGCGGGGGGAATGGCTAGCATTCCCCCCAGCCCATTGGTTCCTTCACTGCCGCGACGCTCCCTTGGCTCACCCAATCAGGACGCTCCCCGGCGGATTAGCTTTGTATTTAAGGGAGCGCGCGGCAGGAGGACGTCCTCTTGGTTCCGGACCCGACCTGCTTTTTACAGCGCTCCTCTTCGTCGGAAAGCCGAGCTGAAATCACTAAAACGGCGTTTTTAAACGCCAGCTTCTTTTACAGGCTAGCTTCGATCTCCGTGGCCACCGGATCCTGCCTGCTTACGGCGCGGTTCTCCCGCCAGCCACCTTCCACGCCGCGGCGCTTCTCCAAGACGCGCTTGGCAGCCGCTTCTTCAGCCGTCGGTCCCTCGGCGCGCGGGACGCCTAGCAGCCGCTTCTTCAGCCGCCGGTCTCCCGTCGCGCAGGACGCCCGATACGCGAAGACCGGCCCCTCCTAGCAGGCTCCTCCCTCGCAGCGGCACACAAAGCAGGGCGCCTAACAGCTGTTTTTCTCCTGCCGCTGGTTGCGCGACGCTCTGGGCGTCCGATCCGCGGTCCACCGACCTCCCGGCCACCTTCCTCGCCGCGGCGTTCCCCTCCATAGCGCCTACCAGCTACGAAGCGCCTAGCAGCAGTTTCGGCCGGTCCAACTGCGCTTGAGGCGCCGCAACATCCCCAAGCCCGCTTCGCCGGCGGCGCCGACTACTGTGATCCCGCGGCGTTCCCGCGCTAGCTGCCTGCGTACCGCCCGCTTCAAGGAGGTTAGTGGCCTGGGGGACCCTGGGGGCTGCCCGGGCCAACGTCGCCGTTTACTACTTCTGGTTGCCTGTTTGTTGTCAGGGTAACGGGGGGGACGCCATTTTGAAAGCCCACGTGCACGACGCCATCTTGAGTCGGGGGCTTCGGGGTCATTCGCTGGCGTATTTTGCAGAGCACCATTCCCAAGGGGCTTGTTACAGTTTATCTTAACCGCATTACGGGTGTGTTTCTTGCTGGGTTTTAGGTTGCTGTTGAATTTCCTTACTTTGTTTCGATTGCTGTTGGCTCATTGCTCTTTCCTGCCTTGACCCCGGCCGTTTGTTTTCTTTGCTACTGTAAACTTTTGCTCCCTCTCAGATACCTTGCTTCCAGGCCGTGTGATTTGGCTCTCAGGGAACTGTTACCTCCTATAGGAGGCAGTTGCAGTTTTTAAAGCTGCAACAGTTGCAGTGAATTTAGCCCCCTGTTTACCACAGCAGCAGCTTGCTTGCAAGGTTTCGCTACATTATAGTCTTTGTTAGATTATCCTTATAGTTTTTCTCAGATTATCTTCGCTATATTATCTCATATACTGATAGGTTAATAAATAAATATATACATAGGAAGAGAGAGCTAATCTAATAATAATTATAGTTAAAATTAAAAAAAAAAATTAAAAATAAATAAAACAAATAAAACAAATAAATAAAACCTTTTGGATTTAATTTCCTTGCTGGACTTTTCGCGTATCCTAAGTTACGCCTTAAAACTTCCTGCTTTAGCCGGCATCAAATTGGTTTTGCTCCTGCTGTTGCCCTTGTCTCACCTGCCCTGGCCTCCTCTGGGTCATAGGCCTGGGTTCAAAGGGTGTTCATTTACTCTCCTAATTAGTTTTACAGTTAGCTGGGGCTTTCATCAGGTCAGGTTAATTTTTCCAGGCAATTGGCAGCATAGCGTTCACTTCTTGCCTGACTTAGACTTCGCGCTTGGCGCAATTTATTGCTCTCTTGCCTCACATTGGCTACAGGCAACTTTTATTCAGGGTTTCCTCAGGCGCCTCTTGCTTATTTATCAAGTGCAATGGCCCCTAAGCGTAAACAGAAGGAGCCCGCAGCTGCGCCCGCAAAAAGACGCTCTACGACTGGCAACAGTTCTTCCATCACTCCTACATTTACCACTATCTCTGTTCCACCTGAAGCGCTGGCTAACTTGTTCTCGGGCTTCCAGAGTTTCTTTCAGCAGGTTTCCAAGCCAGGCGGCGCCACTCACGAAGCCCCCCCAGAGGGGTCTCCCGACTTCATTGATGAGACACCCACGGTCGAGACCGCGCGCCCAGGGCCTTCATCTGCTGTTTCCCAGGCGCAGACCAGGCGCATCGGAACTAGGTCCCAGTCTGCCACTGCGGATGCGGCCCTTGACAGTGCCGGGGACATAACATCTTCTCCCGCTGCGGGTAACGCTTCAATTTCCCAGTTGTCACCAGGTACCCCTGCCTGTCTGAGGAGCCAGCCGCCTGATTCCCATAATAGGTCCAGGCGTCTCTCGTCAATTACATCCTATGATAGTGATGCCCAGGGCCAGGGGAGAGCTTTGCCGCCTCAGCAGGGCACCGCGCAGCAAGGCGACCAGGAAAAGAGGAAGACGAAGAAGACGGGTCTGAAGAAAACTAAGAAGACCAAGCATACGGAGCCGGACAGTGACTCAGGTACTTCCTCTTCCAGTTCCGACGACGACGAGGGAATTTTGGACGGGTACTGGGGCCAGGGGGAAGATCTGATTGGCTTGCCTCTTTGGGCTCATGAGCGGAGGGCTAACTCACACCGCAAAACCTTTAATGGCACTTTGGAGTGGAGAAATGGGGCTTTGGTGGAAGATGTAAAAACTTCCACTTTTGAATCTTCTGATTTCATTCTTGGGAATCATTTGTCTAGCAAAAAGAGGAATAAAATCCTGAACGGTGATTTCGTTGACATATTCACCCTCCTGCCACCCGCTAAGATAAAGGGGAAAGGGGAAAAGAAGCGCACATATGGCAAACGTAAATACAGGGAGCCTAGGGCTGAACGCACTTTCGAAAATTGGCTGGACGGTTTCCAGGTATATATGGGCACCATTGTAGCTTGCTATCCTAAGAGGGCAATGCACCTCGTGGCCTATATGGCTCATGTGAGGCGTGCTTATGAGTTGGCTGGGGAGGGCCCTGCTCTCTTGTATGATGAGGAATTCCGCAGGAATGCCTCCCTTTTGACCACCACCCGTTGGGATCTGCGTGACCAGAACTTCTGGGGTGAGCATGTGAGCCCTTACATAGAAAAGAAAAACCCAGAGGCATCCCGTTCTGCTAAATTCGAAGCAAAAAGACCTGGCCGCCGATTAGTATGCTGGGAATTCAATAAGGGCACGTGCACCAGAGCGTACTGCAAATATAGTCACGAATGCGAGAGGTGCCAAGGGGCTCACCCAGCGTCCGCTTGCTTCAAGGGCCAGCAGTCCTTTCGTGGGGCTCGCGGGAACTTTCGGCAGGGGCCGAGAAGTGCTGCGGCCCAGGGACCAGCCCACACAGCCAACAGATTCTAATTTGTCCCTGTCCTTGGCATTCTCCCCCATCAAACTCCACCCTTTAAAATCATTATTACAACTATATCCCGATAGGCTAGCAGCGAAATATTTGTGGGAAGGATTTTCTATGGGCTTCAGAATTCCAGTAGCGGTACCGCCAGTTTCTGGTGACCCACCAAATCAAAAGTCTGTCCGGGATATGCCCGAGGTAGCCAGAAAGAAAATTGATAAGGAAATTAAAGCGAATAGAGTGGCTGGCCCCTTTTCATCCCCCCCCATGCAGGACCTTCATGTTTCCCCATTAGGTGTCGTCCCAAAAAAGATCCCAGGGGAGTTCAGATTAATTCACAACTTATCTCATCCCAAGGGCTCCTCAGTCAACGATGGTATCCCCCAGGAGCTTTGTACCGTTAGATACGCCTCCTTTGACCAGGCAATAAAGCTTATTAGGCAATTTGGCAGAGGCGCTTTATTGGCAAAATGCGATATTGAATCCGCATTCCGCTTGCTGCCGGTTCACCCTCAGGACTTTAGGTGGCTGGGGTTCAAGTTTGAGGGGGCGTATTACGTGGACAAAGCAATGCCCATGGGTTGTTCAGTAGCATGCTCAGCCTTTGAGTCGTTTAGCACATTTTTGGATTGGGCCCTCAGATTTAGGACAGGCCTCGAGGGCGTGACACACTACTTAGATGACTTCCTTTTCTGTGGGCGGGCCCTGAGTGCGGATTGCGCTTATCTCCTTGAAGCCTTCGCATCTTTGACCACAGAGCTGGGCGTACCTTTGGCTGCGGAAAAAACTGAAGGGCCGGCATCTACCATAACGTATTTGGGTATTGAGTTGGACACCGTTGCCCAAACTTCAAGATTACCCCCAGAAAAATTATCGGCCCTTAAGCATATTATTTCGGAAACACTTCCTCTCAGGAAAGTGACTCTGAAACAAATCCAATCCCTCCTGGGTCACCTTAATTTTGCCTGCAGAGTGGTGTCCCCAGGACGTCCCTTTTGCATGAGACTTGCTAGACTGTCAGCTGGTCTGCGCGCGTCCCACCATAGGGTGCGCCTCAATAAAGATGTAAAATCTGACCTGAAGTTGTGGTTACAGTTTTTAGAAAAATATAACGGCATCTCTTTATGGCAGGACACTTTGAGATTAAGAGCAGATTTCCAGGTACACTCCGATGCAGCAGGTTCTCTTGGTTTTGGAGTTTACTTTAAGGGCAGATGGTGCGCCCAGCACTGGCCTCCGCAATGGAAGAAGAAACCCCTCATTCGTGATCTAACATTTCTGGAATTCTTTCCCATAGTTGTAGCGCTTCACTTGTGGGCTGACGAGTTCAAGAACCACCGGGTATGCTTTTGGACCGATAACCAGGCTGTGGTCAACGTTCTCTCAAGACAATCTTCACGATCTCCCAGAGTGTCTGTTTTGCTGCGGGCCTTTGTGTTGCTATGCTTGCAATTGAACATCTATTTCTCTGCCAAATTTGTACCCGGTGTTAATAATGATATCGCGGACGCTTTATCTCGTTTCCAGATGGACCGCTTCCGCTCTCTTGCACCAGAGGCTCAGCAGTTGCCGGAGGCGTTCCCGGAACATCTATGGAGTCTTGGGAACGAGACGTGCTAGAGGGAGTACTGGCGTCGGTTGCCCCCTCCACTCTTAACACCTATAAAAAGGCCTGGTCTGATTTCCGGTCCTTTTGCATTAGGACCACGGGTTCAAATGGAGACACACCCCCTAGTAGGAAGGAGGTCCTAGCGTATTTAGCCGGCTTAAGGAGAATGGGCAGGGCACCCAGAACTTTGCACATTCAAACAGCCGCTATCTCCTTCTTTAGTAAGGCCAGCTATGCAATGGACCCTTGCGCGGATTTTCTGGTGCGCAAAGCTTTGGAGGGCTGGCGCAGGCTCCAGCCTCCGCGGAGGGATAATCGGAAGCCCATAACGTTTGACTTACTATTCCAAATTCACAAACAGCTCAGGAAGCTGTGCTGGTCAAAATATGAGGCAAGGCTTTTCTCAGCAGCTTACTCCTTAGCCTTTTTCGGTGCGCTCAGGGTTGGTGAGGTCGTTTGTGAGGGTCCCCCCGCCCAAACCGCCAAGGGTATCTTGTTATCTGATCTAATGCTGACTGAAAAGGAAGTGATAATTCACATCCGCCGATCAAAAACGGATCAACTGGGAAAGGGCACCTTGATGCGCTTGCCGGCTACAGGCCACTGCGGCCCCTGCCCCGTGAAGGACACTAGGCGTTTTCTCCATTTGAGGCCTGCCTCACCCGGTCCGCTTTTAATTCACCAGGACGGGTCCTGTCTAGCCCGCCACCAGTTTACCCGCGTTATGCGCAGGGCTATTGCTGCATGCGGTCATCCTCCCTCTGATTTTGCAGCACATTCATTTCGTATTGGTGCCGCCACAACTGCAGTTCATATGGGTTTGTCGGCAGAGAGAATTAAAGATTTAGGCCGTTGGAAGTCCAAAGCATACAAGGGGTACCTCCGCCCCACTAAATAAGCACCTCAATCTACAGCTGTTGGCTTACGTTCCCTTTGTTTTCCTTGCAGAAAAACGTGTAAACATCTGGTTCTTTGGTCATAGCATCGTTCATTGGGCCCGGGCTCGCGCTTATGATCGTGGAATGGGCCCCAGCCTTGGGCTGCCATCATGGGTTAGAGTGTCCTGGATCACGAGACGGGGGATGCGTTGGAGTGAGTTCCTGCCTACCGTGAAGTCCAGAGTTGCAATGCAGGGCCCTCCCGATATTTTGGTGGTGCAGCTGGGCGAAAATGATTTGGCTTATCGCACTGGCCAGGATCTAAAATGGACTATCTTTGCGGACTTTGATGGACTGCTGGCTGATTTCCCCAACTTGAAAATTTTTTGGTCCTCACTGCTTGAGAGGCGGGTTTGGCGCGATTGCCTTTCGCCCGCTGCCGTAAACAAAGCAAGAAAGTTTCTGGATATCGCTGTGGCCAGAAAGGTCTTGGCCTTGAATGGACATTATATACCGCACCCGAACATTAGGTTCAATGAGCTTTCGTTATACCGTGATGATGGCGTCCATCTTTCTGATGATGGGAATGACATTTGGATTTCTGATATACTAGGTGCTATTAGGAATTGGTTGCGACTGTAAGGGTATTGGCGGCGAACCCCTTTCGGGGCTCGATTGGCGGTAGGCATTGGATTATCTCAAGAAGGTACAGGTGCGGGGGGGAGGTTGCTGCCATCACCTCCCCAAAATGCGAAGGGTACTCCCCTAAGGAGTCCGGGGCGTTGCCATGTCCGAAGCCGTGGTAGGTGAGGGCCTGAGGGCTCGCCCCTAATGGTGGCCCCAGGATGAGTTCCTAGTTGATGTGCATCGCAGGACTCATCCAACGGTGGTTAACCCTTCACAGACTGCCAGCAGAGCGGGCTGGAGTCAGATATAGTCGGTTAGATCCAATGCCTATGCCAATACCCCTCTACAGTCGTAATCAATAAAGTTGTGGCCTTTCCATGCCCATTAACCTCATATCCTGTGTCTGGTGTCTTTATTTCTCGCGGGGAGGACTCGGGGCATCGCCACACAATGCTCTTCTTCATGCCATTCCTCCTGTTTTCTTAAAAAAAAAATAACGAAATTGCTGATTACCTAAACTAGTTTGAACTACATCTACTTTGGTACCATGTGCTCTGCCCTCAAACTCCCCCCCCCCCCCCGGCTCAGAGAAAGACCCAGAGGGACCTTCTAGGCCAGAGGAAATGGATATACCTGAATCTTCAGACTCAGAGGTCACCCTCAACACAGTTCTCACCACCTCCATGTCATCAGAGCCAGCAGTTGCCAAATCAGGAAACAGACTACCTCTCAGAGGGAATGGGGTCAACTTCCTTAGAATCGTAGAGTTGGAAGAGACCACAAGGGTCATCCAGTCCAACCCCCTGCCAAGCAGGAAACACCATCAAAGCATTCCTGACAGGTGGCTGTCAAGCCTCTGCTTAAAGACCTCCAAAGAAGGAGACTCCACCACACTCCTTGGCAGCAAATTCCACTGTCAAACAGCTCTTACTGTCAAGAAGTTCTTCCTAATGTTTAGGTGGAATCTTCTTTCTTGTAGTTTGAATCCATTGTTCCGTGTCCACTTCTCTGGAGCAGCAGAAAACAACCTTTCTCCCTCCTCTATATGGCATCCTTTAATATATTTGAACATGGCTATCATATCACCCCTTAACCTTCTCTTCTCCAGGCTAAACATGCCTAGCTCCCTAAGCTGTTCCTCATAAGGCATCGTTTCCAGGCCTTTGACCTTCCTTCCTTCCTTCCTTCCTTCCTTCCTTCCTTCCTTCCTTCCTTCCTTCCTTCCTTCCTTCCTCCCTTCCTTCCTCCCTCCCTTCCTCCCTTCCTTCCTTCCTCTCTCTCTTTTTTTGACAGACACACAACAAAAATGCTTAGTCTTTGTGGGGGGAAATAGTGCTTGAGAGGGAGTTTCTTAGCAGCCTAGAGGATACACACTGCCCTGTGTATAGCCCCTTTCAGGCATCATGAAGATGATGGCATGGAGGCCATGCATGCTGCACACACTCCCAACACCTTCCGCCCCTGCTAGCTCCATGGTGGACTGCTGCCCACTGCTTGGAAGGTGCAAAAGGTGTGCGAGTTCAGCTGAACGCATGGCTCCATCACAAGATCAGGAATGCCAGTCACACAAGATTCTTGATGGCCTGCATGAGCCTATGCATGTTCACCTGGAGGTGTCTAGATTCTCTCTCCAGACCTTTCACTCACCACACAAAGGACCAGTGGTCTTGGAGCATGTGAAAGAATCACTTCAGAAGGGGGCTCCTGAGAAACCAGGAAGGGATCACTTGTAAAAAGACCTGGCACAGGATCTGGGTCATCAGTTAGAGCAGGTGCTGTGAAAATCCTCCCCGAAGGGCCTCTGTGATGGAGGGTTTCTTGTCTGAAATCTCCCCCTGGGGAAAGATGACAAAAATTTCCATGAGAGACACTGTCAGGTCAGGATGGGCCTAAATATTTCATTGCCTCAGCCGTCCACATTCTGTGGTCATCCAAGCAGATGAAGAGCAAAAGTCAGCACATTCTTGACCTTTGATTGGGGTGGGGGTGGGGAATGATCACCAGGCAGCTGCTTCACAGCTGTGAGGCCTTCTGGCTACTTGTGATTTGTGTCCTTTTGGAGGCAAAGCTGTGTTTTTTTGACAGAGCCTTTAAAGGGGAACAACTGTGATGTTTGTTAGGGTTTGTTAGATGTTGTTAGACAGGCATCCCCAAACTTTGGCCCTCCAGATGTTTTGGACGACAATTCCCATCTTCCCTGATCACTGGTCCTGCTAGCTAGGGATCATGGGAGTTGTAGGCCAAAACATCTGGAGGGCCGCAGTTTGGGGATGCCTGTTGTTAGATGTTTGTTAGGGTTGCCATACACCTGTAATTTCCCAGACATGCCCAGAATACTGCTGTCTGAAGCTCAACAGCTTCTGTGTCCAGATTTTCACTTTTTGAAATATGGCAACCCTAGTGTCTGTGGGGCACTCCTGGGACTTGGGGGGTTAAAAGGCCCAGTGGTAGAGCATCTGCTCTGCCTGCTGCTCTGCCTGGCAGCTCCAGGTTGGGCTGGGAAATGACTCTTGGTCTGAAACTCAGGAGAAGTGGTGTTCATCAGCCAGATCGACCAAGGGTCCATCTCAGTATAAGGCCACTTTGGCTGTTACTCTATACGCTGGAGGTTGCCAGTGTAGATAATACTGAACTAGATGGACCAATGATCTCATTCAGTGAAAGGCAACTTCCCCTTTTCCTCTGCGGAGGGTTGTGGCTCAGTGTTAAAGCATCTGCATTGCATGCCAAAGGATGCAGGTTCTATGCCCAGCATCTCCACACACAGCAGGGGATGTCTCCTGCCCGAAGCCCCAGATAGCTTCTGCCACTTAGACAATGGGCAAGATGGACAAATGGACTGACTCAGGATAAGGCAGCTTCTCAGGTTCTCTGCAATCTCAGATTTCATTGGTGGAATTAGCTGTCACAAGATGTGGCGATGGCCATGAGATGGCTTCAAAAGAGAATGAGGCACCCTCACAGAGAAGTTACTCAATGGCTGATGGCTAGATGGAGCATTCCTGGGTTTGAGGCTGTGTGAATTGGCCGTGTTTGGTCATTTTGGGAACAGGATGCTGAGTTAGAGAAGTCTTTGGCTTGATCCAGCAGGACTCTAATGGAGGGAACAGAGTTGCCGTCCAGATGTTTTGGACTACACCAACTTTCATCAGCCCCAGCCAGCACAGGGCCTAATCCCACATAGCTCAGGTAGCCCTATTGCCTACTTTACAGCAGACAGTACTCTGTTGGAAGGACTGTCCAGGTCCAGTTTAAAGATAAAGATCCCCAATAAGGGAGAGCGGGAGGTTCACTTAATGTTGCTCATCCACACTTAGCACGTGCAGAGCAGATGGACTGAGAAGCCACATAGTCTGCTGTCCAGATCTTTCCTGCTATGGTGAGATCTATTGCATTTCTATTTATAATTATTTCTATATTTGCATCTGTGCATATAAATTAGCACATGCAATTTTTGTGCAAATCTCTGTCCTTTTTTGTAGTGTGGAAGAGGTCACCTTATGCTTAGCTGCTTCATACAGAGTCTCACCATTGGTCCATCTAGCCCAGTATATGTTTACTCTGACTGGCAACTGCTCTCCAGGATTTACATAGGAACTGGAAACTGCCTTATACTGAGTCAGACCATCGGTGCATCCAGTTCAGCATTGTCTGCACTGACTAGCGGTGGCTATCCAGGGTTTCAGGCAGGAGATTCTCTCAACCCTACCTGGAAAGATTGGAGATTGAACCTGGGACACTCTCCATGCAGTGCAGATGCTCCACCACTGAGCTATGGCCAGACAGACATCTCTTCAAGCCTCATAGCTGCCAAGTCCGGATCGTAAAGATCCGGGATCGGCAGCGCGCACATGACCGGAAGTTGCGTGACACAACTTCTGGTGGCGCTTCGCCCTTCTATGGGCACCAGAAAATGGCGGCGCCAGCGCCGGAAGTCGCTTCCGCGCATGACCGGAAACACGTAAAAGCGACTTCCGGTGCCAGCGCCGCCATTTTCTGATGCCCATAGAAGGGCAAAGCGCCACCGGAAGTCGCGTCACACAACTTCCGGTCATGCGCGGAAGCGACTTCCGGCGCCGCCGGCGCCATTTTCTGGTACCCATAGAAGGGCAAGCGGCACCAGAAAATGGCCGGGTAATTAGGGTTGCTAACAATTGCATTCGCCTCCACTCATAGCTGCCAAGTATCCCGATTTAAGGGACAATACCGGGATTTTTCGCTAAACGGGAGACCGCTGGGAAACGCTAAGAAAAAAGGGGTTTTCCCGGCGGATACGGGATACTTGGCAGCTATGTCAAGCCTTGCCATTTGTGGTAAAAGTAATCAGCAGAATAGCAGCAGCATAGAACTCAAGTATGAACAGTGGCCAAGATCACAGGATCTGGAGCTGCCACTGATTCCTGCTCCCCCATTGCCACCAGCACTCAGAATGTGCTGCAGTGATTCCTGCATTGCAGCGGGTTGGACTAGATGACCATTGGGGTACCTTCCAACTCTACAGTTCTTTGATTCTGTACATGAGAACCTACATCCTTCTGCTTATATGCATACAATTACCTCTTGCCCAACTCCCCACCCTCCATGGGTGAACATGTAAAATTGATAAGCATGTGCAAGAACACAAAGACTGCACCTCTCAAAATACAACACCTGGAAGAAGTGAATGCTCTTGAATGAAACCCTGGCATGGTTCCAAGCCAAATGCATGTGCTCAAAGACCCCAAATTAAATGTGAACTTTGAATGAGTGAAGCAGCAAGTACGTGGAGCAATGCCTATGCTATTGAGTAAAATGGAAATGCTTGTGAATGAGTGTTTCCCACCCATCTGCAATTATCGTTTTGGCTCTCCCAAATCACATGATTTCTGCCAACTTTGAAATGAATGGCTTAATGTTCCTGAATAATCCCATGGCTGAAATTTCATTATAGCAACACCAAGCTTAGTAATGTGTCTGCAACAATCAATGGAATTCACTGGGAGTTAACACTGCAATAATTGAAGCAGCCGAGTCTAGGTCTCCCTCTTTGTCTCTTTAACCATCCGGTTGGTCTAGACCTAATTATGACCTCTTTGTGGTCTGATCCCACAGGGTAGGCATCATTGTATGTTATAAATAATGGTGCTTAACACTTGACTTACTTTGCTGTTCCAAGCCTCTTGGTGGTGGAATTTCTCCCCCGTCCCCTCAAAGTTCAGCACAGTAGTGTTTACCTTGAGTGTCTTGGGGACTTCAGTTCCGTACCTTAACAGAGAAGACATACTCAGCAGCCGATGAATCATCATACTGGTTATGCGTCTTTATCTTTAATGCATTTTATAGTATTTATGCTGTCCATCTTCGCATGACCCCAAGGTCACTCTGCTCTATGCGACAGACTCAGCTCAGTTCAGTTTGTGACGTCACCTACAGAACTCAAACTATATAAGATCTCTGAAGGGAAACCACTTTATCAGTTTTTATCAGTTGAGGTTTGTAATAGTGCTGATCCAAAATTCCATGTTAAAAAAACAACAACACTGTTTGTGGGTAGTCTTGTTAAAAACAAAGACCTTTCCAAAATTTTGGCACAAGAATTTTCTCTGAAAGCTTTGGACTGCAGACGGGGCAGGAGTTGCAGCCTAGCTAGCCTGCTAGCCTCAGTTTGGAGAATGCTATCCATTATTATCAGTGCTGAAATAAGATCCAGCTGCTAATCCAATCAGCTTCTCTTTGTGGAATAGCTGGGCAGGTGGATGCCATCTTCTCCACTGCCTGAAGCAGTGAAATGCTTTGATATGGATTTGGCCTGGGAGACAGAGTCACCTAAGGCAAGTGTGGTGAACCTTTGCATAAGAACCTAAGAACATAGGAAGAGCCTGCTAGGTCAGGCCAGTGGTTCATCTAGTCCAGCATCCTGTTCTCACAGTTGCCAGCCAGATGCCTGTGGAAAAATCTGCAAGCAGGACTTGAATGCACAAGCACTCTCCCCTCCTGTGGCTTCCAGCAGTTGGGATTCAGAAGCATTGCTGCCTCAAACTGTGTGTCCCCCCCCCCCCCCAGCCTGAGAGTCACACTCCCTGTGATCAATCTTCCAGGAGCCACATGCCAGTGGTGGGTGAGGCCAAAGTGGGCTGTGGGCAGAGCAATTTCACCTTTGTACAGTAGGCTCTTGCACACCCCTCCCAATCCTCCATCTGGGTCAGCAAGAGTCTTTATTGGTGTTCAAGGACACATTTCAGCCATGCAGAAAGAGGATGTGAAGCAAGGCTGTTGAAAAGGCTAGACAGGGGGGAAAGGGTGTAGCTGGGGGAATCCTGAGGGCCAAATAGAGAGGAATGGAGGGCCGCATTTGATCCCCAGGCTTGAAGTCACCCACCCCAACCTAAGGAATGCAAACCATCCCCTGGTGGTGACCGAAGTGAGCCTTGCTGCTTGCCCCCACCTCTGCAAGATCTTCTCTTTGGGACCCTTCACCACCACACCACAGGAGAGAGATGCCAAGGGGGCATTGCTCCAAGATGTGTTTGTGAAGTTCCTGTTGCCTAGGAAACCGCTCGCTTCAATTCCTGGGTGCCCCCATATGGCCGGCTCCCACAGATGTGTTGGCTTTAAAAGAATCACAATTCATTTGTCACCCTGATTATGTTTACTATCGTTGCTTTTCACAGAGCCAGCTTGGCAGTCCTGAGGCAGGTTGCGGGGCTGCAGCTTGCCACTTCCCCCTCCTTCCTTTCTTTCTCAGAGACGGAGCCAGGTGGCTGCTGGCTAAAGCAAACCTGGAGTGAAGCAGAAGAGCAAAGGAGGGCCATCAAAGATGCCCATCAAAGCTTCAGTGCCCTGGCTGGCAAACCTTCCACTTTGGGTCAGATGCTGCTCAGCACTGCAGATCCTAGATGAAAAGCAAAGTGGCAAAGCCACTCGGGGGGCCTCTGTCAAATTGGCAGCAGTTTTCTTAGGATCAGAGAGATGCAGTTGTCCACCTCAAGTTTAAAAGCAAAGAATTTCACTGCTCCCCCTCAGTGCTTTAAATAAAAACAGAAGCTGCAGGGAGGGCCAGTGACATATGTTGGCCCCTGCAAGGGCTGAGAGGCTGGGGCAGAGGCAGAGGGCTCTTTAACTCCTCCTTCCCTGTGTGGATGGCAGAAGAGCCCCCCACCTTCTCTCAGTGTACGTGGTTTCCCCACAATGCACTTCATTCCAGTTTTTCTGCAAGAAGGGCTGTAGCTGTGTGTGCAGCTGCATTCTGTAGTATGCAGAAGGTTCCAGGGCTGGTCATGGAGATGATCGATCCAGACAAATAAGATCAGCAAGAAAGGGCAACAGCTGAGGTCCAGCAAAGCAGGAGAGGCTGGTGCATTTGAGACCCAGAGGAGCTGGATATGCCGATTACGAGCGATGTCTGCAGTCTATCCGGGATATAGCTCAGTGGCTTGCACACAGAAGATCCCAGGTTCAATCCCTAGCATCTCCTAGTAGGGCTGGGAGAGACTCCTGCCTGATACCCTGGAGAGACTCTGCCAGTCAGTGTAGGCAATACTGAGATGGTGGGACCAGTGGTCTGACTCAGTATAAGGCAGCTTCCTACCTAAACTACAGTTTAGGTAGTTCTGTCCCTATAATTCCCAAAAGAAAAGCTTCTGGTTTTTTTGGTTTTTTTTTACAAACATTCTTTTAAACACCCCTTTCAATTAATTATATATCATTTCCCAGTAACCTTTAACCTTACTGCAAGACCATCACATATGGAAAAAAGAACCTTATTTCTCTTTACATTTCCAACACTTCCTGCTAGTCTGGAATTGTTGTTGTTTCTTGTTGTTTAGTCGTTTAAGGAGGCAATGGTCACCTCCAGACTGTCATTAATTTCAGGAGGAAACAAGTGTATACCAGGAAGTTAAGTTTGTACAGTTAAAGTGGGTTAAAGTTCTCTGTTTACCTAGCACAACAAATCCATTTCTAAAGGACTTTTTGCATTTAGGAAAGTGATGGGGAAATACACTGGTATGTGTAATATGAATGAGTGATTAACAGGAAGACCATGAAACTATTTTACATAGTACTAGACGGTTGCTTGAAATACTGGCCTATTCTACATTCTTCCTTGTCCTAGCTTCAGGCACAGTATCTTATGCAATGATCTTGGCCATATTCACACCATACATTTAAAGCACTGTGCTACCATTTTAAACAGTCATAGCTTCCCCCAGAGAATTCTGGGAGCTGTAGGGGCCCTGGGAGATATTGTTGTTGTTGTTGTTGTTGTTTAGTAATTTAGTCGTGTCCGACTCTTCATGACCCCATGGACCAGAGCACGCCAAGCACTGTCAGGTTTAGTGCTTCTCCCACACAAGACACGGAACGTTGGCAGTTTAAGTAGCCAAGGTCTATTTCTCAATAACAAGCTTACAGCAGTCCAAGCTTCCACAACTCATCCTTCCCCATCAGAGTCAATTGACTCGGCTGGCTTCTGACCCCTCCCAAGGCCAGATATACGCCGTGTCCTCCCCCACCTCCTGCTGGCCTGCCACTGCTCTAATTGCTTGCTCCGCCTCCTACTTTGTGGTGACTCAGGTGCAGCCAATTCCTCCTCCTCTGGAGATTCCTCTCTGCTGGGTGTGTCACTGGCAGGCACTCCTGTCTTCCACTGCCTCCCGCAGTTTGTTCAGACTCATGTTGGTGGCTTCAAGAACACTGTGTCCAACCATCTTGAGCTCTGTCGTTCCCTTCTCTTTGTGCCCTCAATCTTTCCCAACACCAGGGTCTTTTCCAGGGAGTCTTCTCTTCTCATGAGGTAGCCAAAGTATTGGAGCCTCAGCTTCAGGATCTGTCCTTCCAGTGAGCACTCAGGGTTGATTTCCTTCAGAATGGATAGGTTTGATCTTCTTGCAGCATAGCTGCCAAGTTATCCCTTTTTTACAGGGATTTTCCCTTATGCTGAATAGGCTTCCTCGCGAGAAAAGGGAAAACTTGGCAGCTATGTCTTGCAGTCCAGGGGACTCTCAAGAGTCTCCTCCAGCACCACCCCACTGAATGCAGTAGGACTTCCTTCCTTGGGTAGCAGGATCCACAGGGGCAGTAGATCCAGACTCCAAAGAATGCATTGCCTGCTGCCGCTGCCGCTGCCACAACCACTGCCAGGGTGGTAGTGATGGCTGCAGCACTCCTTGGAGGCCGAATCTGCCACCACCTCAACAGACACCCCCCTAAGGCTGGCTTTACAGCAGTCTCTCAGTGAATAGGAGGCACTGATAGTCTCCTCCCTAACCTAGGGAGGAAATGATGGGGGCTGCCCTCTGGGGTCTTCTGGGCTCTGCACCTGCCTGGCCTGATTCATAGTAGGCCCATTTCCCCCTGCACAACAGCCTTTGATTCCCACGTCAACCATTGGGTAAGGCTGATTTGATTTCCCCTCTTGTTCCTCATGTAGATCTTCACTCAATCCTTCTTCTCTGGTGCGGGTGCCATTTTGTAGTTCACCTCAGGTACCAAAATGTATCGGGTCAGCCTCCCCCCCCCATTGACAGCACAAGGAGATTTGGAGACATGGCCCAACTTTCCCAATTGCTAGGATAGTTGTGTGCCTAGCCTTCAAAATGGGAAGTTTGCTGTGCTCCAAATAGTCAAGGCATGTTTCCGCACCATCTAGAATGCTGACATGAACAGGCATGCCCAATGCATCCCGGTTGTCAGATGTTCAATCTTGAAAGCTGGATCCTGTTGCATTTCTCTCTTGCGATGTGGAAGATGATGCCTTTCTCAGTATGGCTAAGGTGCTTCCATCCACACTAGTTGAAAGCTGAAGTTTGCTGCTCAATCCAAAACACTTTAATTATTGGGAATATGCCAAATGGAGACATTTTTTTTTACATCAGATGGGCCAAAGTTCAGGTGTGAAGTTTATTTCCAGCAGTTAATGAGCTGAGCTATTAATAAGACGGACAGTTTTCTTGAGGGTGTAATATTGTCTCCCTTTCACTCTTGAATGCATACACACTATACCTTTAAAACAAATTTAAAGCATGTCTCCCCACCACAATAATCCTGGGAACTCTGGTTTGTTACAAGTGCTGGAATTCTAGCTCTATGAGGGCTAAATCTCAGGTCCCAGGATGCTTTAAATGTATGGTGTGGACTGAAGTGGGAAATATGATTTGGCCTTGAAAGAAATGAGGGGCTCATCAGCCTGTGAAAGTGGCCTTCTATCAGAAAGAAATTCTCATCCCAAACCTCAGCTGCCTTGTGGCTATACTCATTCATGAAAAAAGGCTTTGGGAGTAAACCCTGAGGGAAAATCTCTGCCTTGTGGCACATCTTTGGGAGGAGAAAAGCATAAGGAGTAAACCCCATAGAAATCCAGAGCAGAGTCCTTCCTTCTGGCAATTCCTGCACTCAGGCTGGTACCAATGTATTGCTCTGCTTTCCTTTGGGCCACATCAGTGAGGCTGAGAGGGGGGGGGGTGTCTTGTTTTGTCATCTGGGCAGCCCAGGACCTCCATACATACTGCTCAGGCTTGTGCCCTGGGGAAGTCACTTCAGTGCTGCTATCTATTGTCTTTCGAGACAGATGGATGTCAAAACACACACACACACACACACACACACACACACACACACACACACACACAATTATCCAAACCATTCAGATTTTGCCAAATTATTTTTAGAAACTGATATATGACTGTATGCATGTATGGAAGTCTTATCATGAGGAATCTCTTAATATCAGGGTGGTGGGTTCAAGCCCCACATTGGGCAAAATATTCTTGCGTCACAGGGGGTTGGACTAGATGACCATCGGGGGTTCCTTCCAACCCTACAATTCTATGATTCTAATCACTCAATCATACACAAAAATACCTACTGGTATGACATTGGCATATAAATTGATTTTAAATTCTTCTCTACCCACCTTAACACCTTTTAATATTTTATTAGCTCTAATTGCCTTTGCTGCTATGAGAACAGGATTCAGCAGGGTTCTTATAAGAAGAATTGCATTCTTAAAATTGTATTCATATTATTTTTGTATTGTAAGCTTTTGCCTTGGAAAGCATAGTGTAAGTAAAGTACTTTAAGAAATTTCTTTAAAAAAACAATTATGTTTGCAGAAGGCAACCTTTATTAGTGGTAAAATAGGTATTAATTCCACAGGTCTGTTCACTATTGCACATTATTTACTCATATGTATTGCTACTGCTAAGAAATTTATGATTACTATTAGTTGAGGCCTCCCAAATTCAAGTTTTGTGGGAAGCATTAAGAATGCGTAATAATCTCACAAGCCAGCAGCTGAACAGGGGTGGGTTCCTCTGGTGCTGCCTTCACCAACTTGGTGCCCTCAAGATGTTTTGGACTACAATTCCCATCAGCCCCAGCCAGCACAGCTGTAGCCCAAAGCATCTGGAGGGTACCAGGTTAGCAAAGGCTCCTGTAGTGCCTGACTCTGCCCAACTACCAACTGCATGAAACAAAAAGGAAAGTGAAACTCAAGCAAAGAAGCTGAAGGATAGTGTCAAAACGAATAACCTGTGCAGTGGGGAAACATCTCGAAATGTCAACAGGAAATATGTATCTCGCATCAATGTTTAGAGAAAAGGTGAGTAAGAGGAGACATGACAGAAGTTTATAAAATTATGCATGGCATGGAGAGAGTAGTTAGAGAAAAGTTTTCCTCCCTTTCTCATGACACTAGAACTGGTGGCCATTCAAGGAAGCTGAATGCTGGAAGATTCAAGACAGATAAAGGACTTATTCACCCAGTGCATAGTTAAACTGCGGAGTTCATTCTCACAGGACTCAGTGATGCCCCCCCCCCAGCTGAATGGCTTTAAAAGAGGATTAGACAAGTTCATGGAGGTGGGGGCTATTGATGGCTACTAGCACTTTGCTTCCACTGTTGGAGGTAGTCATTCTTCTGAATACCAGTTGCTGGAAACCACAAGAGGGGAAAGTTGTTTTTGTGCTCAAGTCCTGCTTGCAGGTTTCCCCTTTAGGGTTGGTCACTGTGAGTACAAGATGCTGGACTAGATGGGCCCAGCATTTGGAATTTGCCAGGTGCCAGGCACATTTTGCACCTGGCTGTCGGCCACTTGTGACCAAGTGAAGATGTCTCCAGTATCAGGAGGTGCATGCCTGGAGATGCTTGGATCTTGACTCTTTTGACTCACTAGCAACACTGACAAGCCACTGGAGGCAGAAATAACTATAAATTGCATCTTGTTTAGGCTAGAAGGCCTTTATCTAGGCGATAGGGGTCAACTTGGCATGTTCTACTTTGATTGCTGGCTTTGCCCCTGAGCTCGGCCTTTCAGAACTGACCTCTGGTGCATCCCCTGGTTATTAGCTCCTGGCTCCATCTTGACCTTTCCTAACAGCTCAGCCCTGATAAAGCATCAAGGAAAGAGTCGAGCATATAGCACACCTTTGACATCGCCAGCTAAGCTGCAAAAGTGTATGGGTGCCCCTTATTCATGGCTCACTTCAATCTCTGTTCCTCAGTACCTTATCTACTCCCTGTCTCAGTGTCTTCCCCTACCAGAGAAGTTCATATGGGAGACTGTGTTTCGTGAGATAACCTGTGGATTAAGACACCTGCTAAACAGATGAGCTCTGTCTTGACCCATTCTTCCTACTGATCAGATGTGGACAGATAGCGGCTGTAGATTAAAAGGAGGGGGGGGTGTTCTTTTGGGGCCGGTTCCTTGCACCGATAGCATTGTAGTAGATGGAAGCTGGCAAGAGCTGCCAATGTCAGAGGATGTGATGAAAATGAGAATATGGAAATGGAGTGTTAGCTCATTTCCCCTCTCCCTCTCGTCTACCCCAGCGCCTATGGAGATCGTAATAAAACAACAATCTATTTCCACTGACCCAGATCTGGCAAACTATAGAAATTCTTCTGAATCTGTGGAAAGAGCTTGAATGGCTTTCAAGGTTCATTAGGTTTCTGACAGCCCAGCCATGGGGCTGGTGGGCTCTCCCCCCCTCTTTCACTTGTTTATTCTGTTGTTTTTCCTCTCTGGCAGGGAAGCAGGTGGGTCTGTTTATCACTTTCCCGGTGGACCTTGCAAATTCTGTAGTAGGAGCACGGAGAAGGAGCTGTCAATGTCTGGACGGCACGAGGAATGGGTGGGGCGGAGTGCGGAGAACGTTATTCAACAGCAAGGTCTAAAAAACCCATTTTCGTGACGCTTTGCCATTTCCCTTCCTCCTACCTAGATTTTGCCAGGAGACTGTCAGGACCTGGCGGCATGTCACGAAACAGCCGCGCCTGAGCTGCACAGCCATTCGTCACGCCTGCAGAATAATTATTTTAATTAGAGAGAGGTAAAAAGTTCCTGTGATGTGTTCACTGGTTTATTAGTCTGAATGCCTTTTATCTAAATTGAAATTATTAATGGATCATCTGCAGGATAGGCATGGCCAAGATGGATGCTTCAAAGCCACCAGAATTTGTGAACATCTAGGAAGAGCGCGGAGAGGGAGTTGGGCAGGGGAGATTTGGCTCAGTTCACAATTCAGGGCAGACCTGCGTAATTTGCACTTTCTGAAACATGCAGACTGAAACGCAACCAGCCTTCAAAACTGGCATTCCTTGGAATTTGGTGTTCTACAAGAGTAACACTGAGACTTAGGAGGAAGAAGCTGACAGCCACCGCCTGACAGTAAGAAAGAAGGCAGGCAGGCAGGCAGGCAGGCAGGCAGGTGGGGCCTGGGTGAGGGCAGACTGAGGCTGCTGTGGCAGTGCCCCATTCACTATAATGGACAAGCCTCCCCTAAGTGTGACTGCCTACTTCCCTGCCACAGACTAAGTTATGCAAGCGAGACCACACTGAAGCCACAGAGAACAGGTGCATTTCAAACATGTTCAAACCAACAACACCTTTGACCAACCCAAGGGTGACCTTTCCAAGCCAAATATGGATAGATAAACTTGCCCACTGAGTCCTAACTGGCTGGGTTTTCCCAGTCACTCTGGGTGGCTTACGGTACATGTAAAAAACAGTTGCCACTGTTTCCCATTTCTGCTGCTTTGTTATGCTTCACCTGTCTGCTGCTTTATTCTCAAGACAGGCCTGTACAGGGAAGCTTTTTAATGTGTAATTTTTTTTACTCTGTTTTGATATAAGTTGGAAGCCGCCCAAAGTGGCTGGGGCATCCCAGTCAGATGGGCAGGGTACAAATAATAAAATTGTTGTTGTTGTTGTTGTTGTTGTTGTTGTTGTTCCTGAATTAGTCATACAGGTCATTTAAGCCAATCAAGGATCACATAGCAGGCTGATGTCATGATGCTACACAGCCAATCAGATTTGGCCAGAGGGTGATCATGTCACTGACAGCAAGGAAAGGCAACTGGGAGTGAGAGCCAGAGGATGCTTGTCATGCTTTTTTTTATTATTATTATCAAGGAGAGAGGGATGACAAACCACCAAGAAAGGGAAGTGCTTTTGCACCCTTTCTGGCAATTTTAGCAAAAATACATGACTGGCCTTAGCTGAGCCCCATATCAAGAAATTCAGAAGAGCAGTTATAGAAGATCTCTCCCTCCTATCAACCCCAACCCCCTAGATCTTCCAGGTTGGCGAAGGCTGCCCTGGACTAAGCCCTCTACATACTGCCACAGCTTCTCCTGTCAAACCCTTTAAGCACCAGGTTACTTGATTTTATTCTATTCTTTCTATTCCTGGGGTTTCAGCATTAGCATCTCTCTATCTCTGGATTACAATTAGGCTTTTAAATGATGCGTCTGCAGTGGCTTGAAGCAGATTATAATGCAGACGATCAGGCAGAGTCTGTAAACCTCGGATTGTGCAGCAGGTTTCCTGAGATATGTGCTCTGTTTTCAAAATCAATAGCTTGCTTAAAGATGTCCTGAGGCTTTCATTTGGTGGGATAGGTTTCCCTATAGACGCACTTGCCTCCCTGTAGTTCATCTGTTCCGTGTGTCAAACATGGGCCTTTTCATTGCCACTGGCCCGGAGGGGATCTTTCCAAGATGGGGCTTGGAAAAACATCTTTCGATTCAGCAAAAGGGAGTTTTAAAATAGATGCAGCCCAGAACCTTTCTATTCGGGGTTTCTAACCCCTACACATTTCTCTCTCTCTCTCTCTCTCTCTCTCTCTCTCTCTCTCTCTCTCTCTCTCTCTCTCTCTCTCTCTCTCTCTCTCTCCTGCACACCCAACATTTTTCCTACACAAGGGTGGAAGGAATCTGGGAAGGGAAAAATGTTTTAAGAGAGTGGAGGTGGGAGGGGGGATTTTTTTCCTTTTCACGCAGAATCTAAGATAACACGATGAACCCGATCTAAACATTTTGTGGTGAGCTCAACCCGGAACAGACTCAAAGCTAATACAATTGAACCCGATTGTGCTACATTGCATAACACTCTGGGGCACGGCATTCTTTTTAAAATGTGTGTGGCTCAGTTGAAAACATTTGTATGCTGCACTAATTTCAGAGCAGTAAACAAGTATGAAAAGCCACAGCTCTGTGGCAGAATGTGTTGTATGCAGAAGGTCCCAGATTCAATTCGCAGCAGCAGCTCCAGGTAGATCTAGGAGAGACACCCTGCTTGAAATCCTTGAAAGCTGCTGCCAGTCAGAGTAGGCAGCACTGCGCTAGTTAGACCAATGGTCTGACTCGGTTTGAGGCAGCTCCCTGTGTTCCACACACACACGCACACGCACACACACACACACACACACACACACACACACACACACTAAAAGCATCACATTAGTAACAGAATGAAACAGCAACTAAAGACATGCAGCAAACTAAAGTTTTCTTTCTTTTTTTTATATCGCTGACTACAATAAAGATCTTGAAACGGTTTACATAAAATCAATAAAAATACAAACAATAACATTTAATAAAATTTCCCCAAACCACCTAAGAACAGAGCAAAAGTATGTATCACAAATAAAACTGTGGAGTGTACAAAAGAGAGAGTTCATAATGAAGAGTTGGAGTCCAGGAAAGCTGTTTTTAATATTTTTTTAAAGCTCTTTACTGCCTCCACCTTATCCAAGGAAGGGCAAATTGAAATGCCTAGAAAAATGCTGCCATTTCCTGTGAGGGGGAAAATGTGGGGTATAACAACAACAACAACAACAACAACAACAACAACAACAACAACAACAACCACCTGGCACTAAAAACTTGCTCTCTAGGTGCCAGGCACACCTCTTTTAATGAGAGCATTTCATAAACAGGAGGCCATCAACCAAAAAAATCATCTACTTGTTGGTTTAATAGGGCACTTGTGATCATGGCAGGTTGATATGACAGGCTCCATCCTATCCAGGCCTGGCCTGGATCCCAATTTGGCCTTTGAGGCCATTTCCCTTAAATCCAGAGCTTGGAGAGTTCTTTTAAAAATGAACTGGTTCAAGTTTAAGTTAATCCCTTTACAAAATGAACTAGTCCAGTTCACAATTCAGTTCAGCTAAATGATCCTCATATTACACACACACACACACATACACACACACCATTTGTCATGTTACAAGCTTCTGTATTAAATTATAAACTGTACATAAGAAGACTAAGAAAGCATCAAAACACATGCAAAGTGGGATGCGAACAGTTTGATTTATTTCCCCCAACAATTATGTTCTTTCTGCTTAAGGGCCCAAAGAATCCAAAACATAAAAAATACATGTAAGAAAATGAAGAAAACCTCAACATATGCGGAGTAGAATAATGGCTGTCAACTCTTTTCCGCCCATATGAAGCACATTTGAATTTTTGAATTCACATGGAAAATTTCTGCCTAGGGTGCAAGTGGCCTAACAAAATGGGTGTCACAAGGTCAGATGAACTAGGAGATGAACTAGAAATTATTCAGAGTTCTACCCCTAAATGGCCTTAATTTATGTTCAATTCACCCAGAAATTATGGAAACCACTTATAGGTGTAGTCCAGAGATTTTTTTAAAACTAAGTCACTGAAGTTTTTCAACAAGGTAGGTCATTCCAAGCATTGCCCAAACCATGCCCACCTGTCCCATGATTTTCTGTCAATTGACTGGTGTTGAAGGATATTGACTGCACTAGAGATCTTCCTATTGGGAACTCCCTAGTGCAGCCAAGCATGGAATCACTGTCAGCGCCTTCAAATAGGCCCACTGAGCACCCTGTTTTGCCACTCTCTCCTGAGGCGGCCTCTGAAGCTTCCCGCCATCCGCACTGTCAGTCTCCTTCTCTGAGGGCTGGGTGTTTTCTTGAATCTTGTGCCATGACTGGCCACGAAGAGGGCCAAGACAGGAGCAAATAGGGCAGAACTGGTCAGGAGTAGCAGGGCGAGAGTGGAACATGTGATGAACATGTGGAACAGGAGCAGCAGGGCGAGAGTGGAACAGTGATGAAGGTGTCCTAAAATGTGCTTGACTTTCACAAAATTTCCTTATTACACCCCCTTCCCTCCATCTTCTCGCTTTGTTCCAGCTCTTCAGCTGGCAGCAGAGCAGGCTTGCCGGGGGGGGGGGGGCTGTGATCACACCTTTCTTCCTTCCCCAAGTGCCTCTGCCAGCTCCTTCTGCTTTATTTCCCTGGCCCCGGCCTTCTGCAAGGTCACCATACAGCAGCCAAATGCCTGCCGGCCATATTGCTCCAGCTTCCGGCAGCCACTCTGTGCTCCAGCCCACAGTCTTCCGCTGGCCAGATGGGGGAAAGAATCCATGAGAACGCACTCCGTTCAGCCGAGCATATCGTGGCGGTGGCGGGGTGGCAGCGGCGAGGCATCTCCTCTGGGCCCACGCTCCGGTTTCTCACTGCCAGAGCCCTGCAGCCAAATGCAGCTGCTCAGAGCTGCCTGAGCAGGATTAATTTTGATTTCTCTGGGTTCTCTCCATGCCGCTTTCCATCTGCTATATTATTTCCACATTTAATTATTTACCACGGTCTGTGTGGGTGGCGGCAGAGAGGCAATTATTGCTCAATTGAGCTACTTGACTCCGGAACTGAAACAATTAGAAGGGGGAGGGCAGGAGGGAATCACCTCAGCCGACCTCCGCCTCGGGGTGGGGGGAACTTCGCTGGTTCAGAGGTGCTGTGGAAACATTGAGTTTGCATCTGCTCCTCGGCAGCTCAGCAGAGCACTCCAGGTCAGCTGAGGGCAGAAAGTAAAATGCCGGAAGGTCGAGTTTCACCAAAATTCCATTGGCGGAGTGTGAAGAGAAGCAGAGAAAACGTTGCTCTCACCAGCAAAGTTTTGCAGAAGAATGGAAACTTGGCAACCTGAAACTTGAAGAGAAACTGGATATGCTGATGCAAGAGGAGGCTGAAAGGTGTCTTCTGAAACATGCTTTATGTGTCACAGCAGGGGCGTAGCGTGAGTTGCCGGTGCCCGGGGCAGGGCAAGTGTTGCTCCCCCCTGGTGGTCAGTCCCTTCACTGGCCAGCATCTAATTAAGGGAAACTAGCCCCAACCTGGGAGCAGCGATAAGGCAGAGAAACATGACTTCCTGGAACACGGGAAATCAGCCAAAATGTTTAATTCAGACTGTTTAATTGGCTTGTAGTGAGATTTGGCACGATTCGGAAATGTATTAATGTGGTTTCCATTGGATTGCTATTAATGAAAAATTAATAAAAAGTATTTTATTTTATTTTTTAAAAAAGAGAAATGTGAAGGTAGGAGCTCTGTTGTGTTGACTTGCTCTCCTGTCCTTGCAGCGAGGCTCTCTGGGCAATGCCCATGGCTCCAGAAGTGTTTTCCTCCCCCCTCCCTCTTGGGTGGCCCAGGGGCAGGGTGCACACAGGTGTCCCTTCGCTGGCTATGAGGAGAAGAAGGCACTGCCCAGCCCTGAGGGCCTGGCCCAAGCGCGGCTTACCTCCCTGCACCTCTGGCCTTGATAAGGGAGCCTATTGCGGGGACACCTGGTTGCATGCCCTCAGAAATTTGTGGCCAGGGCCATGGCTCCCCTGCCCCCCCCCCTCTGCGCCACTGTGTCACAGTGCAATGGCTGTATCCATGGGTTTTCTGCCCTGGCAAAGGGTAGGATGAGATGGCCTTTGAGGCACCTTACGAATGGATGGCTCTTCTGACAAAAATATGGCTAAAGCAACAAAAGAGTATTGTGGCACCTTAAAGTGGAACATATTTATTCTACTATAAGGTTTTTCTACTGTAAGATTATTCTACTGTAAGATACGTGTCCAGAGGAGGGCAACCGAAATGGTCAAAGGCCTGGAAACGATGCCTTATGAGAAACGGCTTAGGGAGGTGGGTATGTTTAGCCTGGAGAAGAGAAGGTTAAGGGGTGATATGATTCAACACTGTTCAAATATATTAAAGAATGCCATATAGAGGAGGGAGAAAGGTTGTTTTCTGCTGCTCCTGAGAAGCAGACACGGAGCAATGGATTCAAACTACAAGAAAGAAGATTCCACCTACTGTCAGAACTTCCTGACAGTAAGAGCTGTTCAACAGTGGAATTTGCTGCCAAGGAGTGTGGTGGAGTCTCCTTCTTTGGAGGTCTTTAAGCAGAGGCTTGACAGCCATCTGTCAGGAATGCTTTGATGGTGTTTCCTGCTTGGCAGGGGGTTGGACTGGATGGCCCTCGTGGTCTCTTCCAACTCTATGATTCTAAGATTTTTATCCCCCCTCCCCTACTTACTATGTTAAGGTGTGCTGTCCCATGAGGCACTGTATCCCCAAAAGCAAAGCAGGAGGCTCCACTGCTGAGCCCAAATAACTTGCACCAAGCATTTCTGTGCTACTGAGGGCTCACCCAGGCTTCATTTTGTGCTGTGTTTCTAGGCACAGGTCTGTGCTTTTAAAGTGCTGTGTCTGAGTACTTCCCCCACCCAGGACCGTTCCCTGCGAAAACCCACTCTTTACTGCTGGATGGGAGCAAACCCAAATTGCCATTTGTTCTGATTCTGCGTCACACAGCGGGTTTTCTTGGGGAAAGCAGCCGGGGGTGGGGTGGGAGTGCTCAGACATGGAGCAGAAGGTAAATGTGAAAGAGCCTTTAGTTAACTCAGATGCACTTTGACTTGCAGGTGGCTGGACCTGTCCATTTCCACTTCTCCCCATTTCTCCTGCTTCCAATCTTAAGTTCAGTTTGCCATATTTCCTTGTTAGTATGATTTTTTACGGGTGGTTTATTATTATTATTAAAAAACCCCTCACTAAACATCATCAGCGTTTTAGTGTGCATTTCTCATCATATACACATTTTTGCAAGCAATTTCCTGTAATTCCTTAGGGAGCTGGGTATGTTTAGCCTGGAGAAGAGAAGGTTAAGGGGTGATATGATAGCCATGTTCAAATATATGAAAGGATGTCATATGGAGGAGGGAGAAATATTGTTTTCTGCTGCTCCAGAGAAGCGGACACAGAGCAATGGATTCAAACTTCAAGAAAGAAGATTCCACCTAAACATTAGGAAGAACTTCCTGACAGTAAGAGCTGTTTGGCAGTGGAATTTGCTACCAAGGAGTGTGGTGGAGTCTCCTTCTTTGGAGGTCTTTAAGCAGAGGCTTGACAGCCATATGTCAAGAATGCTTTGATGGTGTTTCCTGCTTGGCAGGGGGTTGGACTGGATGGCCCTTGTGGTCTCTTCCAACTCTATGATTCTATGTATTGCACTTTGTATGCTCTTTTCATTAAGTATTTTTACGTACACTTTCCCCCCAAAATGCACATGTTTGGCTGGGGAATTATACTGCAAATTTAGGTGAAGAGCAAGTTTCAAAAGATAGCTGTGTTTTGGTCCATGTATTGTTATGGGAAGTACAAACGTTAAAATGTGGACCAAACAGACTGTCTCTCCCACCCCTGCTTTGAATGGAGTCATGGAAACTCTATGCATATGAAAGACAGATTTCTTGACGAGTTGTTAATAATGGCACAAAAGAGGTGTACCTGTCTGACTAAATTCACTGTGAGCCATGTGGAGTTCTTAGTGGGTGGAAATAAATGTTGAAAATCAAAACTATACAGTAAAGAGATGTTGGCACCTCCCCTCCCCACATTCCAAACACTTCAAGCCAGTTCAGAAGGTCTCAGACTAAGATTCAGATTCAGAGGTTTATGCGGGTGGATTTCTGTTGCTGGATTGGTCTACAAGAGCATTTAATTTCATTTTCTTTTTTACAGGCACGAGCAAGAATGAGCCTCTCCAGGGTGGCATTAGAGTTATCAGTGCTAAATCTGCCCTGTTCCTTTTACAGCAGACCAGCACACAGAAACTTAGCAGGCAGCACTGTTCATGGAGATAGTGATGAGCTGGAGGTAGTAGGTGGACCTCTTGTAGTGACTGGGAGGTCCTGGGAAAGGCAAGAATCAAAGAAGGAATTGAGGTCTTTCAGCATTCTTAATGATACACATCACGTCACAGAGCTGCCCTCCCAGTTGGCAGTGTGATCTATGCAACAGCATGGCAACAAAACCCTATTTTAAACGCACACACACACACTAGGAGGAGAAACTAAAAGTAACAGTAAAGGAGAATGAAAAAGTCTTGAGATAATTTTAAAACTGGAGGACAAGGAGAAGATAATAATTACTCCCATAAATTTGCATACATTGTTTCCCTAGTGATATTTTTATCCAGGGCCATCCTATTCAACTAGCAAAATCAAGGGGAGGTGTTGTTTTTCGTAAGGTTTTGGTAATGGAACTGGCCTCCTTCAGGATTACTTTTGCCGAGACTCAGGAGCAAAGGAAACGGGTGAACTGCAGTATGACGTGAATCTTGGGACTGAAAACTGGTTGTGACACTTCTAGGTCACCAGCTCAAGCGATTCTCTGCCAGGGATGAGCTGAAGCTTACCTGACAAATCAGTTTGAACATTATAGGACCTTTCTCTTAATCGGGCCTTTTTCCTCCTGAGAAAAGGGGCTGACCTACAACAGACCCCCTTGTCGCTTGTGGAAAAAAGAGGGACAGTGCAAAATTTCTCAAGCTATAATGAGCATTGAATTCCTTGCAATAATTTCACCACCATCTAGCTTGGGCCATGTACATGGAGAAACAGCTTCGGAGGACACATTCCCCCAGCTACATGAGGTTTTGCACAAGCAAAATGGGGCTGAGTGTGAGGTTCTTGAATGGACAAGCCCATCCAGCAGCTGGGATGTGTGCACTCCAAGGCAAGTAAAAGGTAAAAGATAAGGACCCCTGGACAGTTAAGTCCAGTCAAAGGCAACTATGGGGTGCAGTGCTCATCTCGCTTTTCAGGCCGAGATTGCCAGCATTTGTCCACAGCTTTTCAGGTCATGTGGCCAGCATGACTAAATGCTTCTGGTGCAATGGAACACCGTGACGGAAACCAGAGTGCATGGAAACACTGTTTACCTTCCCTCCGCAGCTGTACCTATTTATTTACTTGCACTGGCATGCTATCATATTGCTAGGTTGCTCTGTTCTAGCTCCTGCCAACCTAGCAGTTCAAAAGCATGCCAGTGCAAGTAGATAAATAAGTACCACTGCGGCGGGAAGGTAAATGGCGTTTCCGTGTGCTCTTGCACTCGTCACAGTGTCCTGTTGCATCAGAAACAGTTTAGTCATGCTAACCACATGACCCGGAAAGATGTCTGTGGACAAATGCCAGCTCCCTTGGCCTGAAAGTGAAACGAGCACCGCAACCCCATAGCCGCCTTTGACTGGACTTAGCCGTCCAGGAGTCCTTTACTTTGTTTTTACCTTTACCTTTATATGGTGTGGATGTGACCAGAGTGTGTCTGTGGGGTCTCCTGAAAGAGTGTCAGGACTGGAAAGACACCCAAACTGGCCCTGCAGGTGGAGAGGGGGAGAGAAGGTCAGACCTGTCTGTCCAGCCAAAACCATTTCTGTCTGTTATATCAGCTTCAGCAGAGCCCTGTCCCTCTTTCTGCAGTGAATAGAAGCTCACTTCCGAAAAAAGGGTGGGGAGGCATCCCTTGAAGCCCACAGGCTGCTCCTCCCTCCCATCTCCCTCACGTTCAGTTGTCATTTTTGGACGGCGGTGATTTATGGGACTATTAAAGCTGCCTGGACAGTGCGTGCCCTCAGGTAACGACTCGTGGTGGATAAAGGATGGCGGCCATAAATATACTCCACAACGCTCGGCTGTACTGGAAAGTGATGACACCGGGACCTTTATCTTTATTCCTCCCATCACTCAATTGACCCACGGAGGTTTCCTTGCCTTTGCATCTTCTGCCCTTGCTCCAAGATGGTACTTCACTCTGGAGGCCTCTTGTCTTGTTAAGATTTCTGGCTGAACTGGGCAGATCCAGCCCCTTCCCTGCAGTAGCAGAGACCACGTTCAGAAATGATAAGAGCACCTTCTTGCCTTTTGCCAGCCTGTGACCTGGAGAAAACGAAGGGGGAGAAAACGAAGTCTACAGCCTGGGGTATTGGAGGCGTTTTCAAACAGAGGGCTGCTTTCCTGTTTGGGCAAACTTCCAGGGACCACATGCCAGTGGTGGGTGGGGCCAGAGACAAAAGTGGGCAGGGAAATTAATATTGATTTTTACCTTTGTACAGCAGGCTGGTTTCTCCACAAACTCACATGCCCTTCTCTTATCCTCCTTCCAGACAAGCAAGAGGTACTCTCAGAGTTCAAGGACACATTTTGGTCAGGCAGAAACACTCCAGGATAAAAGCAAAATAAGGTTGGTGAGGGGCATGGTCTAGGGGGAGGATTTTGGATGGGGAGGTGGTGTGGTGCGGTGAGAGTCCCAAAGGTCAGACAGAGAGGTCTGGAGGGCCAGAGCAGCAGAGAATCTGGCCTGTTCTTCTGTCTCTCAATCACGGGGTTTATGTCTCTCATTATCAGCTTAGCAGAATGAAAGGACACCAAGGTATGATGGTGTGTGCATGTGTGTGTGCAGATGTGTTACTGTCTGTCCAAAACAGACACTAAGGCAACAAAGGAAGTGGCTGTGTGCCAGAGAACAAATGGCTGGGTCTCCCTCCTACAACTGGCTATTAGTTAGAAGGACAAAAGCCAGAGTTGTGTTGTGTGTGAGACCTAGAAGCTGGAAGCAGGAGGCAGGCAATGGCCTGATAAAGAGAGGCATGTTTGATTTCTGTTGGAATCCAAGGCTGGGGCTATGAGAGAAGCAAGGTCTTGGGGTGTTAATGCTGTGAGCCCCTCCATTGTAGACTCAGGTTGTATATGCATGCAAATAAACCATATATCATGAAAACACCACAGTAGCTGCTGTTCCTCATTCTGAGGAAGCCAAACCCTGGATAAGTGTCTGGAATCCCACACTGCTCAGAGATTGGGGTGTTGTGCAACAGTATTCACAGGATGTGACACAGAGATGTCTCTGCTGAGCATTGAAGTTCCAACACGAGCTCTACTCTGGACCACATTTGCTAATCTAAATTTTATAATGAAGGTATCTCAAATTTAATGCTAAAATGAAGCTAACAGCTGGTAATCAGAAAACCCACGCTCCTAGGACACCAAAATGCTAAGCACATTTCCATGTTCTCTTGTTCACATTTGCAAGGGTACAGTCTTCTGCAAGTGAATTCCCTGATGAAGTAGGCTTTCTTTCTTTTTTAAAAAAGTTTCTGCTATAGCAATACAGCCTTCATCAACCTAGTGTCGTCTAATTGTTTTAGACTGCCATTCCCATTTGTGTTGACTGGGGCTGATGGGAATCATAGTCCAAAACAGCTGGAGAGAACCAGATTGGGAAGGCCTGCAGGACTATGCCGATGCTACCTTAGCCTGCCCCTCCCACTGGCTTCTATTATGAATCAAAAGAAGCGTGTGTGCAAAGGTAAGGGTGTCCAATTACCCTCCAGCTTCAGAAATCCATTCCCTCACAAAGATTCTCTCTTTCCCTGCTCACTGAAACAGAAGAGCCCCTAACTCCGTTCTAATTGCACCATATGTTGCCAAGGTCCAAGGTGGGACGTGGAATCCTGTTTGGTTCCTTTCCACCAGAATTCCCACTGCCAGGTGCACTCGTGCATGGCAAGCAAAGCTTGCTAGCTTCATCTTCACTGGCCTGTAACATTTGTGAGAGCTCACCTAGTCGGGAGTAATTAACTTGAAGAACATCTGTGGTGTGCATCTCCTTGCCTGTGGATTTTCTAGCCCCTTAGAAGAAGTGCAAGACCAACTATTCTTCAGGTCAGTTTTCACCTCAGAAGTTGTGAGGAGGGGCACTCAACACTCCAAAGCCTTCCAGCCTACTTTTTGTGTTGTAAAGATAATTCTTATTGTTTACAGCCACATTCCCTTAGCTCTTTCCCATCTGAAGCTACTTCAGTACAGTTTATTTTCTCCATCTCTCTGTGATTGACCCCAGCCAAATAGGAACCACGCACTATCATAACACTATGCGGACAATCAAATTTCCAACAGTATTGTGTTGGAATTTGTAAGGTCAAAGGAAGCCTATTAGAGCAAGAAAAATGATTCCTACATGGGTCCCAAAGATTATCCTAGCCAATCAGGGATCACTCTAAGAAGCAAATCATTTCTTATTCCTCGCGCAATGAACTCTGAACAAAGCACTCAAAGATGGAGCTCCTTTCAGCTCTGACAAAGTCCTACATGAAACTGCTTAGGATCAGTAGTACTGTACAGTGGTACCTCGGGTTAAGAACTTAATTCGTTCTGGAGGTCCGTTCTTAACCTGAAACTGTTCTTAACCTGAGGTGCCACTTTAGCTAATGGGGCCTCCCATTGCCGCCGTGCTGTCATGCGATTTCTGTTCTCATACTGAAGCAAAGTTCTTAACCTGAGGCACTATTTCTGGGTTAGCGGAGTCTGTAACCTGAAGCGTCTGTAACCTGAAGCGTCTGCATAGCTGCCAAGTTATCCCTTTTTAAAAGGGATTTTCCCTTATGCTGAATAGGCTTCCTCGCGAGAAAAGGGAAAACTTGGCAGCTATGAGCGTCTGTAACCCGAGGTACCACTGTACTCTTTAAAGCACACCCAAAGCATAGTCTTTTCTGTCAAATAATTCTGGGCACTGTAGTTTGCTGGGAATTGTAACTCTATGTGTGTGAGAAACTATTGTGCCTAGAACTATTTGAAGGAAGGAATGTGCTTTTAAAATAGAGTGCATACACAGCTACAGAAGGCAGCAATGGATCATGAAACCTGCTCATTTTGTTACATGCATGGGGCAATTGTCCCAGGCACCTCTGTGTGGAGACAGCCAAAAGGCTGGTTGACTAGCGCCAATGACTTCTCTTTACCGTTGCCATGTTTAATTTAACTTGCTTAATTTCCAGCATTGGTCTCTTAGAGGACACGAACCCCTCGCTTTCTGCAGGCTGTGACAAATCTGCTCCACCTTGCACATTAAGTTTGCAAAGCCGTTGCTACATGGAGCTCCCCATGAATCTCTATGCTTAATAAAGCAGCCACAAGACTGGTTCAGTGGGGGGTCTGAAGACTCAGGGAGCGACTCAGTGTGTTCCCGTCCCACCACAATCACTGGAGCTCCATGCCAGGATACAGGTGCCTGTTAAGTTGTTCTTGCAGGCTGGGCTGCCGTTAAAAGCACAGGAGCAGAACCAGAACAAAAGTCGGCAACTGCCTATGGAGCAGCAAAAGAAAGTCAAGGGGTGCTAAGCCAGCTGGGAATGGGGGAGGAAGGTCCGGCAGCATGAAACATCAACCTTCATCAGCTCTGTCCCTACCCCCGTCCAGTCTTGATTTCCCCATTCTTGATTTCCCCAAAGATTGTTTTCTGCTGCTCCAGAGAAGCGGACAAGGAGCAATGGATTCAAACTTCAAGAAAGAAGATTCCACCTAAACATTAGGAAGAACTTCCTGACAGTAAGAGCTGTTCGGCAGTGGAATTTGCTACCAAGGAGTGTGGTGGAGTCTCCTTCTTTGGAGGTCTTTAAGCAGAGGCTTGACAGCCATATGTCAAGAATGCTTTGATGGTGTTTCCTGCTTGGCAGGGGGTTGGACTGGATGGCCCTTGTGGTCTCTTCCAACTCTATGATTCTATGATTCTGGGTATCCCTGTGAAATGCACCTGGAAATGGAGTTTGTCATTCAATTTGGCGCCTGCTGTCAGCACCAGACGTCTTGTACATGTTAGCAGAGCGGCTGGAGAAATAATATAATTTATTGATGCCTTTATTTCCCTGCTGGTGTGGCATAAAAATAAATCTACATGTGGTTCATTCCCTCTCTTCCAATCTCTTTTCGTTCACACTCACCCTCCAGCCTGCTCCCTCTCCCACCCCTCCACAATGCCATACGTACGAAACACCCCTATATAAATATGCTTTTTATATCCACCTGTCTTTCTGCTCAGAGGTAACTAGAGCAATTGGGGACTGAAGCCTCATCTTTATGGTGACATCCATGTCAAGGAAGAAAAATTATAATGTTCATTAGAAGTGTTAAACTGGCTGTGGCTGAAGCCTCAGCAAAAGATTTGGAGCAGGATGTCATTTACACGTGATCAGAGCCTTTTTATACCAGATTAATTTATCCGAAACAACTACCAGTCAGATATTGAGGAGAGCAGGCTCATAGCTGGAAGCCCCACCATAGATGTGTGGGGGATGGTGCAGGGGTAGTAAGGGAAATGGGCTCTGTACATGCTCAGAGGCACTCTCCTCTTTACAAGGGGGTTGCTCACTGGTGGCACTGGGGTTCTGGGCTGCACCTTCTGCTGAAATATGAGAGGCACCCTTCAGTAGTGGCATTCTGCCAGCTTTTAAGGATGTGCCTGTTTATGAAGGCAAACTGTCTTGTTTTAATGAGATTGTGGTTTTTGTTTATGGGTGTTTATATTTCAATGACTTTGTTTTAGTGTGTATTTTAATTCTGGATGCTTATATTTTAATGCTTGTGTAATAGGTTTTTATACTTGTAAACCACTTAGAAACCTATTTTGACATTAAGGGCACCTCCAAGGGGTCAAGTCGAACTGCTGCATTAGCAAGCCTGGGCAGTGTGTATGAAGGTCTTGGGCTAACCAGATGACAAGCCCCACCCCCACCTCACTGATGTAGTCCAAAGGAAAGCAAAGGAACAGGTACAAAATCGTAAACAGCAGCAGCAGCAGCAGCAGCAGCAACAACACCTTTGTATTTTCCAAGAGTGATGTTTAAATAAAGCCCTGCAACCACCTCTGTTAAAATGTAAGTTTGAATATACATTTCAAAGACAGAGAAGGGAAATATTGATCCTCCTGTTCTTCTGACAGGGAGATTAGTGCTGCCACAGGAAATGTACGTTGACAGCGTTAGAAGTAACTGAACAGCAGCAAAGTGCATCTAGGTGCACAGGGCTGCTATTTCTCTGACTGTCACCAGATGGCACCATTGCTGCAGTATGGCTGCGAAAAGAGGGAATGGGAACACCACCAGGGAAACCTGTAGTGGTAAAGGAAAGAGAGCCGTGGAACCAGGCGGGCTCAGTGGTGAATCAGAGCCCACCCCCCTCTGCCTGTCTTTGTCCTCATTTGAGAGTGGTACACGTTAACCGCTTGCTGATTCTGAGTCCATCTTCGCTTTGCCTTTGCCAAGGACATGGAGATCAAAGGGAGGCTCATCTCGTTCCCCATTCTGAGTGAGCATCTTGTGCATGCCGCTCTCTATCAAAGCCAAGGCAGATCTCCCTTGAGAAGGGGGCTGAGGGAAAGGAAGGGGCTTCCTCGTCCAAGCCTAATGCATATTTATAGCCAGAAAGCCAGCGTTAAAACAAAAGGCAAGCATTAACCCAGCCGAGAAGAGAGGACTCATGCTAATTTGCCCAGACATATCGCCTGGCCTTTCAGGCACGTGGGGGGGATTAACAAGGCACTCCAGCGGGATACCTTGGGCGGATGAAAGGCAAAATGTCCCCCAGCCTAACCCAGGAGTGCAGCCCTGCCCATGGACAAACAGAGCTGGCCTCAAAAACCTGGATGAAGAGCTGAGCTAACTCACGGGGGGCTCTGCGAGAACAAGGAGTGTGTGCGCGCACTCACGCTGCAGAATTTGGTTTCCGGAATTACACAATTAAACTTGTTTCAAACCGGTTTAACATTCACCGTTCTCCACAAAGGAACCCCAGGAGCTGTCGTTCCTCTCAGGGTCTCTTCCGGAGAATTCTCAGTACCTCTATGAAACTGCAAAAGTTGTTGCAGGGAAGCCACGGGGGTCAAATCACCAGCTTTGCCCTATAGATCAAAGTCCCATTTAGGGGTATGTTTAGATGGGCACGAGTTTTACCTCTGGTGCTACCTGCAAAAGGTCTCAACCACTTGAAAACGCACAGTGCATTGTGTATTCTTCCTGCTCATATCCCATCTGCACTAGCTCAACCTCTTCTGCACGCTCACAATTCATTGCGTGCCAGGATTGGAGGCCTTCCCTCCAGAGGAGAGGAGGGCAAAGGCTGCTGTGGCGGATGTAGGTGCCTCTTCCCTCATGACTGAGGGGCTGAAGAAGGATGGCATGCCTACGCCATTCTGCAGTCCTGTCCCCATTTTCTGTTATTTTAGATACGGCACCCATTTTGTGTTGCGCCACCACCACTCACAGCAATCATTTTGTGACTGGTACCCATGGCATTTCATCAAAATTCCAAATGTGCCATTTGCCCCCAAAAGTTGGTGGCTGATGGCTTAAAGACGTTTCTACATTTTCAGGTTTCTGTTATATATAGCAGACGTGGGGACTTCAGTTCCCAGTCTGTCTGAGGCTGATGGGAGTTGGCATCCAGTACCATGAGGAGGGCCCCCGGGCCCCCACCCCAGTGTTCATCATGGATGAAAGTGAGACCAGTATCTCCTTTGGGAGGGATGTACAGAAGCAGCAGAGAAAGGAGATTCAGCCAAACATAAGGAGGAACTTTCTGGGAGTAAGAGCTGGAACAGTTTCCCTTGGGAAGTTGTGGACTCTCTTTCCTTGGAGGGTTTTAAGCAGAGGTTGAATGGCCATCTGTTGTGGATGCTTTAGTTGGGATTCCTGCATTGCAGGGGGTTAGACTAGATAACCCTCGGGGTCCCTTCCAACTCTACTATGATTCTATGAAAAGGGAAGGATGAAAAGAAAATGAAAATGAAGAGGCAGTATTTTGTGGGGAAATGAACTGCTGGCTGGGGGAGGTTAGTTTTGTGAAGCTGTGAACCTGAATATTGTGAACCTATCAATATTTTGACATTTTATGGTGTTAAGTTTTATGCAACATACCAGGAAACCTTGGAAGCTTCCCTGAGTCTTTGAGACAAAAATCCACATACGTAGAGCACATAGCTGCCAAGTTATCCCTTTTTTTAAGGGATTTTCCCTTATGCTGAATAGACTTCCTCGTGAGAAAAGGGAAAACTTGGCAGCTATGGTAGAGCACTAAACAAGCAAGCAAGCAAGCAAGCAAGCAAGCAAACAAACGGCTTGTTCCATCGAGCAATTATTCTGGATTAATTAATCTAGACTTGAAGGATACGGTTTTGTGTTTGCAGCCACAGTCACATACAGTGCAGTTCCAAACATGTTTTTCCAAATTGCGTCCTCTTGCCCCCGTTCCATACAAATGAATGAGCACTTTTGGATCGCACACACCTGCTCTATTAAGGGTCCTGCAATTCAGAAAACTGAGGGCAGGGGGCACAATTGCTCCTACATCTCAGATTCTGCTGTCCCAAAGGTCTGAGATGTGGGGAGGGCTGTAGAAGAATTGTGGACCCCCCCTCCATATCCGTGTTAGCCTGAAGTCAAACACATCCAGCCATTTCCACCTGTACAGCTGCCCTCTCCAGAGCCCCGTAGAAGGATTATTTCCAAGATCATTTGCAATAAGGCAGGACTCTCCACCACACATCCCAAACTCCCTCTGGTCCTCCCTTAATCAGAGAGAATGTGATCCTTGGTGCTTCCAGCAGATCAGCAGCCCTGCATCTGTTTTCTTCTCGCTCTCCTTCTCCCCTGGTGTGTTCCTATAATTTTGCTTCCTGTCACGCAGAGAGGCGGGTTTGTTTAGCCACCCCACGCAGAAGGAGAATGCAATCAAAATGAACTCTTGGAGATCCTGGGCTGGGGGCCCTGTTTAATATCTAGTGGTTCAGGGCAGGCAATCTCCTTGTTTTATCTTGAGGGAAATAAAAGGGACTGCTGCGAGGTTCATAAGAGAGGATTGATGGTGTCTCGACTTATTGTCTGGGATAACGGGAAAGCCAAGGCGCGGCCCAGCAACAATTTATAGGCAGGCAGAAGCGGAGCCGATGAGCTTATCATACAGGAGAGAAGGGCTGTGCATGTGTGTGAGAGAGACAGACATGCTTAAGGGGTCTTGCTGGTTCCAGGTTAGAAGCCCATAAGGGGGAAAAGATCGGGGTGGAAGATGCAGACAGTGGAGAGATGCTCTTAACCCTGGAAGACAAGGAGACGTAACTAATCACTGGAGGCTGGTTCATTAGGGCAGATGGAGCACTGTGCCACCAAGCTCAGCCTGCCCTCAGCTTGCCCCCATCTACCAAGCTCTTTATGTACAACTAGCTGTCACTAGCTATCAGCTCCCTTTCTCCTCCTTAGCAAGGGCACCAACTATAGGGGCGGCAGAGGCTTCAGTATTGAGGGGGCCACTATCTCCTGCCGCCCCTGGGCGAGCGCTGGCCTGCTGGGTGGGGGAGAGAGGTGTGGAGGTGTGGAGGGTGGTTTTCACCCTCTGCACTTCCTGCCACGACGGGAGAGCACTGGCGCACTGGGCAGGGGTGGGGGTGTGGGGGTCATGTGACGCCGGGCTCCCTCAATGTGGGGGGCAAGTCGGCACCCTGCTCCTTAGTGATGCCCTTGTAGAACTCAGAAGAGCAAAGGATGGAGATAAAACCAGAATGAGTTGGCTCTGGGTTTGGCTCTGGCTACTGTTGGCCTCCCTGCCTTCTGCCCTACCAGTCCCAATGGGCACCAACCTTCATTGATCACGATCAGCCTCTGCATTTCCCAAACTTACGGTATGCGAGCACATTGGATTTATTTTTCTGGATTAAAACTGGAGACTCAATACATTCTCTTATCATTTCCCAAGAACAATTGTCAATGGAACTGTGGAATATCTTTCATTCAGGTACTGTATGTGACCCTCCTCTCTGCCTGGACAAGGTTGGAACTGTGCTTGCACAGTGGTGATGCTTCTGGGATGCCCTTCTAGATGGGAGTCATAGCTGTGCCAGAGAATCCTTGTGCATCCTCTCAAGATTGATGCCGCTGCCCATATATTGACAGAGAGAGTGGGGCACCCAGCTTCAGTGCCCCAACCAACATCTAACATGGCTTCAGGCCTTCTTGTGGCACACAGTTTGGGAGTTTTGGATTTAAAACTGCATCCTACACACATCTAAAGCACACGATCTTCCCCACAGAATCCTGGGAACTGAAGTTTCCCCTCAAAGACATACAATTCCACATGCCCTTAACAAACTACAAATTCTCCCATTTTTTTTGGGGGGGGGAGTCATATGCTTTAAATGTATGGTATGGATCTGCCCCCCATTTTTTTCTTACTAGAACCCAAATGTCCACCATCCACAGCCAAGAACAACATACTCACAAACTCAACCCCAGAAATTTGTTTCCAGAACCAGAACTGAGCTCACAGCCTCCTCAAGCCCAAATCTATATTCCTGGTTCTCCCCAAGCTAGTCTAACTTAGAAGGGGCCTTTTTACACTGCAATTCTGCACTTGCCTACTCAGAGTTAAGCCTCACAGTTTTCAATGAGACTGCCTCCCAGTTAAAGCAATGGATAGCTGTTGAGATGCCGGAAAGCGTTGCCGGAAAGCTGCGTTCGGTGTGCGAGGAGAAATAAATTAATTAGACTTATCAAATAAAAGTGGCACAACAACCCCCGCGGGATCTCAGCTAATGTATGCGCCAGTTGTGTTTAGGTATTAATACCCTGACAGGAGGGTTTTAATTATGAGCCTTTAATGCCAGCTCTCTTTCTCTCCTTGGCCTAAGAGGCGAGTGGTTGAGGCAAGCTCCTATGCTCCAGGGAAAGAGTTGTCAGTCTCTGTTCTGCTACACCTCTGTCATCTCCTTTCACCACCCCACCATTCTCCTCCCGCCACCTCCCCAACCACCCAGTGGGCCTGAGAGCCTCATTGTATCGGCTGGGCCTGTCAGGAGTGGGGATCAAACCCTATTAGCATGAAGCCTTTGCAAACGGTCTGAGCCCCTAAGGGCAAAGGCACACTGGTGCCTGTCTATTTCAATGGAACCACAACGAACCCGTCTGCATTGCCATCGAAGGCCCCAGGGTGACATCGTGGGAAGATCATGGGCCAGAGGTGGCAGAATAAATGGATGTGGAAGCCCATCATTGTACAGGTGGGGGTGGCAGGAACAGGAAATGAGAAGCTGTTGATAAGTTCAGAGCCTGCAAGGGGCACCGCACACTAGTCAATAATAATACCCAAACCTTCCTTGCGAATTTAACAAGCTGGAATTATTTCTACAAAGAGTCCAGGCAACTCCTGCCAAACTGGGGAAGCTAATGACTGCGGCACACTGCCAGCAGCTGGTGACAGCCAGGTTAATGCAAACATCAAGAGAGAGAGGGGAGGGAGTGCCACTCGGACACATCCTTCCCTTCCTCTTTGGCACACGGAAAGACAAGAGGAGGAGAAAGGCAGCCTCTGCCGCTCCTTAACCCTCCTTAACCTTTGCTCATTTGTGGTCCGCGTCTTAAACTTCAACAAGAGTGCTGCAAAGGAATGAAACTGACGCACGGCGAGGCACTGCAAAGGAGAAGGAAATAACTGCAAGGACATCTGTGTCAGTGGCAGCTAATGGGGTGCAATGTTATGGGATGTGGCCTAGTGCTGCTGGAGTTCAGTGCAGAATGATGCAAGAGCGTGCAGTGCAGTGAGATGCAGTGCAGCAGGATGTGGTGCAATGCAGAGCCCGACAGGTGCAGTGCAGTGTGAGATGCCAAATAATAGAAGTCAGAGCCATGTGGCATGCACTGTAGTGCAGTGCAGGCTGGTGCAATGCAGAATAAAAAGTATTCAGTGTGGCAGGAGGCTGTGCAGTGCTGTGGCATGTACAATGACGGTATGCAGCGTAGTCAGGGGTGGCGCAGAACAATGGAAATCAGCATGATGGAAGATGGAAGAATGTGTGGGGTAGGAGGAAAACAGAATGGCGAATCATGGAGGAAAGGGCAGTTCAAAGACAGGAAGCTGCCTTATACAGCCAGAGCACTGGTCCATATAGCTCAGTGCTGCCTACACCAACTGGCAGTGACTCTAATGTTTCAGAGTGGGGCATTCACAGCGCAATGTGGAGATGCTGAGAACTGAACTGAGCAGCTTCTGAATTCAAGGCATGTGCTCCACGGGCCTTCCCAGAAATATGATCTGCTTATATATATATTTATTTATTTATTAGATTTGTATCCCACCTTTCCATTGTCGACACCCTCAAGGTGGCTAAGAAAACTTTGCTGCAGGTTGTTGTGTGGAAGAATGGGATATGGTGTTGCAGAAAACCATTGTATGGTCTGGCTAATCCCTGGTTTCAGGGCCTGATCTGCCCCCTCCCCACCAAGCAATTTGGCAATGGTGGCAAAAAAAGTGGATGCAACACTGAGGTGGGCAGAATGCAGAACCCTCCCTGATAATCAAACCACTCCTTTGTGGAGTGGAGAGAGAGCGCTGACCACAGCTGATCTGCTGGGGAAAGGGGGCTGTGCATCTGCCTCTGTGCATCATCTGCAGTGTGCATGCACACACCCAAGGGGGGTGGGGGGCCACTTCCACCACTTGCATGTGGCCCCTGGAAACGTGAGCCAGTCCTGTTGAAATGGGCAGGAGAGAAATGCAGCATAGCCTATTAAAACTGGCTGCATTTGAACGCAGGGTATAGAACTGAGGACCACAAAATAGAGAGCAGCTGTTTAAACCAGGCTTCCTCAACCTCAGCCCTCCAGATGTTTTGAGACTACAATTCCCATCATCCCTGACTACTGGTCCTGCTAGCTAGGGATCATGGGAGTTGTAGGCCAAAAACATCTGGAGGGCCGAGGTTGAGGAAGCCTGTTTTAAATGCACCCTTGTATTAAAGCACCTGTTCCCTGATGTCCTATAGGCAGATTTTAATACATGCATACATGCATACATATCTAAAATTGTACAATTGGAGTCTGCTGACCATGTGCTTCATCTCATAGTTACCTTGGCTGGACCAATATTGTCAAAAGAGATTGTAACAATGAGGTGCTAATCTCAACTTTTTACATAGTTTATTTCTATGGATCATGGTATTTGAACAGCTGGCCTGACTTTAATATGAAATATACCCCTTATTAACTATCTGTGACCCTGGTACAAGCTCATGACCCTAACAGTTGTAGAAAAGATCAGAGCACTAATCCTTGTATTTTTCAAGGAGGGCTGTTGACTGTTTATCAACTTCCTGTAAGCAGGAATCGGACTCCAAACAGACCACAGATATCTCTTAAGGTAAAATTATGATTCAGGAATTACAGGGATAAAACATTCACAAAAACACAATAGTAAATGATATGGAACAAATAGTTCAAAGAACTTGATGTCAGGTTATTCACTCACTAAGCAAGCCCCCTCCCTTCTCCATAGAAATTAGAGTCAAAGAATACTTAAACTCCAGGTTTTCAATTATTAGTTCACAGCTCCAACAATAATTGTTCCTCAGTTATCTCAAGGATAAAACTTATACTTCACTGGACCACAGACCTAAAGAACAGGTGAGAAACAATGTTGTCTTTGAAGAGGAGAGCTTAACCCTTGCAGAAGGCACAAATCTCAAATCCCTGGGCTTGCACTCTGCTTGCCCCATGATCAGGTATACCCGTCCCCTCTTTTTATTTCCTTTAGCACGAGTAATGCTACATTGCTACATTCAATCTCTAGGCTTTTGGGTCATTAGGGACTTTTTTACAGTAGTGTTGTGCTGTGCGTATGGGATAAATTATTATTTGCTGCCTGGATATTTGTAGCCTTGCTGTCTAAAGCAGCACCCAGACACTATATATCTTCAATTTCCAGGCAAAAAACCAATTTTTTTTTCTATTTTCAGATGTGATAATTTTTAAAAAAATCATGCATAAGTGTTAAAGGTATGCATGCATTTTAAACAGACAGACATCCTGACTCCACACAAAAGTTCCACTGAGTAGCGTACATTGAGTCTTTACACATGGCAAACACATGTGTGGGTTCAGACATAACCTCGTAACAGGATAAGCCAGACTTTCCCCAACCTGGGGCCCTCAAATGTTTTGGACTACAAATCCCATAATCTTTGATACATGATGACTGGAGCTGCTCCAGCAGCATCTGGAGGGAACCAGCTGGGGGAAGGCTGGGATAAAAGTATTTGATATTTCGTGGGCCGATCACTCCCATCGTCTCTTTCCTTGAAATTCTTTCTGAAAATAAACGGAAACAATGCATGTATGCATGACTGCATGTGTTGGGGGCCCCCTGCATCTCATAATGGCATCAAGCACACCTCCTAGGTTGAAGCACCAACAACCCCACAGAATCCTGATCCCAAGACAAAAACTGACAACTCAGTGAACCTGAAACACTCCATATTTATGAAAAGGTGATTTAAATACAGGGCAACGTCTCCCAGCACAAGAGCAAAATATTTCATTCTGTAATGATGTCAACATGTTGTTCAGGAAGAATGACACATCTGAGGAGTCAGTGGATTTAAAAGGAGGATAATTGCTCGCTACATCTCTGTGCAAAAAGCATAAAACAGATGCCCAGAATTGCCTTGGGGTATGGGGAAGATGAGGGCTGGATATGCCTTAGTAAAATGTTGACCTTTTAAGCAGTGAAGCCAGTCTAATCCTGAACTTAAACAGCAGAATAAGGATCAAACTTCTTTGCTTTGTTCAAGTGGTAAGGTACATGGGAAGCTGCCTTATAACTGAGTCAGACCATAGGTCTATCTACCTCACTATTGTGTATACCAATGATTCCCAATTGGTTATCCGTGGAGCCCAGGGAGTCTGCATAACCCACCCATGGGTTCCATGGCACTGTTGGAGATTCATTCCCCATGTTTGCATTCATGGGATTGCTGTCTATAACATGGCTGTATATGTGTTTACTTTCCACAGGAATGGGAAGTGACGTAGACAGGATGCTTGTCTTACTGTGTTCCTGAAGTGGGACTACTGTCCTTTGTTCTTTCTGTTTGCTGTCTGATGCTAGAGAGAGAGGGAGCCATGTTGCAGTGCTCTGTGTGTGTTTATATGTAAATAATAGTAGATTAGCTAAAATGCTGAGTTCTGTTACGCAACTGCGCAAACTCTGCAGATCCGTAAGCATGCTGATGTTTCTTGGCATCAGTCGCTGTGATGTTCAGGCCGGAGAAAGCTTTTGAAGCTCCTGAACGATGGGCTGGAGGGAGAGAACATGCCAGTCGGGCATGTGTCTCAAAAAGGGTCCTACTCGTGTGTAAGAGATCCTAACAGGTGCATATCTATCCATTGTTGGAGACATCCTGTTTGGGGGGCTGTGCTCTCATGCAAGAGGCCCACACCTTAATGCTCTGTGTCTGGGTGGGTTTTATTTTTGAGTTTTTTTGCCCTGCGCTTTCCCTGCAAAAACTTGCTCTTTAAAGTTGAATCAGAGCAAACATCATTTGAGGTTTTTTCATGGATAGACGTTTGCTCGGATTGAGCTTTAAAGAGCAGGTTTTTGTGGGGAAATACCTGGAACAAAATAAGACATTGAACTTTAAATTGCACACCGTGCCTGGAAAGAGCAGAGGAAAGGCAAGTGTGGATAAGCACTTGGTCCAGCACTGTTTCCAATTGTGGTGCGCCAGAAGCTCAAGGGGCACAAAGAAAACAGCCTGCTAATTTTGTTTGTTCCCCAGTTTCTGATATCCAGAAGTATACTGAAACTGATCAGGGAGTTTCCTTTCAGCCATTATGCTGAATTTGTCTGATCCATTTTTAAAAGTTACCAGTACTGCTTCTATCTATCATGGCATCCATTAGTTATTTTATTTATTGCATTTATCACATTCATCTATCTATCTACCCTGTTTCTCATATTTTAAGACATACCCATAAAATAAGCCATAGCAGGATTTTTAAGCATTCAAGGAATATAAGCCATACCCCGAAAATAAGACATAGTGATAGGCGCAGCAGCAATGCCGACCGCGGCAGGAGGAGGAGGAAAAAAATAAGACATCCCTTGAAAATAAGCCATAGTGTGTTTTTTTGAGGAAAAAATAAATATAAGACGTGTCTTATAATAAGAAACACGGTATCTATCTATCTATCTATCTATCTATCTATCTATCATCTATCTATCTATCTATCATCTATCTATAGTACTGCATTTATATCTTACCTTTCTCTCCAATGAGTGCCAGGTGGTGTACATGGTTCTCCCCCTCCCCATTTAATCCCAACAACAACCTTGCGAAGTAGATTAGAATGAGAGGCAGTGACTGGCCCAATGCTGGCCACTGAACTTCATGGCCAAGTGTGGCTTTGAACCCTGGTCTCCCAGGTTCTAGTCTGATACTCTAACCACTATACCGCATTGACTTTCTTAAGGTAATGAATTTCCCAAGTTAATGATGCATTGTACAAAGCCGTATTTGTGACCTCTCTCAGTTTGCTTTCCATACTGAAATCTTCCCCGCTCCCCACTTCCGATCACACCTCATTGTTTTCATCTGAGAAAACAAGCCCCTTTAATTACAGGGCCAAGGTATCCTGGTGACGGAAAGGAGGTGTTAATAGGCTTCCTGGCTCCATCTCTGCCAGAGGAGATGCTATGTGTTTGGGATGGGAACCGCGATCAAAGGACATGCACAATTGAACTGGTTATCACCAGCTTAATAACACAGTCATTAGGAGCTTAGAAATTAGAAGGGGAGGGGGGAGAGAATAAGCTAGCTTTGTTGTACTTAGTATGAGTAATGAGTAGGAAGGCAGAAAGAAAAAGGAGGCAGGAGAGAGGAATTTAAATCGTAGCTCTCTTTTGGGGCTTCAGCAAATTCTAGAGGGGTGTAAAAGGCTCTCCAGAGTAACCTCAGGATGAATGGTGTGATGTTGCATTTGCTTATTAGTGATGCCACCAAAACCTGGAAGCACCTTGTTTAGAAAAGAAGAAGAAGAAATTGGTGCACTCATAATGTGTCTCTGAATTCTGAACCTGGTAGCTCCCCCCCCTCCCCCCCGTCCACCTGCACATGCCTCCAACAGGGTTTCTTTGTTTCAAATGCAAAATGAGCTTGATAAATTCTCTTCACTCCCACCCTCTCACCTACCTATCCACCTAAACTAGCTCATTGCAAGGCAGGAAGATTTCTCGCTCTCTCGTTTCCCCTTCCTGATACCTGAAATGCTGCATCACTGAGAGCACAATGGGGACCGATTCCTCTACTGACCCCTTCTATGAGCCTCTATGCGCTCTTCCCTGGCTGATGCTTTCAAAGTGGTACCTTGAAAGTTGCAACGGCAGCATCTCAGGCACCAGTGACACTGGGAAATGTAACATTCCCAGAGCACTGTGTGTTCCCAGAGCACCCAGTGCCCATGTACGAAGGATGGCAGGCACCCTGAGACAATTGTTTTCTAGGGTGCCCGTGACACTGCCATAGCAGCATTCCAGATGCCAGGCTTCTGTTCCTCCCCACTGCAACAACTATAGCAGTCCCAGAAACAGACAGGTAAGGAGGACTGGGATCTCTTGGTGAGGGTCTCATCGCACTGCCCTGCCAGTGATATCAGAGTCCAAATTATGTTTGTAATTTGGATTAGAATAAACTGACATTCTTCATTTCTTTCTTTTAAAATGAGGCTTACTGAGCACAGTTCTGAAAAAGGCTGCTAGGGGAAGCCTCACAGAATTATAGTGGACTATAATCATCAGTATATATGGCCGTCAAGGGATGGTGATGAACTTGCATGTGTAAACCAGGCTCCAGAGGTGTAAGTCAGGACTAAAGAGGTAGAGAGTGTGTGTGAACCAGCCCCACAGTCAAATAGATCAAATGCTGTACATGCCCCCAGGCGCTGCTGACAAAATTGAGCTACTATCCTCAAAAGTCAATGAATTTTCTTCCTTGGGCGGCCCCTGCAGCTGGCCATGAAAATTCCCCATTAAGCTTCAAATGTTTCCTCCCAAGGCACCTCAAGCTGTCATGGAATGGGCTCTTGGAACACCACAGAGAAAGGCAGGCGGTTGTTGTTTTCGCCCTCTAGAGAGAGCTTCGTGATGGTTTCCATCCCAATTTCAACAGGGGAGTGAGTCAGATTGTGATGCTTTCAACTTTCATTTCCTTGAAGACAAGTTAAATGAATTAATCGAGTCGTACAAATGAAGGCAAATTACTCAACAGATAGCAAATTTCATAAACTCAAGCTGAGAACAGATGAATTGAATTAAGGAAAATTGGATTATGAATAAGAAGCTGGGATGTTATTTACTTATTTTCATTTTTTAAAATCCCAAGAATCTCACCCAAAAAAACCCCACAGCATAATACACCAACTCCATTTCAAGGGCTCCAGGTAGGTCACAATACTTTATTATAATTGCATAAGAAATGCATGGAATTCACTAGCAGAGATTGTAATGACAGCCAGTAAAATAGCTTAAAGGGGGTGGGGTGGGGTGGAAATGATGCATCTATGCAGGGTAAATTTGTCAATGGATAGATGAGAGCTAGATCAGGCCTTCAGAAGTATGGTAGCCTTTGGAGGTCAGATGACAAGTGCAGACACAACACTGTGGATGGCCATGACATACCTCCCTGCTTGCAGGACTCTCAGAGACCAGTGTGACTGTTCACTGTTGGGAGAATAATGTTGGCCTACATCAGACTTCCTCAGGCTCGCCCCTCCATATGTTTTGAGACTACAATTCCCATCATCCCTGACCACTGGTCCTGCTAGCTAGGGATCATGGGAGTTGTAGGCCAAAAACCTCTGGAGGGCTGAGTTTGAGGAAGCCTGGCCTACATGGACCAGTCTACCCCAAACCGGCATCCTCCAGATGTTCTGAACCATGGTTGTGCTGCCTGGGGCTGATGGGAGATGTAGTCTACAATATCTGGAGTGCACTAGGTTGGGGGTGGTTGCCATAGATCAGTGTTTCCCAACCAGTGTGCCTCCAGATGTTTTGGGACTACAACTCCCATCATCCCTAGCTAGCAAGACCAGTGGTCAGGAATGATGGGAGTTGTAGTCCCAAAACATCTGGAGGCACACTGGTTGGGAAACACTGCCATAGATCTTGGTTTGTTTCACCAAGACATTTCTTCTCAAGACCCACAAAAATATCAAGAAGATCAAATCCTACCTGTCCAACCCAATCCATAGCTATCTATTAAGTCAGAGCCCAATAAAATATCTAAGATAAAAAACACTGGATTGAAAGTTCCACCTGGGAACCAGTGGGGGTGGAAGACCCCAGTGCACCTAGTGGGTGCACACGATCCATTGGCTCTGGCATTGGGATTGAGAACATATTTGGGTCAGCACAGCACATGGCTGCCAATCTTGGCACCAAGCACCCTCTGGGACAGCAACTGATGAGTCAAAATCAACACCTAATTATTTTCCACTTCTGCAAATGAAATCCCAAACCAGATCTCAGGGAGGGGGTGGGTGGGTTGTAGAATTCACACCCATCCCTATGGGCACCCCTCAAAAACTTGTGAGGGTGACACAAACACACCTGCAGAGTGTCCTCTTCATTTCTCTGGCAAGTTTAGTGACTAAAGCAAGGTAGGAAAACTAAGAGGATACTTGGGTAGTGTGTTTCTGTCGTCCACCCAGAAAAGGGAAAGGCAGAGACACTACTTAGAGCAGCCTCCAACATCGGGGGCAGTAAATGCCTCCAGACACCAGTTGCTGGGAAGCACAAGTGGGGAGAATGTTACTGTTGCACTTGGGTCCTCCTTGCCAACTTCCCATTGGGGCATCTGGTTGGCCACTGTGAGAACAGGATGCTGGGCTAGATGCACCCAGGTTCTTGTGTGGTTAATCTGGTGCTCTCCAGACATTTTGAACTACAGCTCCCATCAGCTACAGAATCTCTGGCTGGGGCTGTTGGCTATAGTCAAAACTATCTGGCAAGGGCTAAAGTTTAGTCTCTGATTATTGCCTCTTCCTTTCTTTTCACACCTGCTGTTTGGAAATGTCACCCACTGATGTGATTTCAAGCTCCCCTTAAAAGAAAAAGAATATTGAACACTTGATATTCTATCAACTTGATCAACTTCTTCCTATTCTGGTTCCAGAGCAGGAACAAACCAAAACTCCTCCCTTAGCCTTCCCCCCCCCTGCCTTTTTCATTGGGGAAAGAAAATAACCATCTGAATACATGCAAATGGGGTGAGGTGCCAAGAGTGTGGAACAAATATTGCCCGTGAGGCCAATACACAGCTGCTGGTCTGATTAGGTTGCCCTCTAGGGAAGGGGAGGCCGTCCTCCAGCTTGGAATACCAGCTATGCATCCAGAATTGTCCTCATTTGCATGATTGGCAGAATCTTTGTTGCATAAGGCAGGGCATGAGAACCTGTCCATCTCCGGATGGAACAGCCTCCTGCGTGCCAAAGCAGCAGGCAGTTCAGCACCAAGGACAGTGGAGAGTGGGTGACCAATGCAGAAGATAAGGAACCTGTTCAGCACCAAGGACAGTGGGAGCAGGTGACCCCCCCCCCCCCTTGCTCAAACAAATGGAAGAAGAGAAGGAAGACAATTGATTTTTGCATGCTGAGATTCTGCCTGAAATATTTGGTCTGACAAATATTACAGCCACATATGGGTAGTAGCAAGACGGCGGCGGCAGTGGTGGTGGTGGGGGACGGGACCATTGAATGATTCATCATGGAGATGTCTTTTGTGGAAGTTTTGACTTTGAAGTGAGAGTAGCTTTGAAGATCAGGCCTTCAGCTGAGCCGGAGAGAATGAGTTGTTGCAAATTCATGAGTGTAATTTCTGGTTAATTGCCACATTCTAAGAAAAAGAATACCCCATTTCAGATCCTGCAACCCTTGCAGAGTTTCATTTCCTTTGTTTGTTTGTGGTCATACAGAACATTTATTTAACAAAACACATTCTCAAACTGTATGTCGTTGGATTCTATGCATCCTTTTTATATGGCTCGTTGTCCTTTGTAAGCTGTTAATGAGGTATTGATGACTAGCAGTTAAAAACCATGACTATATGGACTATTAAAAAAAATGCCAAACTTTTCTCAAGTTGAGACAAGTTGCCCATGGACAAGTGTACTCAAATCTAGGCCCAGAACAAGAAGAGGTTAGGAGAACTGAAAGATGGAGATGGAAGTGTGGCAGGCTGTTTGAAGCTTTTATACCAGTTCTGGCCAGCCCTGAACCTTTATATGTCTGCCTGCCAGCCACAGAGCCTATTGATACATATTGCTATTCTCTACGTGGCCTGACAGTGGTGTAGTTAAGTAATATCAGAGCACAGATGTGGAACTGCTGGCCTCCAGATGTTTTTGGACCCCAACTCCCACCAGTCCCAGCCAGTATGGTCAGCCATGAGGGATGATGGGAGTTATAATAGGGGAAAAACCTGGAAGGCCACATATTCCCTATGCTAGGCAGCCATCTGTATTATTTCAGTTGTGAAGCACACAATCTACATTTCCCTGCTCCCCTGACACAATCCCCCCAAAGTAGCTTTACAGCTACTTCTGCATTCTCACTATGTTAGAACCAGGAGGAAACCTACAGTCTGCCAAACTCATTGTCAAAAATAAAGTAAGAAAATGATCTGAGCATGGGCACTTTCACAGTTTAAACTTGCTTGAGTCATAGCACTGCCATAACTACCAAAACTGCAGCCATAAAACTAGAGGTTGTTCCTGAAGCTCTGGTGATCAAAACATTTTTTCTGGAATAAGCACCATTTCCTGTTAGAAAAGGATAATACTTATAGTTTTAAAAGTGAAATGATGAAATGAGCATCTGTAAACTGGCTGGCCAGCCCCCGAATATAAAAGTAAAGAAAATAAGAAGAAAGGATATTGCAATGACCAAAAGCCAGTCAGCTGAGATGCTGATACCGGGTCTGTTTGTCTGCTGCTCTTTGGGCGGACTTTGGTGGGGCATCCTGGGCCAAAGGACACTGGAATTCAGCCCAAAGGTCCAGCCGCAGTTGGTTCCTGAAGAGGCTCTGAGTCCACATGTGGTTTCAGGTAGATTCTTAAATTTATTGTGTATTTATTATGTGTGTTTTCATTTTGTCATTTTATGTTGCGAACCACCCTGAGCTCTACGGATGAAGGGCGGTATACAAATTTAAACAACTACTACTACAACAACACAATTATTACTTCTACATAAATATAACCAGCAAATATTCCAAACTTGTATGCACAACTAAAGTATGTGATTGGACAGGCTTGCTGAAATAAAATAAATTTTAGCAGGCATCTAAAACAGTATAGAGAGGGGCACTTGCAGGGAACTCCAAAGAGTAAGTGCTGCCACACTGGAAGACTGACAGAACGGACATTATATGACCCTTGCAGAAGTGCAGGTTTCACAGATTTAAGGTTTCACTTTCCATTTTCTCCACAGACTTTATTTACAATAAAGTTTGTGGAAGTGGGGACAAAGCTCTCCAGTGCTCTTTATCTGCCCTGACTGTGCAAAAGGCAAAAAGAACTTAGCAATTCAAGCAGAAGAATGCAAATCAATGCACAGCTGAGCTGCAAGCCCTGCCTTACAGCTGTTCAAAACGTCCAACTTCAAAATGCAGCGGCATCCTGGAAACGGCATGCTCCTGCTTTTGCGTACTTGCCAAAAAGTAAAGTCTCTCTCTCTTTCCTGAGTTGTTTCTTCCACAGCTTTGATCTTCTAGCAGAGGAAGGAGCCTGCAGTTTACACTTTGCACAACATTAAAGCCCCTTTTCTCTCTCAGCTGCTTCCTGCTGGATAGGTGGGGACGAACCCAGAGGTCTAAGTAAAATCAGGCTGTGGGTCCCATTTGACTGCTGTTGGATCAGACCAAAGGCCCATCAAAGTCCAGCAAAGCTGTTCTCAGAGTCCAGCAAAGCTGTTCTCAGAGTGCCCAGCCAGATGCCTATGGAAAGCCTGCAAGCAGAATCTGAGTGCAAGAGTACTCTCAATGTTTCACCCGCACATAGGGATGGGGAAGACATTTGTTCAGTTTGCATCTTAATGCAAATTCACATTTCCCAAATCAATATAGAAGCGGAAATGAAATCTGCACTTCACCAACCCAAAAATGTATGCAAAAGAGCATACACAGGGAAAGAGTGCATGTGCATATTAGGGGTGAAAAAAGAGAACAAAATACATTCTCAGAATTCATGCATCAGGAGAAATGTACACAAGAAATGCATACACATGTTCATAAGGAAAGGACTTTAAAATAAAAGTTTGCAAAGATGCAGAAATGGGGCTAGATTTAAAACCTGAGAGAAACAAAAACTGACAGATCTGTCAATCTCTATCTAAGAATACCTACAAACTAGGAACGTAGTCCTTAGGGGAAAATGGGATTCCATCCAGAAAAAGGCATTTCCCGAACTAGCTGTAACATCAAGCCCTCCCACTTAAGCAAAGTCTTTGGTGCTTTAGAATTCATCCGCATTTGAACAGAGCCAATTCACATTCACGTTGGATTTATGTTTTAATGTGTTCAGTATTTCAATATTATGGCATTTGCTACTCCCTTGTTCAAATGGTACTCTCACCCCCCTTTCCAAATGGAAGCATTTTCACACACACACAAAAATGACGATGTAAACAGCCTATTTTTCATATTACACACATTGCTCATGTTTTCCAGAATCCGTATCCAAATTACTTGCTTGCAATTATTGTTGAAGTGTCTTGTTTACCCAAACCATGGCTCCCCTCCCCTTTTGCAACTGACTGGAAATGCAGCTGAATATTTTGTATGCAAAGCTACCCTAGGGTCCCCTGTTAAATATAACCCAAAGAAGATGGAGTGTTTCTCAGGCAAGCTGGAAACGGCATACTATGAAATGCCATTTTTGATAAAAGATGTTTGTTTGTTGCACCTAAATTAAGTGCCAATTTGCCCATGTAATTGCCTTTTAATTGTAACGGGGCTGCATTTGGTTGTAATTCAATTAGCAGCACACCTTATCAGAATGAAGGTGGGATGCCCTGGGAGAGGCTTCAGCTGAGGCCAGGATGTGAATGAGCAGGGAGAAAATCCTTCTTATCAAATAACCCCACTGAGATCTTGATATTATGCAGTGTGCTGTAGAGGAGGAAGCAGATTCCGAAGCTGGCTGGAGTTTTGACTGGTTTTGAAGATAGCAGAGTGATTGGGATGGAAACAACATGGGGTCCAACACACAATCTCATTTGTGAGGAGCTAGGCTGGGATAGTGGGAAGCAACTTAGGGGAGTCCAGAACAGAGGCCGGCTTGACAACAGCCATGTTCACTGCCCACGGAGGTGCTAAAAACTATGGCAAGCTGTCTCCCTAGATGGTTTGGGGGCCACTGCTGGTTCTGGTGCAGTTCGAATAAATTCCTTGCTCTTTTAGATTCAGGTGAATGGCTAGGGCAGCTCGGAAGGGACCTCATGCAAATGTATGTGTGTGTGTGTGTGTGTGTGTGTGTGTGTGTGTGTGTGTGTGTGCAATGGTAGAGGCCTGGATGGAAAGCTTAAAGCCCGCCACTACTACAAAGGAGACGGATTGAGGAAAAGGAAATACAAATTGGTTTCGCCCCATAGTTTGACCAATTGTGGCTAGGAGCAGCTAGGAGTTAGGTGGAGTCATAGATCTAAAAAAAGTGTAGACTTGCACAAGCTGGCCAGTTTCCATTTTGACTTGAAATGTTCGTTTTGGGCTTCTTAGAAGTATGTAAAGGCAAGAAGCAGGTGGGGAGGGGCAGAGCTGGCCCGTAATGATGTCCACCTGAAAGGTGCCGGAACTGTGCTCTGGTATGCTTTGGCTGAAACAAGCAACACTCATGCCACTCACAGTTTGTTCTGCCACACTTGAGTCAGGCATTTTTAGCCGTGTGCAGGGCTCTGTCCTTTGTGCTGGGCTGGATCCTTGGCAGCTTGGTGCACCTGCCTTGCCTACAAAAGGCCCCAGAAGGTCCCAGATTCAATCCCTGACATTGCCAGTTAACAGGCTGTCCAGTGGTAGGCGATGGGGAAGAGTTGCATTCATTGCCTTGATCACCTTTTGCCTGCGGTCTCATGTTTGTGGCTTGTGGTCCTGAGAAGGTTGCCCAGAAGCGAATTCAGCTCTCAGGCTGAGAATGGTTCCCTCTGCCCGCCCCGTCCCACCCCCCCCCCCCCGTGCCAGCACTTAATGATGAGGCTGAAGCAAAATGTGGAAAACCCCACCCTGCAATGCTTAAAATAAAATTAACACAGAGACCCCATCATGTCATTGTTTCAAAATGTTGTGTGCCCATCCATGACTGTCCCCCTATTAATGGTGATTTCGTCCTTTTCAAGAGAGATGCCAAGAAGTCCTGTCCGGAAATTGCAGCTGGGTCATCAGCATGCAGGGCTGCAAGTGGGCGAGCTTGTCACAACAGCTTGATTTTCATCTTCAATAATTCTGACAAACCAAGCAGTGTCTGCCGTGTGTGTAAACAGCAATAGGAGGCTGGTAAACGTCCTTCCTTCTTTCCCATCACTTTATTGCAGTAGTAGATGAGGTGAGGCTGAAGTCATTTCCAGAAAACTGGAGGAATCCGAGGAAATGGTTTTGCAAGGATGATCAAGAGTGAAAGGGGTATGTGTCAACTTTCTCACCTATTTTGCAAGGTTAAATTAAAAGTATGTGCCTTTTTCTTTGCAACTGTGAGGTGGGGAGGAAAAAGAAGGAGAGGTTGGAAGAGGGATTATCCCTCAACTCACAAATATGTAATTGTGCACCAGGAAATCTTCACCCTATACAGAACAAGGAATCTTACCTGGAGTAAATCAGCTCCATTTAAAAAAGTGTAAAAACCTGTTTTCTTCACCCCATACATGGCGTCTCCCAAGGAATTCTGCAAGCTGTAGTTTGCTAAGGGTGCTAATAACTGTCAGGATACGACTATTTCCCTCTAATAGCTATAATTCTAGAGTGGTTTAACAATCAATCCTTATGCAAAGGGAACTCTGAGCATTGTAGCTCTGTGAGAAGAATAGTCGGTCTCTCAGCACCCGTAAGAAACTACAGCTCCCAGAATTCTTTTGGGGGTGCTGTGAATGTTTAAAGTGGAGTCATAGTGCTTAAATGTACATTGTGAAATCCCAGGAGTCTCGTCATAGTTTTTTTTTGCTTCCGATAGATGTCACATCAAATTCCATTTTAGGCTGAAATTTGGTGACAGCTTCAAAACAAGATGCTCATTCGGAAGAGTTGGGTGAGAATCAACAGCTTAATAATACCAGGTGGTACAATCCCCTTGGCTCTTTGAGTCACTGGATCCCTGCAGAGCTTTTAGTGGCAAATTCTACCCTCTGGCATACCACAGTGCAGCAAAGAGGAGATCAACAACTTCCTCCTCTGGCAATCTACCATAGTGACACAAAGAGAAAGGCATGTGTACTCCACAACTCCCCAGTGTGTGACTTCTGGTGCCCTTCCCAGCTTAGGCCAGCTCATGTTCCCACCCAGCAAGGAAAGCCTGTGCAAAGGGCAGAAAAGCAGATAGGTGGCCTCTCTGCACACAGGTGAGGAGGCAACTTCTGATGGACAACACCCAAAGAGGTTTTAATAAATAATAACAAAAATTTACAAATGGCATTGGATCCAGAGATGTTTCCTAGTAGGGTGGGAAAAGTCTGTTGCCTGGAATCCTGGTGAGCCACTGCCAGCCATCATAGAAAATACTGAGCTAGCTGGGTCAATGGTCTGTCTTGGTGCAAGTCATCTTCATACAACCCAGCCCTCTTTTTCTGGAAGGGAAATATTTTGTCAAATTGGTCCTGCGCATGTAGTGCTTCACCACATAGCCCTGTCACTACGCATGGACCCAGAGGATGAATCCCATGCATTGCCTCTATTTTACCAGTCTTGCAGTGCTCAAAATCAGCAACATCCAATGAGGACCATTTAAAAACTCAGCTAAGTTGGCCTACAAAAAGGCTTCAGTTGCCTTCTGGGGCAAGACACCTCGAACTAGTAGGACCTAATAGGAGCTATCCAGGGTCCTGATTCCTCTCTGCCCTCTGCATAAGAAAACTTTTGAATGAGCTTTCTCTATATTGACCAGACCTTGTCTGTTCTGACTTGCCTTTGCTTTCCTTGGCTAGACTTGACCTGCTTGGTCTGACTTCACCTGATACAACCTGCTCTTTCTGTGAGTCTCAAAAGCAAGTGAGTTTGTGCATCAATCCTGACGTATCTATGAAATTGGTCCCCTCTGGGTTCAAATGGTTATTTTTAATGTCCCTTGAAAGGCTTGCCAACCTCTTGATTGAGCAGGTTGCTTCACATTTCATCCACTCTGAATTTCACTTTAGGCAGCTTTCATTGGCAACTTGACTCAGCAGCACAGAGCCCTAGATAACAACAAAACTAAGTTGCATTTTCTCTCAGCCAGTCTGAAAGCACAGGGGAGCGATTAAGCCACCAATAAATTACAGTGGCCTGACCCAGTAAACACCGAATCAAGCAGCAAATTTTGGATGATGCCGTGACAGACCTCCCTTCCATATTTAGGGCCCATTTCCCTGCCCTGTTTTATTCTCATATTAATCCAATATCTCTCTCCAGCCGATGTGGCCATAAAAATAAAAAATGGGGTATTTGCTGTAAAAGTTTATTGATGGGGATGCAGGAGGGGGGTGAGGATGGATGCTACCTTCACACATGACCATGTTTCTGGGTAGATTTTCTGCTTTGATAGGAAGAGAACCAATCCATTCCTAGAGACTATGTGTTCATTTATAAATGTTCCCCTTGACATTTCCAATCATGCAAACATGGTAGCAATCTCTGAAGATGGCCAAGGGTTTTGAATATTACAAGATTTGAGAGGAAAAGTGCTATTCATAATGGGAGGGAAGAATACAAATGGTGTTTCCACTCCAGCTGCAGGTAGCAGAGACTCCTTTGTTCCCTAGAGACAGTGGGAATGCTGCAATCTAACTCTACATCAGGTTGTAAGAGTATGCCTGATTTATGACTGGTTGCAGTCATAGGAATATTGAGATCACCTTCCAAAATAGCCTCAGATCAGAGATTCATAATAAAGGTTCACCCAAAAAGAAATAAAAAATACACACAGGTGATAAAAAGTGGAGAAGCTGTCTTTGCTCTTTTTGTTTGCTTACTTGTTTGTTTTAAAATGCCATCTTCATGACTGATCAGAGCCCAGTAATTCAAAACAAGATGGTGTGTGAAGACTGAGTTCAAACTATTCAGTGACAGATTTAACTCTGCATTCCCTGAACTCTGCTCCTTTTGTTGAAATTGGACCAAAATCAAATCCCTGTGCACACTCTGATCTTTACTGAAAGGGATGCTGAGGAACTCAGGGCAGCAAGGAGGGGAGCTATTTAAAGCGGTCTGAAGTGGGTTTGAGCAATGAATAGATAACCATGGCACATGCTTCCTTGGGGCATCTTGTAGGAGCAAATTCCATGGTTTGAATCATGTGAAGAAGTCCTTCCTTTTAACTATCCCAAATCTCCCAATATTCAGTGTCATTAGATGACTGCATTGAGCTTTAATATTTCTCCACACAATGCATAATTTGATACCGCTCTCGCATGTCTTTCTCCCTCCTACCCCCCAATTTCAGATCCCTGCTTCTACATTTTGCAACTGATTGGTTGGGTTGTGTGATGTGAAGCCCGCCTTTCACTGAAAGTTGTTGCAGGAAAAGGCAAGTTTGCCAGATATCATTTGGCATCACAGTAGCAGGTGCAATCAATTGTCTGCTGTTCTACTCAGCACTTGTGGAACGAAACACTGTGTCTAGACTGGGTCATCACAGTGAGTAAATACGCTAGCTTGCTACAAAATGGCTGTGGAACTACATGGCATGGTAAGCTGTGGTCAGGGCTGGGCAATAACTAGCAGTGGAGCCATTGGTGGGTGGTGCCCATTGGGGCTGGTAGGGCAGGAAAACCAACAGTAGGTGGAATCAGAGCCAATGACAGGCAAAGTCAACTAACCCTAGCTTTACCCCAATCGCCCTCCCTATAAGACAACACTGAGACTAAGGAGGAGGAGGCAGGAAGCCCTCTTAGAGCGTCATTGCATTGCTTGTTGGCACATGGTGTGTGTGTGTGTGTGTGTGTGTGTGTGTGTGTGTGTGTGTGTTTAACAGAAGCCACTGTGCCAGCCAGCCCTTGCCACCAGTGCTTGTCCAGACAGGGAGGAGCCCAGCCGGCTGACATGGCCCTTGGTGGGTGAATCCCCTTAATGCTGGCCAGGCGACCATTCAGTCAGGAGGCTGGGGACACGGTGTTAAGGCCAGATGCTTGGCGGCAGGCAGGCAGGGATGGGGATACCTCCATGGGGGCACCTGGTTCACACTATCAAAATTGTGCACCTGGGGCTATGCCCCTGCCCTCTTATACTCCTTCCTGGCCAGAAAGAGTCAATGGCCAACCTGGTGGGTAGAGTCAGTCAAGGTCTAGAACAGGCATCCCCAAACTTCAGCCCTCCAGATGTTTTGGACTACAATTCCCATCATCCCTGACCACTGGTCCTCTTAGCTAGGGATCATGGGAATTGTAGGCCAAAACATCTGGAGGGCTGCAGTTTGGGGATGCCTGGTCTAGAAGGTTTTTCACTGAGCTGCACCTGTTTTGGGGTGGTCATCAGCAGTTCCTCACAGTTGTTTTGTATTATCATACAAGAGGTGAGGGGTTTCAACACTCTTAAGTACCATTTCTCTGGGCTGATTGTCATCCTTTAATCAAGGTACTCATATTTCCATCTGCTTTGAAAATGAAAGGATTAATTTGTGGCCCTTGGCCCCCCTGGCAAAGCGTGGCCCCCATGCTCTGTCCTCAGAACTGGGGTTTCCCTAGATTTCAGACTGGGGACAAATGTCTGACCATCCATGAACTGGTCAGGTTGTTCTAGCTCCCCGATTAGTATCTGGAGAACTGAGTGATCTCTAAAAATGCAAAAATTGTCCATTGCTAGCCTATGTTATCAAACATGCCTTGACTGAGAAGGCACTGGGAATTCAATATAACCATGATGCACAATAAGGCATTAAAATTATGACTCTCAAATTCCAGTATTTGCTTCAAAAGTAGAGCAGCTGAACAAATAGACCCAAAAATGTATTTTATCCTATTGGCTGTGATGATTCTTGAGGGTGCTTTTTCCCCAGCTGCGCTAATTTGGAAGCATCAGGATATCCTTGAGAAAATCAAGTGGGTTCTCTCAGCCAACAGGACAAAAAGCAAAATGTGGGAAATGAAGCCAGGAATAGGGACACAGCTGTGTTCACAACAAATACCGGAAGATGCTAAAAATTGGAAGGATATTTTCACACTCATGAAAACAAATGTGCTACATGCTTTGGTTCAAATGAAAGTTCTTGGTCCTGTTGGGAGGAAATGTCTTGCTGCATAGTCTAACTTTTTCACTCTGTTGCTCCTTAAACTTCTGCCTTTTGAATTGGAAGGGGGAGGGAATGATGGGTGAGATTTACCTCTTAATTTTTAAAGTGACATCCAAGAGGAACCCAGGAGAACTGCAAATGCAGCCTTCGCAGTTCCTGAGTAATTTTAAGACCTCCACGAACAGAAGGCCAGTGCTACATCTGAAATTCAAATCTTAAAAGAGAATTAAGGAGGCAAGCAGTCCCAGGCTGCCAGCCGTTGCTGATTTAGCTGCCTTAATTGTGCCAAGCATCAGAGAGAGAAGAAAGGACAGAGAAGAGAACAAAAGAACAGCGAACAACAAAAGGAGATACATAAAGAAATAATGAAGCCAATAACGAGGCAGAGGATACAGGCAAGCAGATCATAAACATGAATGTCTGCCCTTTCAGACACAGAAGGAGAAATTTGCCCCATTGGTGAAGGAGTGCCACTGGAGTTCACAGTGGCCTGGAAAGCTCATGTAGGCACAAAAGCTACTCAAAGATGAAATCAGCATCAAGTCCTGCAAATGCAGCAGCTGCTGGAAGCGATGGAGTGGGGTCACCTGGCGATTCTGCCATAAAAACATCATGCACAAACTGCTCTGGAAAAGCAATAAAATGTGTCTTGAAACATTGAGGAAGAAGGTGCCTGCCATCTAGTTCCCAGCTCCCACAGCTGTTTCACAGATTTTTGGCCCTTAATGTATACTGAAAGTTTTTTCTGTGCCCCTGTTCAGTGTTCCAGCCAGCCGGCCCACTGTCCCCACCTCCACGATATTCCAGTCTGTTCCCTTTCCTCTGCTTTTCTCTTCCAACTGACGCTCAACATTCTATGGCTACTGAGCAGGTTTAGCCATCATTTGGTTACGTGTGTGTGCTAGTTCTCCACTCCCCATATATATGGTATATATGTATATGCAAATCAAGTTTCTTCATGCACAGATACCACCATTTAGTTTATCAATGGCCCCATTTTGGTTCTGTTGCTGTTGGCACTCAGCACCTGTGGTTGCTATTATAAGAGTGTGATGACCAAATAGTTATCCTGCCCCCAAACCCCCACCAAAAGTTTTTGATTCTGCTCAGTTTTCAATATCTTAGCTTAGTTAGCAATATTCTTCCTTAGCTTCTATAGCCCCTCCTTTCCCCCAACTGGAGTTAATGGAAGTCTTGCTGATATTGACTCCAAGGGATATAGTAATGTAAGTACAACAGACTCGCTTTCTTTCTCCCGCCTGATTCTATCTCAGCCCCTTTTTGTCTCTGAAACGGTGACAGGTAACAGTGCTCAGAAATCTGATTTTAAAAGGCAGCTCATGGCAGCTCCTCCATCTGGTTCTTCTACTGCCTCCTGGGCTGTAACTAGCTTAACTTCACTGGGGAAAGAAAGAAATTAGAATCGCCAAATGATGTTGCTGAAGTGGTACAACCATCATTGGCTGGGTGAGTTGGAGTGTATCATCAGAGGTGATGCCAGCTGAGATCCTGTTTATGGTGGATTAATGCAAAAGGCAGGTCTGTGAGCAATGGCTGATGGCCGACTGTGCTCTAATCTAAGAGTGCCCCCCCCTCTGTGTGTGTGTGTGTGTGTGCGTGCATGTGTGCACACTCAACGTCTCCTGATTCAGAGATGAGTTTTGCAGGAACCAGGGAGGGTTGTGTATACTGGATTGAATATTGAACTTGGTGCAATGGAATGTAGGTTCAAATCTGCACATGGTCGAAAAGATTCCTGGGGAACCTTGAGCCAGTTGTTGTCATTCAGCAAGATAGCTGACCCCTCAAAATTCCCCACCCTATTCTAGGGCAGAGAAATTGCAGGGGCATTTCACTGTGTTTCTCTAGGGGTAGACAAAAGCCTCAGAAAGCTCCATTAGCAGTGGCAGCAGCAGAACTGCTTCTATTTTTATCCCAAGGCTGTTATTCCCTATTGTTGAAGGTGGTAGTAGAAGCAACTGTGTTGTTGTTAATACCATTTATATCCCACTTTTTCTGCAAGGAGATCAAAGTGGAGTACATGCTTCACCCCCCCCTCCATGTTATCCTCACAACTACCCTGCGAGCAGTGCTTTCCCCCTTCTTCTAGAAAAAGAGGTGCCAGTTACTCACCATGAAGTTGTTACAGTAAGTGTCATACTTTTTAACCTAAAAAAGAGAGAGGTGCCAGTACTGTGTACCCTTGAGTACCCCCTGAAAAAGTACTGCCTGTGAGGTAAGTTAGGCTGAGAAACAGTGACTGGCCCTAGTCACTTACTGGACTTCATGTGACAAAGTGGGGATTAAAACTCTGCTGGCAGCCTTGCTACCATTCTTCATTCTACCCAATGCCTACCGGTAGAACTTGGAGGAAAGTGGGGAAAGGGGTAGGATGGGGGCATAGCCACACAAAAAATGGTGGAGAATATTCAGAGGCATGGGGCAGGCACAGCGGGAACATTTTCAACTTGAGGGTCACCTTCCCTTACAGGGACCACATGCCAGCAGTGTAGATGGCCAGAAGAATAAGTGGGTGGAGCCATGAATGTAAACATTACCTTAGTATAGTAGTCTGGCTTCTACACACACACACACACACACACACACACACACACACACACACAGGTCCTGGATCCTGGTAAGCAAGAAACACCATCAGAATTCAAGGACACCTTCCAGCCAGGCAAAAACCCTTGGGCAGGGTGCAAAGCAATGCCAGCAAGGGGCATAGCTTGTGGAGAGGGTGTGTGACTGAGGAGAGGGTGTAGCCTCCCGGGGAGAGTCATGGGGGCCATGCAAAGAGGCATGGAGGGCCACACCCAACCCCTGAGCCTGAGTTTCCCACCCCTCTTCTAAGAACACACACACACAACAACAACAACTCAGATTTTTGAAGAAAATGTGTCTTCTGAGAACTGTCAGTTTGGCTCCAATTTAAAATATTTATATGTTCATTATACATTATTCAAATTCTTGGGTGGTTCACAATGGCATGAAAACATAGCAAAGCAATACAATAGAAGCATTTAGGGAAAGCAGCAGATAAAAGAATGAGAGCAAAACTAGAGCAGATCATTAACAGGTTTTTAAAGCACCTGTGTGATGCAGAAGCCTTTTCTCCAGCGACTTAAGAGATAAACTTGTTGGTACCATGTAGGCCTCCTTGGCGGAGGTGGAACACAGCTAAGGGGCCCATTTCTCTGGATGACAACCTCTAAGCATGGGGAGATGGAAGTGGGAGCAGCTGGTGCTCCTTCAGGCCCCTGGCCTAATCTAGCATTCCGTCAGGATATAATACAGCATATGGGTGGGGTGGGTGGCCAAAGAATTGGATGGGTCAACACTTTCTAAAACAGTCTAAGAATCGAAATTCACACTTCACCACCCTTCTAGGTACAGCATTGTGTCCCAGCCGGAGTTTTCAGAACAGGTCCAAGGGGAGCCCCATGTAGTGCTTTGCAGTAATCAAGTATTGAGATTAGCAGTGCATGAATCACTGCAGCCAGGTTATCCCTGTCCAGCTGTAGTTGGAAAGGGCTCTCTTAGCCACTGAGGCTACCTGAGCCTCAAGTGGCAGAGATGGATCCAGGACCCCACAAAATATGTTAGGCCTACCCTCCAAGAATTTGTACAATACTTTTTTTTAAAAGCAATCTAAACCTGTCATCATTGCTGTGTCTTCTGGCAGTGAATACCATGAATTAATTATATGTCCAGAGTGAAGAAGGATTTTCCTTTTGAATCTCTTGCCAATCAATTTGATGGGGTGTCCCCAAGTCCTAATGTTTTGAGAAAGGAAGACAAATGGTTCCCTGCCCACTTTCTCTCTGTGCCATTAATGATTCCCCACCCCACCCTGTTATCTCTTCATCACTTGCTGCTCAAGTAGGCTCAAGGCAGACCACCGTGGCACCGTGTTCAGGCTGATGGGCTGGGAGTTGCATGCTTAATTCCACTTCTTGTTAACAAGATTCACTGGGAATTGTGTGAAGTGACCCCTCGGTGCTCTGGAAAGTGCTTTTCCAGGATGTAATTTGGTTGGAGGGAAAGGCTTCTCTATGCTAAGCCTTCTGGTGGCTATCAGCCACTTGTTGCCATAGAGATGGAGGCCTCCCTTGGTCAGCTGGGTTATCACCCTTGCTCTCTCTCCCCTTCTTTTCTAAAGAGCTACTGTTCTGCTGAGAGTAAGTAAGCTGGTGGCATCAGGACAGGGATGGGAGACCTGTGCCTGCCACACAGATGTTACTGAAATCTGACTCCTGCTGGCCCCAGTTATCATGGCCAACAGTCAGGGAATTTAAGAGTTGTAGTCCAACAGCATCTGTTGGGTGCCAGGCTAGAGAAGGCTATAATAATAATAATAATAATAATAATAATAATAATAATAATAATAATAATTTATTATTTATACCCCGCCCATCTGGCCAGGTTCCCCCAGCCACTCTGGGTGGCTTCCAAAAAAACAGAAATTCTAAAATACAGAAATCCATCAAACATTAAAAGCTTCCCTAAACAGGGCTGCCTTGAGATGCCTTCTAAAGGTCTGGTAATTGTTCTCTTTGGCCTCTAGTGGGAGGGCATTCCACAGGCTAGTTGAACTCCTAAAGCAGACTTGGTTGTTTACGCCAGTACTTCTCTAAGAATAAAGTTTATTGAACTCAATGGGACTAACTTATCAATTGGCATGCATAGAATTGCATTGCAAATCCCTTACTTGTTTGATTTGGATTATGAAATATTAATATAATTCTTTGATCTCTGACATGCTTCTGGCTAGAAACAGTAATTGCTATGAATTGGTGCAGCGTAGAACAAGTGAGTGGATTACCAAATTCCAGAAAAGTAGTTGTGTTAGTGTGCTGCAGGAAAAACAACCTGGAGTCTTGTAGCACATTATATACAAGCCTTTGCCAACCTGGTACCCTGCAGGTGTTTGGAACTGCAGCTCCCTTCAGCCCCATGGGATGATGAGGTCAGTTTTTGAGTAAGAAAATTATTGTGGCACGAGCTTTTGTGAGCCAGAGTCCAACTCATCAGATGCATAGAATATGTTCTGGAGCTGGCAGTTATGCACACACATAACCAGAGGTTTCTATTACCCTGGGTGCTGGCTTGGTATTAGAGAAAGATAGATAGATGGTTGTTGGGTTGACCAGGTTTGGCCAAGCGCTGACACAATGGACCAGTCACAGGTAGGCAATGTTTTGCCCTCCAGGAGTTGTTGGACTCTATCTCCCATCAGCCTCAGCCAGTGTGGACAGTACATAGGGATGATGGGAGCTGTAGTTCAACATCAGCTACAGGGCACTAGGCTCCCCACCTACCTTAGGACCTTGAACATGTTACCATGCTGCCTGAACCTTTTGCTGCCCAGAGCATAGCCTTCTCTGCTACAACACACACTTTGGAAAGCCTTGTAGGACCATTAAGACTCCAATGCCTGCCTTCATCTGTCCCCCTACTCATGGTTCTTCTTGGAAGTGGCTGGTTCATCCTGCTTCATGGTAAGGGATAGTCATGGACAACTGGCCTATGTAGGCTCTATTTGTGCATCAAGTTCAGTATAGCTGACTCTGATGAGTTGTGGTGCTCCAGGTCTCAGGCAGCAGGAGGTCTTTCTATCACTTTAGTGGAAGATGCCAGGGACTGAACTTGGGGTTGTCTCCAAGCAAGGTCCAGACCATTTGAAAGATATAGCTGGTTGATTCTAGAACTGGCACATTATCACTTTGCTGCTGCTCACAGATCCCCTGGGGTGTGGTCAACTAAGTTCCACTCAGATAGTTCCACTGAAATACATGGACCTGTCCTAACTTAGTCATGTTCCTCAGTTTTAGAGGGTCTGCTCCAAGTAGGAGTAGCAGTGGATACAACCCTCAGAATCCTCCCCTGTCCCTGTGTTACAGAGGGGAACATGTGCATTGATGAAAAACAGCCAAGAGAAAACAAATTCTGGCATGCTTGTTTGTACACAGAAGGAACAAGACGCTTTAGGTGTTGTGTGTGGATTCCTGGCCCATTGCTAAAGCACCACACAGATACAATCTGGTCACCTATGTGCACATTCAATCACATCAAGGTAGTGGGTTCCCCCCCCCCCTTGCAGAGTTTTATCAGTGTGTACTTCAAAATCTCAACATTTGCTGTTTGGAGCCAACCTTTCCTCTTGGAGGAAATCATTTTGTGGAACTGTAGAACTGAAGCTAAAATAAAAGTCTGTCACAATGACAAATATATTTGCTACACGAAGGAAGGAGCAGCTGGCTGAGTTTTCCCCAGAAGCTAGCCATCGCATCCGGTGCCCATCTGCCCCATTAGCTGGACTGGGATCCCTACTTCTTTTTAGATACATATATAATCTCCAAGTATCTAGCCCCTGCAGAACAAGAGGGAGAAGTCAAAGGGTTGTATCCAACTAAGTTCTACTCAGAGTTGACCTTTTGAAATTAACAAAGCCAAGTTAGTCATGCTCAGTAACTTCAATAGCTCTACCCTGAGTAGGACTAGTATTGGATGGAATCCTATTTGTGCAGGCACTTTTTTCACTGCAGACATGTCTAGCCACAATGACCAATGCCTTACTTGGAGGAAGGACTTTGAGTGAGGGATAGGTGGGCACTCTGGAAAGCGCTGCAGTGACCAGAAGTCTTTCCAGGTGGGAGGCCTGCAAGGGCAGAAGTGGTTTGATGAAGAGGTGAGTGAGTAGGACCACAGCTAATTCCTTGTGCCCCAGGCTCCCAAGACAATAGCTTCACTTCATCTCATAAAAGGAATGACTGTGACTCATGAGGAATAGTGTTGGAGGTGCCCCCCCCCACCTGAGATGGCTGCCTTATTCTCCCTAATGGAAGAGGGGATGACCATAGCTCAGCTGTAGAGCATGTGATTTGCACACGGAAGGTACCGCCTTCAATCTCCAGCATCTCCAAGTAGGGCTGGGAATGTCTCTTGTCTGGAAACCTGGAGAGTTGCTGCTAGCCAGCCTAGACAATGCTGAACTGGATGGACCAACAATCCGATCTGCTGTAAAGCAGCTTCCCATCTTCTTTTCCTTTGGAGAAGAGCTGTAGCTCAGTGGTAGAGCAGCTGCCTTGCATCCAGAAGGTCCCTGTCAGTATTACATTATCTCATCGCTGGATCATGGGATCCCCTGTTTACATTCCTTACTGTTGTGTTTTGTGGGATGCAGGTTCAATTCACTTCATGTCCAGGTAGGGCTGGGAAGGACCACTTTCTGGAACCTGGAGAACCACTGCCAGTCAGTGCAGGCAATACTGAGCTAGATGGACCATTGATCTGAGTATAAGGCAGCTTTCTGTCTTTCTTAACAGAAGGTGATCCCCACTTCCCTTCACCCCAGCTGGGCACCCAAGACCCAGGTACTACCCTTCCAAACTGTTGCAACCATTCCCCCAACACTCTGACCCTTGGTGTGAGTGAGAGCCACTTTAAGTGATATTGGCAAAAAATGTGCAGCTTCTTGTATTTGCCAAGCCATACTTCCCCCCCAAAATCACTTTGGGGTCCATGTGGAAAGTTGACTTTGAGCTACTTGCTCACTTGGCCAGTGATGTATCAGGAAGCAGGAGCCTGCTGTAGAGAAGTTTTAAAAAAGGGAGATGATATATAATGAATTGGAAAAAAATGTTCAAAATGACATTTGTAAAAAACAAACAAACCAGAAGCATTTTTGTTAGGGATTTTAGGACAAGACCTGCCAAAGAAAACAAAGAATTTATTCATGTATGCTACAACAGCAGCAAAAGTTTTGTTAGCACAAGGATGGAAGAATGAGGAAATCCCAAGGAAAGAACAATGACAAGAATGACGGATGAATTATGCGGAATTGGCAAAGTTAACATATAAAGTATGTGAGAAGGACAACTGTGACTTTAAGGAAGAATGTGAACTTTTTACAAACTATTTACAAAGCAACTTGGACTCATTGGCAGGTTTTGAATAAACATCCACAAATTTATTAGTAGGACATTATGACAGATAATGCAATGATATGTACAATTTTATAACATGCAGAGAATAATATGTATAAACAAACCAGAGAGGGGAGCTGAGGGAAGTATTTGGAGGGTGGGAGAGGGAGGGAGGGAAGGGAATAAAAGGGGGGATGTAATTGGTTACATGTATTGGCAATTTGCTTTGTTTAAAAAAGGAATTTTCTTTAATGAAATATTATTTATTTATTTTTTTAAAAAGGAAGCAGGAGCCTGCTGTGCAGCCATGAGTATACCACAGTGTTCATTAAACGTCTGGAAAAATCAATAGCAAAGTTCCGTCAAAGGAGAGAAGACAATTTATCAGGGCAGCCAAAAAGTGGTGTTTGTGTGCGTGTTTTTCTCTCATGGCTGGTTTACTCAGTCTCAGAAGGAGAGTACCGCATGACGGAACTTCACACACATTTAATCAAAGCTTTGGTAGAAGTGTGTTAAGGAAACTCTGCATTAGTGACCCTCCTTGGCTGACATTCCAAGATGGATAATTCCCCAACTCTTTCCAGTTCTCAGTAACTCACAGGATCAAAAGGCTTTGCAGGTAACGCCTCTTAAAGAGACAAGAGAGTTATGGGATTACTGTAGTTTGTAAGTAGAAGCTGGAATGCCAGTTGCGGCAAAGAGAACTGGTAATGATATTTGGGCATACAGGGGGAAAAAAATCACCATTCTTATTAGGAGGTCAGTGGGAGGTCTGCTCCCTCTGCAGAGATTTCTCTACCCTTTGTTACATTTTTACAGTGAATCAAGTCTGTTTTTTTTCCTTGAGGCACAAGGAAAATTATGCAGGCTGTTCCTACCCAATTACTCAGTGTAAGAAGTCTTCCTGTTTACACTTTCCTGGCCAATGAATATCTGGCTCCACAGAGCCAAATTTGATTTAATGTGGGAGAGCCATCACTAGAGGCATGTTCACACACTACATTCAATAAGTGTACAGTCTGCAAAGGTAGTTGTGCAAGACATAGAATGGATGATGGAATACTCTGTAGACAATGCCAAGCATACCTTGAGAAACAGAAGCCTGCTTCTCTCAAAATAGAACCTGAAATCCACATAATTCTGTATCCAATAATATGTAGGATTTTGTAAACATGGGCTAAAAGGCAAGTTACTTGATTGTCTCATTTATTTCAAATAAATTATTTGTTATAAACATAACAAATAAATAAACCCCCTGGCTGAACTGAACTGCTAATTCCTGGTTAATTTCTTGGAAACTGAAAGGATGACAAAGACTGTGACTGTTCTAGGCCTTGCACTGAGAGACAAAGGCTGAAAACTGGATGGTATTGATTGAATGGTTAATTTCTAGAGCTGCAGGGTTTAATTAGTTTAATTAGTAGATTAATATACTCAAGCATGAGTTGATTAATTGGAGAAGGCAAATTTTAATCAGTGGGCTTATGAGTCAAAGTCTCACTTGTTCATTCTCTTAGACTATTTTGCTTCTGGTCCATTGGTGTATAAAGAATGAAAAGAAAATCTTAAACATGACCTTTCGTTCTTTCCAAGAGTGGTAGTTTTTGCTGATCCTACACTTCCTATCATCTCAAAAATGCATCTGTCCTGATGCTTTTGCAGCATGCAGATTTATCCAAATTGATTAAAAACAGATTATTATCAGTGCAATCCTATACACATTTACTCAGAAGCATGTTCAGCTATGATCAATGGGACTGACATCCAGGTGAGCGAACAGAGGACCGACTGCAACCTTAACCAACTAAAAATCTCACAATCCACTTGACAGCCCTATGAAAATAATAATAATAATAGCAATTTATATAACTCCCCCCCACTTTCCAAATGTTTCATCTTGCTATCAGTTATAATCCTGAACAGCTACATTTTAAATAGCAATATAATAGTAATTTGAGTGTCCAAAGCATTCCATGTATATTGCCTTCTTATAAATTGTAATGCTTAACAGTGACAACCTTATGAGGTAGGCTGGCATTTTCAGCCCCACAAGTGAGGCCTGCAACAAAAAAAGTTGCAGTCTAAAGCACTACAGTTCAGAATTCTAGCCAGCCATGCCCTTTTCCAGTATACTACATTCCATCCCCCCTCCCCCAGTGTGGGGAACTGAACCTGGGACTTTCTGCAAATGTAGAAATCACCACTATTATTTAAATAGAAATGCAAGCCATCTCACTATCATGGGGAAGGGTGTGTGCCCCCCCCCCCCGTGACCTGGCTGCTTACTTCAGGAGCTGGCTGCTTGCCCCAGTTAACCTGGGAACTAGAAGTGGATGCAGAACCTCAAGACCCCTCCTACTTCCCTTTCTTACACTCTGGACCAGGGGTAGGCAACCTAAGGCCCATGGGCCACAAGCCCCTGAGCCACCCCCGAACCGAGCTGCTTGCTCGGTGACCCCCCGCGCACTAAACCGGCGCAGCGTGGTGCGGGGATTCACTTCTGCGGTGCTGGAAATCACGTCTGTGCAAACGCAGACGCTGGAAATTGCACCTGCGCAGATGCAGATGTCGGAAAACACACAATCCGGCCCACAGAGGAATTTCTGCTGGAGTGAACCGGCCCAGGCGAGGCAAACCTTGCTGACTTCTGCTCTGGACAGTTCTTGAAACAGAGGCTTGTCCTCTGTAAAGTAGGACAATTGGTTCATCTAGGCGTAGGGCCAGTTGTTAACCTTGGGGTGGGCCTGGAAGCTCAAAGGTAGACAAAGAGTTGACAGCGACAAAGATGGGCCCTCAAACATTCTCCTGCTCCTGCTGAAATCTGCAGCAAAGTTGTCACAAAAGCCAGGCTCCACATGTAAGGGAGAAGTCACTTTGAGTCTCTCACCTTGCAAGAGAACATGACTTTGGCCATTTATACCTTATTTCTGCAAGACAGGGAATTGATGTTTCCTTGTGTTTTGTCAGGGAAAAAGACAAGATTTGGCAGACAAAAAGATCCACAAGTGCAAACGAGTGAGCATACTTGTTTTCCTGCCAGAGTTACCAGCAAGCCTAATTTGAAACCTGTTGCATGTGACAAAAGGCACATCCAAGCAGAAATACCCACTTGCACCAGGGAATAGAGCTGGATGGAGAATGTGTGGCTTTCTAGATGTTGCTAAAGTCCAACTCTCATCAGTCCCAGCAAGTATGGCCGATGGCCAGGGATGATGGGAGTTGTAGTACAGCAATATTTGGGAAAGCACAAGTTCCCCCACCCCTAGAATACAGCTAACTTTGTGCAATAGAACATCCTGGTCCTATTGTTTTGCTGGCATCTGTCTGTCTCAGGAGAGTGTGCCTTTGGGGGTGAAGCCAAATTGTTAGAATTATGACACCTGCTTTGGTTGTAGAGACCAAAATGGGAGAGACATGTTTTGTTGCAGCTGGGGCAGATGAAGATGTCAGGTTGTGCTGCTGCAGATGCACCAAGGTCATTCCTCCTCTGGTCATTGCTGTGGGTGTACGACATGACTGATGGGGCTCTAGGCACTGGAAGAGATTCCCACATGGCAGGGTTGATGTTTCATTTCAGCCTACATGCTTCATTTGCAGACATCTTTGTAATGCAGAGCTGGGCTGCCAATGACCGTTGCCTGAAGCCAGCTCCCTGGAGAGCTGGCACAGGCAAACTCAGCCCTCCAGACGTTTTGGGACTACAACTCCCATCATCCCTGACCACTGGTTCTGTTAGCTAGGGATGATGAGAGTTGTAGCCCCAAAACATCTGGAGGGCCAAGTTTGCCTTTGCCTGCCATAGAGCATGGGCCTGGGGAAGCTGCCATCTTCCATTATGTGGGCATGACCAAGCCAGTGTACAGTGGTACCTCGGTTTACAAACACAATTGGTTCCAGAAGTCTGTACTTAACCTGAAGCATACTTAACCTGAAGCAAACTTTCCCATTGAAAGTAATGGAAAGTGGATTAATTTGTTCCAGACGGGTCCGCGGAGTACTCAACCTGAAGCGTACTTAACCCGAAGTATGAGTGTAATTGGTTCCAGAAATCCGTACTTAACCTGAAGCATACTTAACCTGAAGCGAACTTTCCCATTGAAAATAATGGAAAGTGGATTAATCCATTCCAGACAGGTCCGCGGAGTACTTAAACTGAAAATACTCAAACCGAGGCGTACTTATTAAACCGAGGTATGACTGTATACCACGAGACAGGAGTGTGAACATGCTGGGCATGTGAGCTTGGGAGACCACATCTTTGTTTGAGACGCTGTTCTGTCATGTGATGTCCAACATCTTCCTGGTGCAGCACATGTGGAAGCTGTTGAGATGTTGCTTCTGGGAGTTGTATATTGTCCACAACTCACTTCCATAAAGCCGCGTGCTCAACATGCAAAGCTGGTAGACCTTCATCTTGGTATTGTACGATAACATCACATCCTCCCATTCCCCTTTGGAGAGGTGAGCCATTGCTGTAATGATACAAGTAGTTTGATAGAGGCAACTCTTTTCTACCGCTGTCTCCTGAAAAACTGAATTCCCTTTAAAATGCACACACAAGTAGACACAACAAAGTACAATGTTCTCAAGTTGCGCATGAGAATCAAAGATGACACACGAATGGCAGATAAAAGCATGACTTAGTAAAAAATGTAGTATCTCCACTTCACCGACTGTGCACTTTAGGGAGAGAGAGAAGCATCCAAGGAGTTGGAACAGCTACCAAACAATTTCAACAGGCTAGGAAGGAAAAGTTGACGGAAGAGAGAATTTCAAGTAGGGAGAGGGCAAGTGAAATTGAGCAAGGAGTTAGAAGAAAACTCCCATCATCCCTGAACATTAACCATGTTGGATGTGGCTGATGGAAGTCAGAGTCCAACATAAAAGGGAGAACTGGAGGTCAGGAGCCAGGAAGGGGGCCTTCTCCTTTTGGGGGGGGGGCTGTCACTAAGTGACTGAAGGCACAAGCTTTGAATGCAGAAGGTCCAGGTTTGTTCCTTGCCAGTGCCAGGTGAAGCTGGCAAGAACTCCTGCCTGAAACCTTAGGGAGCCACTGCCCATCAACATTGTGTATACCTCTATCATGTCCTCCCTCCCCTTATTTGCTTTGTGTTCAGTCTGAAGACACAGGAGTTCTGCCAAGATTTGGCTTTCCAGACTGGGCAAGTGTCTGTTTGATCACGGAGGAAAGGAGAAAAGGGACTTCACATTTCTCATCACAAGGTGCTTGCGGGCTGGCTTACAGGGTATACCGGTCCAAACTAGGGTTGCCAGACTCAATAGAGGACAGCACTTCTGTGCCTTTAATTGCCCTGCTCTCTTTTGAGTCTGGAAACCTTAAAGAGAAAGCAGCAGACCCTTTGTTTAATTTCCAAGCAAAGGATCTGCTGGTTTCTCTTTAAGGTTTCCAGACTCAAAAGAGAGCAGGGCAATTAAAGGCACAGAAGTCCTGTCCTCTATTGAGTCTGGCAACCCTAGGACTCCAAACCCAACTACTTTACTTTCAGTGCCGAGTGCAAAAGCACTGGGTGCAAATACAGTTCCATGTACCAAGTGAGATTGGTGGATCCTAACTAAGAAATGCAAATGATTATTGACAGTTTCCAGTCGAAGCAGCAACTGTTAGTAAGGCATTTTGGTTCTCACCAGGCCTCATCAGTGGCCAAATAGAGATGCTGTGTTGGTTGTGTGTAAAAATTAACCAGGTGCAGAGTAAGGCATTTGCATCCATGCAGAGTTCTTGCTTCCCATGGAAACGAGAGCATGTTTAACTCCACTTAGGGAAGGGGGGGGGTAGTGTACACCATGATGTGCTTCCTTTCCAATGCTTACAAAAGCCCCCAGCTTTATACAGTCAGTTATTAGGTGAAGCTGCAGGAGTCATCATAGAGTCAGGAGGTATATTCAGGATGGCAGCAGGGCTAAGCATCTCAGTAACTTGGCCTTGTGTGTTTATCTGCTTAGCATAGTACAGTAGTACCTTCTGCCTGCTGTCATGCTCCCTGATAATAATGGAATCCTTGAATGTGTGGGAGAACATTAGGATCAATGGAATTGTTTCAAAATACTGGACAGGCTTTCAGGTTTTAACTGTGGGCTTTTGGCTTCCTTTGCTTTTTACGATGCCCGTTAGTGAACTGTACATCATCAGCCAAGGTAGCTTGAAAGGCTGATAGGAGATATTCTGCTGGGATCTGTTGAGATTTACTTTCTCAGCCCGCGATGACAGAAAAGTCATCACTTAATTTGCCAATTGCATGCTAGAACTAAGAACTGCCTGTCTTGAAATAAACAATACTCAAATGCTGAAATATGAATCAAAGGGAATGTGCAATGTATTGTAATAAAGACCACAGCAGACAATGCAAAAGATCATCGTATATACAGGAAAACCAATCCTCGATTTGTATGGAGGTATTGCAGAAGCAATTATTTGTGCAATAGCAGTTTCAACGCATATGCAATCAGTCCATACTGGATGGAAGGTCCATGTGTGGAATCAATGACAAATATAATAATGCAATTATAGTATCAGTTCCGCACTGTTAAAAATCCAGCAGTTCTCTGGGTTCCAGCAGTTCTTGAGATCAAATATTGCACCAATTGGAAATGAATGCCAAAGAGTCTCACATTAGCTCACAAATTTGCCCAGCATTAAATGGGAAGGGAAGATTGCCCCTCCACTGGCATTTGGAAGGTTCAACCAATGAGAAAAGAAGGAAGTGGCTCAGTTTTGCCTCTTCCTCCTCATCCTCTTCACAGTCTTGCCATCTCCTTGGTGGAGGCTCTGGGAACATCTTTGAACATCTCCAGTAGCACTTTGTAGGACATTCTGATCAGCGTAAAAAAGCCCTTTCACATGCTCCAGGAATTCCTGTCTTATAGGTGTGTACTTATTGTTTATTATCACTTAATGAGCACATGTGGTGTTAAATAAATTGGCTCTTGTTTGAATGAAACTTGGTAAGATCAGGGGCTTCAAACAAAATGAACCCAAATCACATCAGCACTGATTATCTCCACTTTAGTTTCTTTTCACTTAGTACCAACAAAGGGATGGTAACAAGAGAAGATGCACAGCAAGGATTTTGAAATAAAATTCTACATATGCATATGCTACATATGAGCGTTCAGGGATCCATTCCCTCCTCCAGGATACTCCATTCCACCCCTGCCCCCAATCTAGCTGTCAAAGCTGATCATCCTCCATGAATATGCCCAGTCCAATCTACCTCTACTGTCTGAGACAGTAAACCTCTGAGTACCAGGTGGAATCACAAGTGGGGAGTATACCACCGTTGCTCTCAGGTCCTGCTTGTGGCTCCTCATAGGGGCATCTGGTTGACAATCGTAAGAACAGGATTCTGGGCAGGATGGGTCTTTGGCTTCATCCAAGCTCGTCTAACATTCACACATTCTCCTATTCTGAAATCCATGTAGGAAACTGACCATATCTTGTGGCAGTGAATTCCACATGTCCAAGAGGTTCTTCAGGAAATATGTGAAGGGCATAAGGAATACATATGCTTCTAAATCATATCTTTGACTGGCTGAGAAGTTTCTCATGAGTACTTTGGATCTCTCCAGTGCAAGTATCTTCTATTCTAGTTGAGATTCCTGCATTGCAGGGGGTTGGACTAGATGACCCTCGGGGTCCCTTCCAACTCTACATTTCTATTATCCTACGACTCCTCCTGTTCATTGTAATTGCTCCTTTTTCTACGACAGGCTTCTGACAGGCTCAGAGGGTTAAAGAGATTCATAATTCACACATTAATATTCCTGATATTTTCTCCTCTCTCCTGCTCTTCCCCTCCCAACAGAGAAACTGTTGAAAAACGTATTAATGATACTTTTCAAGACAGAAATAACACCATTTACCCATTTACATTTAAATGTGCTTCATCTTTGCAAAATTCACTCCTCTTGTTATTTTCTTCCTGGAAATGCAGAAAATACAAAGAATTGGTGATGCAATTCTGAGCAATCTCCAGTAAGAGTGTGTGTGTGTGTGTGCGCGCGCGCACGCGAGCACACACGCACACACACACACACACACACACATTTGACATCCCAGGAAAATTTGGAGGCCAGCCAAGTGTTCAAAGAAATGAACAGAGAGTCTCTTTGCTAAATTACATAAAGGGCAGATGAGGCTTGAACCTTTGACATCACAGATTAGAAAGATATCCTGCGACTATGCTGAGGCCGGTGATAGAATGGCAGAGCTGAATTCCAGCCAAGGCTCACTAGAGTACACTCAGTGCTTCTGCAGCATATAAAGTCATGGAATGCCTCTGAACATACATAGAGTGCCTTTCCTTCAGTGCTGCATAACCTCAAGTAGCCACCATGTGCCTCGGATTAGCACTTCCAAAGCATAGGATGCAATTTGCTGGAAGCATCAATCCATCGTGGGTCTCCTAAGAAATTAAGCTTAGGTTGGTCGGTACTGGCAGTGGCCTTGCCATGCTGGTTGCTCCTAGAATCATAGAATCATAGAGTTGGAAGAGACCACAAGTGCCATCCAGTCCAACCCCCTGCCAAGCAGGAAACACCATAAAGCATTCCTGACAGATGGCTGTCAAGCCTCTGCTTAAAGACCTCCAAAGAAGGAGACTCCACCACACTCCTTGGCAGCAAATTCCACTGCCGAATAGCTCTTACTGTCAGGAAGTTCTTCCTAATGTTTAGGTGGAATCTTCTTTCTTGTAGTTTGAATCCATTGTTCCGTGTCCGCTTCTCTGGAGCAGCAGAAAACAACCTTTCTCCCTCCTCTATATGGCATCCTTTAATATATTTGAACATGGCTATCATATCACCCCTTAACCTTCTCTTCTCCAGGCTAAACATGCCCAGCTCCCTAAGCCGTTCCTCATAAGGTATTGTTTCCAGGCCTTTGACCATTTTGGTTGCCCTCCTCTGGACATGGTCCAGCTTGTCAGTATCCTTCTTGAACTGTGGTGCTCAGAACTGGACATAGTACTCCAGGTGAGGTCTGACCAGAGCAGAATACAGTGGTACTATTACTTCCCTTGATCTAGATGCTATACTCCTATTGGTGCATCCCAGAATTGTAATGGCTTTTTTAGCTGCTGCATCACACTGTTGACTCATGTCAAGTTTGTGGTCTACCAAGACTCCTAGATCCTTTTCGCATGTACTGCTCTCAAGCCAGGTGTCACCCATCCTGTATTTGTGCCTTTCATTTTTTTTGCCCAAGTGTAGTACTTTACAGTTCTTCCTGTTAAAATTCATCTTGTTTGCTTTGGCCCAGTTATCTAATCTGTTAAGGTCATTTTGAAGTGTGATCCTGTCCTCTGGGGTATTAGCCACCCCTCCCAGTTTGGTGTCATCTGCAAACTTGATCAGGATGCCCTCAAGCCCATCATCCAAGTCGTTTATAAAGATGTTGAATAAGATCGGGCCCAAGACAGAACCCTGTGGCACCCCACTAGTCACTTCTCTCCAGGATGAAGAGGAGCTATTGATGAGCACCCTTTGGGTTCAGTCAGCCAGCCAGTTACAAATCCATTGAATGGTAGCATTGTCTAGCCCACATTGTCCTATGGTTGCCACCACCCTGAATGTAGCCAGGCAAACAGTTGCCTTCAAGATAGGGGTGCTGGGGCATCAGACACAAGCCTTCTGCCACCATAGGCCTGGCTGCACATGATCAGTACAGCTGCCGAGTTATTCTAAGTTACGTTGAAGGTGGGATGCTGTTCTGCTGTCCAACTGCCTCACTTTCGACAAGCCTTATGCAGAATGAAGCAAATTCATGCAAGCCTGCCCCATTTATTCCAATCAAGAAATCTTGCATTTTCTTACCAGTGGATATTTTTTGACCTTGTAACTGCTTT